>NW_022900949.1:50708826-50743860 GCF_012274545.1 Fukomys damarensis | reverse complement strand
TTTTTTTTTTTTTTTTTTTTTTTTTAGAAACCCTTGTACTGCAACTGATCCTGTAGAGGCTAGTTGGCATTTCCAAGATGGAACCAGACCTTCATCATTCCACACTACATCTTCTTATTCAGACATTACTCTTGTTCTAAATCATCTTTCTCTCCCCATCTTCATAAGGGGACATGTCCACATCACTAATCTACAGTTTATCCCAAACTTAGAGAAAGTGAATTTTCTATCTCATTTGTTTGGAGATTGTATAAGTATCTGTTTTTGTTAAATGTTGCTATTAACTAATTATATTGGGTACATTTTATGTGCCTATAGGCCCCTAGTCACGTACTCCTGCCTGCCAACCCCATTCAAACCCCATATTTTCTGCTGCCTGGAGCCAACCAGTTGCTTGGCTGTGACTCCTGGGCTCTCTCAGTTATCAGCTGCTGTATAACCAGGCTCTCCTCAGTTATGGACTTTAATGAAATGCTATAGCATAGGCCTGGGAGCTGGACAAGGGAGTCAGACTTACAACTAGGAAGTCAGGGGTGAGAGGATGGGTGTGTATATGTAATTATTATCTATTGTATTAACTTTCCCACCACTGAGACAAAATACCTGACACCCACATTTTAAAGGAAGAAAGATTAAATTTATCTCATAGTTTAGGAGACTCACTACATGGTCAGCAGGCTCCAAGGCAGAAACTTCATGGTGGAAGTGTGTGGCAAAGCAAAGATGCTTAGGTCATGATGGCAGGAAGCTTAGCAGGAAAACAGTACCTGAAAGAAAGGAGGAAGGGACCATATACCGTTCCCAAGGTCACATCTCTATGGCCTACTCAGATACACACAGACATATGCTTTACTAATCTGCTAGGCTTTTCTTAGCCCAGTGCAGTTCACATATCACCATTAATGGTCACATCTACCAAAATTGGTAGGGAAACTACCAATAAAGCTTTTCTCATCTCTCCCTTCCATGGACAGGATCAAGTATGACTTTGGTCATGCAGACTCCTATTTGGGATCACCTATTTTGTGTCTTCCCTGCTTCTGTGAGGCAGTGGCTAGAGAAGGCTGTGGACCATTTTATAGTGCTCTACCTTGTTCCCTGCCCCACTTTCCTTTATACTATTATAGCATTTTTACCACTCAAATAAAGACTCAGTTCTTAATCATTACCTCAGGCTTTGTTTCCTAAGAAACTTGAGTTAAAACACAGAGTAGCTTTTGTAGTTTTAAAAATGATAGTGACACATTTATAATCTTTTCCTATTTTCTGCACAGAATTCATGTGTTTACTTTGGAAATCTGCCTACCCATATGAGTCTATATCCAACTTTCCCTCATGCCTGTATAAACTCTACATAGAAGATATAATTTCTCTCCTATTGTTAAAGGTAAGTGATCTGCCCTGCTCTCCTTGCTGGTACTTGAATATTTCAGGCACAAATTCTCCCCTCATATTTGCTATGCCTTTTGCTTGGACTACAGTTGACTTAAGTATCCACATCTTTTCGCCTCCTTCAAGTCTGCTCAGTAAGTCTTTCCCTGATCTGATTAACATTGTAACTCCTCCCCTCTTCTACTAATTCCCTATCTTCTGCTTTATTTTTGTGTATTACTCCATCACACTCTCTAACCTAGAATCTGAGCAATACAGTGAGGGCGGGAATTTTCTTTATATTTTCTTTACTGTTGTGAAAAAGATTCATTATGTGCTTACAGCAGTACCTGGCACATAAAGGTTTTTTTAAATGAATCAATTGACCAATTGCTTAATAATAATATGAGTATGTTAATAATTTTAATTAAAATAATTACTTTAATAATATTAGATAATAAGTTTCTAGTGTGTCACTGTTAACTCAGTTTTGTGGAAAAGTGGGATAATGTATATGTTTAGAAGAACTGAGTTGGGTTTACATGGTGATTGAATATATAAATGAAGTGAAAATAATCAGTTCACAGGAAAACTAAAACTTTTTCATTAAATAGGTACTGAAAATCTACTACATACCTACATCATGAAATCTAGGGAGATATAAGCTAACACAAAAATATGGTAGTCTTCTTCCCAAGGCTTATGTCTTGCTTAAGACATTGCTATCATTTGAAATAATTAGAGAGCTTTAAAGTGCTCAATCATATGCAGATTGATTTTAACTACATCAGCAGTTCAGGAACAAGAGAGAAAGCAGATCTCAGACCTCTACCTCCAGCTCTTCCACTCAGGTGACCTTGACCAACTGGCTTAACCTTTCCCGAGTTCTAGTCTTCACTCACAAAGTTGAAATCATCTCTTAGGGATTAACAAAAGGATTAAATAATATAATGCAAGTAAATTGCCTGGTACTTTAAATGCTCAATAATATTAATAATTATAATACATTGTTATGATAATTTAATCAGCTGTGTAGGGATACTTCCATGGTGAAGCTGGAACTTAAATAATAAATAAGATTTGAAGCAAAAGGGGAAAGTAGAAGTAGGTGAAATAAGGGTAAAAACAAGTCCAGGACATAGAGAGACCTGATGCACAGGGTGGACGGAGGAGCACACCCCGAGAAGATGGAGCGGGAAAGAAAGTGAAGAGGGCAGGGCAAGATGAGCGGCCAGACTATGTCAGGGAAGTTTGACTTTAAGTACAGCTCTCATCACTGGGCTTTGAAGAATGAGGAACTGGAGACAAAGGCTGAGAGAAGACAGGTAGAATAAAAGGAAGAAAAAGGAAAGAGGAAAAAAAATGAGAAGCAAAAGTAAAGCCTGGCCATTGGCCACAAATAGCTTTCCCATATATAGTATTCTCTTAAAATTTATTTAAAGCATTAAGATGAGAGGACAGTTCATAGCACTGGATTAATTCCCTTTTCTCTCTCACCCTTTCTCTTGCCTTTTTATTAAGAAAATAAAAGAGACTTTGAAATGTTAAGAGATAGTGGGATTAGAACCTTCTCTTGCCAGCCCTAGTCTTTCCTCCCTATTAATTTCCAGTTGATTAGAATTCTTTTTGAAGTATTTAAATATGGACAATGGGAAATAGAAGGGTGAGTGATTGAATATCAGTTAGACAGTATTAATATAATCATGGCTCCCAGTTTTTGCATAGACACTTCATCTATATGTATAGTTTCCATTAGGAATAAAGTAGGCACTCCCTCTCTCCTACCTTAAGTAATTATGATTTTTAAAAACTATAATGAAACTCTTAAAAGTTAATAGCCAATCTGCAAATCCTCAGCTTAAAATATTTTATTAAAAATAACTTTTAGAACTCTAGACTATTGAGCTATTCCCCCCCCCTTACTTGCCTTTAGAAAAAAAGGCATGAAAGACTTCTCTATACTAAACTCTTGAATTGGTGAGGGCTTTTAGTACATGTACACTTTTGTAAAGACGTATATAGCTCTTGGGATGGAAGGTGGAATTCTAAGAGACCCTCTTCACTTCAGAATTGTGTGGAGAGGGTTGATACTGGCATTAAAAAATTCTCCAGAAACACACAGCAAATGCCTCCATGGGAAAACCTCCTGATTCCTTAATAATACGGACATTAGCACTGTATATTCCTGACATGAGCTTGATCTAAATACACTTGAGGAACAAAACAATGGTCTCAGAGTTTATTTGATGCATGGAGTTGGGACTTTCTGAAATGCTTATTATGAAATCCCTGAGATTTGCTTACACTGAAGATCTGTGGCTCTTTAAAAATAAATTGGGGCTAAAGGTATAGGGAAAGTGGGAAGGGTAGAGGGAAGCTAATAAGAGAAAAGAAAAACATATGAGAAAATGAAAAAATGGAAATGAAGTGTTTGTAAATGGGGAGGGGAGGAGGGGGTGAAGGGAGGGCGGAGACAAGGGGAAAAAATGAGAACCAAGACCTGTCATGTAAAGGTACGAGATCCCAATAATGAATGTGACTGTACTGTATACCTAAAATGTACCGATAAACTCAATGAGGAAAAAAAATAAATTGTTTGATAAGAAATTCAAAAATATTTGTAAAAAAACCTAAAAATATTGTTGAATTTACAAACCTATCTTTTCACATCAGTACTAACTACTGGAGGCCCCAGATGTTTAATTTATCTACAAGTAAGAAATTATTTTTTGAATATTTCCACTTAAACACAAATTATGCTAATAAATTGTTATTTAAACATGTATCTTTCCTTGGCACATATGAAAACCGAGTCCTTGCCACCAATACAGGAAAGGATATAGACATAGGGCTCATGTTAGAAGAGCTTAGATTCCTTAGGAATGTTAAAATAGTTGGAAAGTATAAGTCAAAGTATGAGATGGGGAACCAAGGCTTAAAAATAGGTACAAAATGAGGAATTCGGCAAAAACTTGCGGTCATACTAATTAGGAGAAGGCCAGTTGAGTAAATGAAAGGTTTTACTGTTATTCCTACCTTAGCATTTGAGAAGAATAAATTCTAAGTAGTTTATGAATCCATCACCTTGTAAATAGTGTTGCATCATAAAGTTAGTCCTGTGACTGCACAGATAACATGAATGAAGAGTTCCAAAGCAACAAGGAGAAGTAGATGTGACCTGGTGGCCAGAATAGTGTCTGATCCTTCACCACAACCTGCAGACCCTAATTCAAACTTATGCTTCAGTAAATAGTTTTAACTAGAACACTTGAATCATATATGAGGCTGCATATCTGAACTGATACTGTCCTGTGGAGTGGTGCTCTGGACCTGCTTTGATGAATGTGTGAGTCCCATGGTCCCTTGATGTCAGGGATGATGTCCTTATCAACCACCACACTGTACAGACTCAATCCATTACATACTTTCTGATTAAAAGAAAGGGACCAAAGATATATGAACATATTATATATATTTATTCCTCATGCTTTCTAAACAACAAAAACTATCATCTACTGAAACATAGTGAGACAATGGACAATACTAGAGAACATGTTAAATTAGAATCACCTAGAAAATTTCAGTTTTATGCTTACCTTTTGGTTGGATATCAAATGGACCTCTTCAAACAAAATAAGCAAAACAATGTCTCGGGACTTTCCTCATCTCACTGGATCAGTTGTCAACGTTCTCACTCTCTCTGAGAAGGTAATAGGTGGGCTGACTTCATGAATGTACAACCCACACTATGGCACAGCGCCCTGTGCTTACAAGGGCTCCACGCATGGTTACCCCAGATTCTTGAGTGTAAGCCATAGAAATTCTATTCTCAGGCTCTCTTCTAGCATTTTCTCTTTAATAGGAATTATTCATAACAGGATAGCATCCACGGTAGTAATGCCTAAGACTCTTAGAATCCTTTTGCTCTTTTCAATGACTAGAAATCTCTAATCCTAGATGCCTGCTTGACCACTACCTACTGTCCACCCTGGAAATAAATGTTTGAAAGTTCTGTTGGATCTTTTTACAACCCAGAGGAAGGTTGTACAATTTCCTTCTACTTAACTCTAGAACTTGTGTTGTGGCAGGTGTGAATGGTTTTTCTCTTGGGCATGTCCAGATTCCTGGGAATGGCTATCAGCACCCTAAGAATGATGGACTAAAAAACCTTAGACTGCACATAACCAAGTCTTCCGATGAAATGAGGAAATAGAAGCCTTGGAATAGAAACTCTGTGTCCAAGGTTGACACTAAGTGATATACAGACAAGGAGAACTTGGATTGAGTTTCCTGATTCCTAGATCTCTTCTGGTTTCTTGTGCGTTCTCATTGCCTACATTGGAGTCTTATGTACGGAGAAGGTCTGACATCATCCATTGCTAATGAGGAGCAGTTCAGAGACCACTAGTACTGGAGTAACTTCAGATTTAACACCTAGGCCAGTATTCAGAGGGGATCAGAATAAGGCCTGGAAGCTGGAATCAGAGTTATGTACCTTATACCTTCCTCTTCCAATGCAATAGGCTTCACTGAAGTCATGGATATGACCCTTAAGGAAGTACTGAAGGAAGATAGCTTCTTTTCAGAAGCCCATGATTAGGAATAGATCATTTTACTCATTATTACTCAATTCTCCCTTTTTACTTTCTTCGCTCCATTCCTCAATGCCTGCCCCCTCCTCTTCCTCTTTCCCTATTCCCTTTAATTACTGGGTATTGAATCCAGGACCTTGCACATACTAGGCAAGTACTCTATCATTGAATTATATCCCTCTGAAGATGGCCCAGCCAACCCACACTGTCGCCTTTTTCCTGTTACTGTAGATTCCATTAGCTCCTGGCATTTGTTCCACATAGCCCAGAACTTGACTATTAGACCCTTTTTGTGTTATTAATTCATTACTGACCCACTTGTGTTAATTTCGGCCTAATTTATGTTCTTGGAGGCCAACAACCAGTTTCTATACATCTTCTGTATCTGATTAGGTATGCTTCTCAATTTAATAAATTGTCATATAAATGACTTCAAACTAATGGATGAGAGAAACTCATGAGTGAAAAACAGCTTATGTTGACTGAGCTCATGATCATTCCCAGGCCCACTGTCTTGGTTCTGTCTTTACTAAGCAGGAAACTAGGCACCTGAAAGAAGCACAAACAAATAAAATTCCTCCTGTATTCCTGATCATGTTTCTGGATTGGACTGAATTAGTATCCTTTGTCTTTTATACACAATTTGGACAAGTTAGTCTCCATTTCTGAATTTGGCTAAACCTAAGAAATTTTCTTTCATTGAATCCTAGCAAGCCTAGCAGGAGAGACAGAGACAGAGAAAAAGAAAGTATCATAAAAGATAAAAGAATGGCTTTTATTTTTTATTTTTTGGTTTTGTGAAGGATTTTAAAGTCAAAGTGTGAAGGAGGGTTGAAAATTATGCACACACAGCCAGAGAAAGGGGAAAATACAGTCTTTCCATTTCTAGTTTCCTCAACACATAACAGAAGGGGGAGGAGAAATCTGAATGGGTAAAGGAGAATTATTCTCAAAACCTCTCATAGTATAAAATCAGTTGGTGAGGAGTCTTACTAGCTTGGAGCTAGAAAAAAAAATCATTTCAGAAGAGTGTGTTTAGAGACTGTTTTTTAATGCAATAAAAATGGAAAAGAATTTGAAGTGGGGTAGGGGGAGGCCCTTCTACAACAGCAGCTGCTTCTGTCTTCAGGCTCTGGGCAAAGATGCTTCTTCCCATCCTTTCAGCAACCCATTATCGGGCCTCTCTCCTTCGCATTATTCTCCAGCAACCTTATCAGACACAAGCATCGCCTCAGATACTGCTACTGGAGGCTTGTAATTGTCCCTGGTTAGAGCTCAATAGCACCTTGAACCATCAGAGCAATCTCAGCCTTTAAGAAAAGGTCTCCACAAGGAGAATGGGTAAGAGAATTTGCCTGTGGCTATGTGAGTTCTTTAATAGCTAACTCTCCTCTGCCAGCCCTCACTGCAGAGCCTGTGGAGAGATGAGACGTCTCTCTATTTATCACTCGCTCTTCTCTGAGTGCCTGTTAGGCAATGATCATATTATTTATTACCAGGTGCATGGTGCTGTTGGGGGTGGGGTGGGAGGTGATTTCTTTAATGGGCCTTTCATGGACATAGGAACTTGGGAGATTAAAGTGGGGAAAGAGAAGAAGAAAATGTGGAGACACTGAAACACTGGAAGGAGGTTGCTGGCACTGTTTGAGGGTAATACATAACAGTCTGCACAGAAAAAATATAATTTATAGCAAGTATACATGCACATGATTAATTATGTTAACTGAGGGATTAAAAAAGGAGGAGAAATGTGTTCATCACATGTGTGTGTGTGTGTGTGTGTGTGTGTGTGTGTGTGTGTACAATTAGGTCATCTAGCACTTGAAGAAAGTTTGAATTTTAGCACTCTCATCCCTTACCTTCCCACATCACCCCAGCAGGCAGAGCTTCTTTTTGCAAGACAACTAGATTCACAGGCAGAAAACAACATTTTTAAAAGTGGGAGAGTCCCAGATCTGGAGATATGGTCATGGGCCCTCAGAAAAGCTCACTCTCCAGACATGGAGTTCTTCATTTAAATAAATCAACATCTCTTCCCTAAATGTGAACACTACAAGAGATTGGCTATGCAATGCAGACTTTGGAATGCTGGAAGAAAGATTTTTGTAAAAATTCCATTGCCATTCTAGGGTCACACTGTAAATCAGGGGGTGTCTCAAGAAGAAAGGGGCAGTACAACAGGTTCCATAGGAGCTCAGGTGGGTAGTGCCTGGATCAGATGCTCGCTCCGGGCACAGGAAAACAGGCAGGCAGGTGGTGAGCTAACAAGAAAGCTGCTGTTGCGTGTCTGCTCCTGTTTGCTCTACACTGGTTACTGGGTCGTCCAGACACTGTTTTCTCAGAATGCCTGCTGTCAAGAGAGGACAACTGAGTCGGGAACTCCTCACTAAAAATCATGCCATCCATCCTAAGCACTACATGCAGCAGGTCTCTTAAACTGAAAGTGACTCTTCCTCCATCCATTCAACTTTTCACTCCTGCTAAAAGTTGCCTAGCTGATAGATCCGTGCATTAAGCAGGATTAAGTTCACTGCAAAGTACAGATGCCAACTACAGCGACTTGAACAAGATAGAGATTTATTCTGTTACATGAAGTATGGAGGATGGTATCTAGTTACTGATTCTTCTACAGTTCTCAGAGCATAGCCTCAGGGTTGCCCTATGGTTACAAAATGACTATTGTAGCTCTGGCAATCATATCAGTGTTGTGGAAAAGCAAGAAGAAAGAGAAAGAGAAGGATAGGGGTAACTGGAGACCTGTAAAATGGTATATGCCCAGTGAGTTAGTCCCCCTTTTAAAAAGACACGTTCCTAGAAGCACATTGCTCAACAACTTCCAGTGCTCAGGGAAACTTTTTCCAATCAACTGCAGCCTAAACCTCATCTACCAAAACGGCATATGGAGCCTTTAATCACTAAAGAAAGTCTGAAATGTGTTCTGCTTTTTTCTTAATCGGGACCTACCACCAATCCCCAATGAATCAGGGTTTGTCTTTAAGGAAGGCAGAGTAAGTGGGTATTAGTTAACAACTAACCATTAACCATGAGACAGAAATGTGATAAGCAAGGCTATGACCATGAACACTGAAAACTAAAGGCTCCTGCCTAGTCTAAGAGGATACATACTCTCCCAAAAGACTCAAAGCTGTCTCCAGCTACCCCAAGTCTCAGGTCCCCAGAGAAAGGGCTCTGGGCAAGGCCAGAGTTTTGTGACAGGAACAAAACTTCCTCAAAACTTCCTTTCTAGTAGGGTCTCCATCTTGTCATGTCTGGGAGCAATGTCTGTAACAAATGCAACTTACCTAACTTGCCTAGACCAGTTAGTGCCTTATTATTCTGGCACTGACCATCTGCTCACTAAGGGACCAGACCAGGTCCATGCTTCGTAACCATTTCTCCCAAAAGAAGTGATGCTTCAAAGTGTACTCTTGGCTGGTTACCCTCTCAGTTCTTTCAGTGGATGCCAGCTAAGGCTCAAGCCCCTGTCTTTGTAGGCTCCAAGCAGTCTCCAAGATTTTTTTTTTTTTTTTGTCGGACTTGCTACTGTTTACATTCCATCCTGAACTCAGTGTTTAGAACTGAAGCTCTCAGTTTATTTTTTGTATCTCACCCTTTACTAGGGTTGCACCTTCCATGCTTCCATATCTGGGTTCTCTTTACCAAGTCTGCCTGCACCAAACCAATCATACCCACTGACTGAAGTTAGGTCTTCTGCACATCAGATGCTGAATTCCACATTAGTCTTACTGTTGATCTGCAGATTCAGTTCTACAGCTTTCTGAAGATCCTACTTAAATTCCCTAAGAGCTCTAAGGTTTGTCCTGGCCTGTGTGTCCACTACTGCTTTCCTTAATGCCATACTCTGATCAGATGCTTTTATATTACTTATGGTGGGATGCGTTCTTGCTTATCTATCCCTGCGATATGTCTCAGGGTCTCTGGCCTCTAGTCCAATCCCAGCCCCCACCTGGTCACTCACTTCTGATGGTGAATCAGTTTCTGAAGACTGGAAGCTTTATGAGCACTAATATAAGATGGGAGCTGCGTCCACTTATAGCCAGCTGTACATATTCTGGTACTCCAGCTGTCTCTAAGGTCTTGTTTGTTAAGGACTCTTGCCTCCAAATTCTAACATATAGATGGTCCTACACTTCACACATGCTTCACATTCAATCTTTCTTAAAATCATTCCAATTATCCTGTGAAAAAGTGGACCTGAGATCTTTTCCTTCACTTTCAGAGGAGGAAATATATTCAAGGACAGAGATTTTCCAGTTTACAGATCATCATAATAATGTGCTAATAATAATAATACAATAATAATATCACAGGCTGTGGCCTAAGGGAGGGCAAGGCAAACCTTTTCTGGGCTGGTTATCAGTGCCAACAATTCCTTTGTATATTAAAATTTAAAGGGTCTTTCCCATGTATTTCCTGCACAGCAGCCCCTGTGAAGAAAGTGGAGTAGTTTGTATCATTATCACTTTACAGACAAGTTACCTGAATTCCAAGAGTAGTGAAGAAATCTGTTTAACATCATGCAGCTAATAAATGGTATGGCCAGAATTACAGTGTAGGCTTTGGCCTCCAAATCCATAGTGCCTTTCACTTCCGGGGGATAGGGCTAGACTCTCAGAAGCCTTGACAATGGAGTAACGGTACTCTTTCGTGGCCCTGAAATGAAGGAATGAATGCCTTGGGGTCACTTCCAAGGGTTGCCTGCATTCAGCACAGAGTTTTCTAAACTGTCATCATCAGTAAAAGAGTTGTTGGCTTTTGGACTCCTAATAGGAGGATTAACGATGCCAGAACAGGAAATCTATTCTGCTCTAAGGGTGTCTTACTTTCCATTTTCTTGGAAGACTTAGTTGAGAATCATTTAATGGACTAAAAAATTGACAAACGGACAGACATAAATGTGGGTATGAAGAATTCTTGGAGGACTAGCATCTCTTAAAATAATTTAATTTCACATTACTATCAATAATGGCTGAGATTATTTCCCACCAAGCCTATCATCCCTACATCATAAACAGAAAAGCGCCTACCACAACTTAGATTTTATGTTACACCTGAGTTAAGCTTTCTATGAGATGTTAATACTTTAGGCATGTCTTTGTACTTGAAATATCCAAATTGTATCTTTATGTTTTGTTTCATTGTTCACTAAATTTCCTGAAAAGACTAAGATTCTTTCAGCTGACAGAGTAGATAACAGAATTAAGGATTAACTTGTCTGACACAGAAATCTGAAAAATTCCTAGAAAATTCAAGTATGTGACATCATATCAAGTACGATATTTGTGTAAAATTAGTTAGTAAGCACTTACTTAAATGTAATACATTGCTTGTGAACAGTACTTTGTAAGCCTCTTTCTATCCATCCTCTGCACCATCCTCAGCAGAATTCTCACAGTTCAGTCTCATTAGCTCCATATCCTTCCTAGAGGAGGAATCTGAAACTCTGGGAAGTTATGAGTCTAAAGCTGAGAATCAGCAGCTAGGGATCAAACTATGGAGAGGGAAAAAGAGTAAGGTTCAGTAACCTGTCACTGACCCTGACTCTCTGGCTTCAGTGAAATATGGATATGAGATTTCAAAGTGTCATCTTATCTTGCCTGTTCATGTCAGCTAATGCCAAGTTCATGTCAAGAAGTGTGCAGATTCCAAAGGCAAAGGTGGCTTTCCAGTATCGCTCAGAAGCTTATGTTCTGTGTCCCTCAGTGATCACAATTTTTAGGTTTCTCTGGGCCATGCTAAGTTGTGTCTGATATGAACCTTGATATGAGTGTTTTTGTTCCATCTTGAAGGCATCCATAAAGATTCAGCAATGTAATAACCCCCATGATTATTTCTTTCTCTCTAACTCAAAAAATGGTATAATCTAATTCATACTTTGGGATGCAGAAAACCAGCTGATGGAACAGCCTCTACCACCTCCCTCAGTTGGCTTTCTGATGAAGGTGCCTTGCATACACAGGCTTGAGAGTTGTAGCCTGAAGGTTAAAAGCACAAAAGCAGAAAGACAGCTTCTTGTGTCCTGATATGCCATTTCTTTAGCAAATGTTCAATAGGCTCAAATGTTCAAATGTACAAGGTTTTCAAATAGTGGGCCCTGAGACTGGAACTCCATGATCTCAGTGAACGAGGACAGATCCTGCAGGTGCCTCTCAATAGTGAAAGCCCTCAGAATGAAGGTTAAGAGAATGGAAATCCTTAGAGAGCTCTGATTCCACTGCTAGCATCAGCACAGTCTGTAACCCAACTATATATACAGTACCTATCAGAAAAGTTGACTCCTAGAACCAATCCTGAGAATTCAGTTTCCTTAACTGAGGAGCTTAAGCCAGAATGGTGATTCTATCTTATTTAAATCTATCCTAGGATGGTTACTACTCGTGAGCATGGGGCCAGGGATGTGTCCAAACCAGCTCCATGCCCTAAACAGATCTCTTTTTCTTTTTTTTATGCCCATCCTTTCCCTTCTGTGATAGCTTGGCTCCTCTTTGAGGACAAAGGTGGATCATGTGTCTGCTTTTAATTTTTCCTTTCACCCCAAACACAGTCTCTCAGATGATCCCAGCCTATCCCAGCCCAGGCCTGTCCAGATCAACCCCCAGGACTCAAGAGTCCAGTTTCATGGACTCAGATCAGATTTTAAGCTGAGCAAAATTTCAAAGCAAGTGGTCAAACAGCAAAACTAAAATTTAGAAAAGTCAAATTGTGAAATAAAGAAAGTCTCAAAACAAAAGCAGGTTAGGTACTCTGGAAATTAAAGTTGAGAATCTCAGATAAATGGAGGTGAGTACTGGACATCTTAGTCTTGAGTGGATGTAGAAAAGCTGAGTTCAGTGGCAAAGACATTGGGCAGTCAGAGAGAGTGACTGGCAGCACACTGAAATCTGGCTGGAAGCAGCTGCAGGCCTTCAGCCAATGTCCTCTTCTCTGCCTGGTTCTTGCTTTTTGATGGCCCAAACGCTCCCAGACCTTACCTGTAAGCCTCACCTGGCTTTCTGGAATTTGCACACTATAGTGTTTACCTCTCTCAGTGAGCTTTCTCCCCTCTTTCAAACCTTCTACTACTGTGTCTTGAGTTCAGGCTCACTCGTACCCATCAGATGCCCATATGGAATGAGAGAGCTGTGTTGAAGATGACTGCATACTTCCTCAGCTTTCAACTCCAAAACCCACCCTCTCTTGACAAGGGAGCCCTGTCCCTTCTTGAATTAGCTTCCCCCTCACTTGGTGCCACACACTTCCCATCTCGATTCATGTAGATCCACATGTTGAGGTTCACATCTTTCTGAAAAGTCAAGCAAAGATTTTTAGCATAATACCATGTTCCTGGGAACACTAAAAAGAAAATCCAATTTCTATGCCACAATAAATTTGCATTTCAGAACACTTGAGAGCAGTCACATAGAGTTCAATAAAATAAGCAATTTACACAAATAATATTAATGCTTTGGAAGAGACGGAACAGAATGAATTGGATTCTGGCAAGTTCCAGGCAGTGTACTGTTGCTGTTTACTATTTAATCTTGATGACCACCCTTGGATTTGGGATAGTGTTTTTCATCAGATAGATGAGAAACTAAGGCTAGAGAAGTTAAATGATTTGCCTCAGGTTACAAAGCTAGATAGTAACATAGTCAGGATTCCAACTGAGTTCTACATGACTTAAAAACCAGTGTATCTTCCTTGATTCTGTGTATTGTGTGATGTACATATGACACCATGCTAGTGCCATCCACTCATCTACCAGCCTGTTTCCAGTATTTAGACTGAAAACAACTATTTACAGGGATTTGTCTCATTGCTTCTAAACAATCCACAATCAGGATATAGATAAGTTTTTAACACCCAATAGAGCTCAGCACAAGTTGATTAAAAGTATACTGATGTGTGAATGTCCCTGAAGACCATATCTGTGTCCTAAAGATGATGTATCTCTTATCTACACTCCAGGAAATCCAGAATCAGATCAAGAGTAGGTCCAGGAGAAGCTGTAAAAATTGTGATTCAATCCCACAGATCTGTGAAAACTACCATAGAAAACATTTTTGGGAAGCACACTTCCTAAATAAATAGTTTCTTTGGAAAGATAATAACTCTCTCATACTGATCGTGGTTAATGAAATTAAATTTTCCAAGGGGAGCAATTCTTATGATTCATTCTAGGTAGCAAGATTTGGCTTTAATCTTGACTTTGTGAACAGATAATCTTCTTTTCTATGATGACATCACCCTTTACTGAAAGCTTTGGCTGTCACTTCTGTTTCTTAAAGACAACGTTTTCATCACTGATAAAATCAACTACTAGCACATAACAACTAGCCACCTCTGTTTTCCTAGTCTCTCTCCACTATTTGTAGTATAGGTTTATATCCACTATGTATTCCAAAACATGGTTAACTGATTAACTCAAGCAAATCTGTGTTCTCAGAAAACTGGGGTACTGAGCCTATAACTTTGCATATCACAGTTCCTGAGTCCTGTGCAAAGCCAGCACTCATATCACCCATAGAATTCGGATGGGTGGAAGCAGATCCTTACTTTCTCCTACTCTGTTGTCAATGTCTACATCAATGCCTGGCATATAGGTAGAATATTCTTGAACTCTTGGAGAACCACATTTACAAGAAAATGAGAAATTAAGCTTGTACACTTTGAAGAATTTTTCTTAAATAAAATGATCTGGACCATGGATCAGCAAACAAAAGTTACATCCGACTCAAGGCTTGTTTTGTATGGCCCTCAGTCTATAAATGGACTTATATTTTAAAATATCTGTGGGGAGGTCTGAATTAGAATAGTTTACAATATGTGAAAATTTTATAATATTTAAACTTTAGTGCTATGTTCATTCATTTAAGTATTTTCTATGGATGTTTTTTGCATCAGAGTGGCATAGTCCAGTAGTTCATACAGAGATTTTATGGTCTTCAAAGCTTAAAATATTCTTATCATAGGAAGTAGGGAGATAGATCTTTCTCAACTGGGCAAAGGATCAAGAGATGGAGGGGGTGGGAAAGGTGATTAAAAAAGTAATTCAGATTTGTTATGCACATGTACCAACATTATACAAAGAATGGATTACTACAAAGATGTAGTGATAAATTAAATTTTAAAATAAAATTTAAAAATTATCAGGTTTCTTACAAAAAGAAAAAAAAAAGGTGAGGAGCCTCCATTTTGGACCAATAGTTCTTGAAGGACTCATTAAATGTAAAAAAGCTTTCATCTATTGAATCAGAAGCTCAGGGACTGAAGCCCAGGGGTCAGGGTTCAACCAAAGCCTTCCAAGTGATTCTGAAGCACCTGGGGTTTGAGAACCCCCTAGTTTGGAATCTTGGAGGAACCACATTCTGAGAGGATGGCAGAGGCTGACTGCTGTTAAGCATTTCTTAAGCACCTACTAGGTGACTCTGTGTTCAGAGGTTGTGATTCGCTAGAGCTACCAAGAAAGCAGAAAATGATCCCTCCAGGTCACTATAGTTTCCATCTCAAAGTATCTGCCTGTCATAAAAGAAGTAGCAAAATGAGATCTTATGCCCGATAGACAAGCATCCCAGGGGGAGTTTCAGGCAAAATGAGTTCTTAAATATTTGATTTTCTTTCCAGTCACTGGCCGCCTTTCTGTTTGGTTTGGGGGCTGAAATAAGACAGCTTGTAAGTAACTGGAGAGGGTGTTTACCCAGTGAATTAGTTCGGCTTTCATTGTGCAGGGGATTAGCGCAGTGGATGCGGCTCAGTTTCAGGTTAGAGGGGCTCGCTAGCTCCAGGCTAGCGCTAATTATCATAGGACTGGGGCCATTAAAGGGCTTAACTATCAGTGCCCCCTTCCAGAATGGATTAGCTGTTTGCCTGCAGCTCTCAGCCAATAACCATTCCCAAGTCTGTCTGCTCTAGGCTGCTGATGTGAGCCCGACTATACCTCAGACTCAAGAGAACAGAGCTGCTCTTAATGTGGGCACAGGTTGGAGCGGAGAGGGTGACCTCTGCCCAGCTGGGAAAGCCGGGGCTCTAGCAAGGTCGCCTCAAGCCTGCAGGATTGAGTCACCCTGGGCTGGCAGTGGTGCAAGCTGTGTTTCTGGGGGAGACACAGAAGAATTAATTTAGGTACCTACATGACCTGCTCCAGGTACAGACTTTGAGAATCAAAAATGGACTGTACACAATTGTGGGGGAAACAGTCTTTTTCCTTTCTGGAATGGAGCAAATTACCACACTTCCCTGAATCTCTTTTCCCAGTTAAATTTAGGGCTGTGTGTGTCTTGACGCCTGGGAAGTTTGGTTATTTACAGGTGTAATGCACAGTAGCTCTTAAAAGGATAAACAGAGCTCATGAAAGAGAAGCCAGCTGTCTCCTACACAGACAGGGAGGAAGAGGCCTGCAGGTTTTCGATTCTTGTTTCCTGAAATTTCCAGTATGAGGACCACTTGTAATGTCAATAATGACATTTATTGAAGAAGTAAATAAAGATACTTACATGTTTGAAGACCCCTTTCAATCACTGTATGTTCCCAAGCCCATTCATTTACAACAGCTAGTGTTCTTGACCTCCCAATGAAGTCTTGGCAGAGAGGCCCCTGTGGTTTATACAAATCTTCTCATATGGCCCAATCCATTCAAGTTGTAATGATGGAGAATTCTTTTTTAAAAAAAAATACATAAATGGGCTGGCGATTTAGCTCAGTGGCACCACACCTGCCTTGCAAGTGCAAGGTCCTGAGTTCGATCCCCAGAACCAGACCCCCCCCCAAAAACAGTACTATAATAGTCACCAAAATAACAGTGAAATTTCTGGCTGATGGGATAATGAATTTTTATATTTTCCATAATTCTACAAAAGTCTATGGTCATAATTCAAATGTCCCTAAAATATTTAACTAAAAATTGTGTCTTTATAATGTCTGTCAATTTGATCATTGAAGAAATCAAAGGAGAAATTGAAAAATTTCAAAATTTGAGTGAAAATAGAAGCATTACATAATAGAGTCTCTTGGATAGAGAAAGGGGAATTCTAAAATTTCTATAGCTATGAGTATCTACCTCAAAAAATTGGCGTAATCTCAAATGACTTACTTGATGCATGTCAAAGCCTTAGAAAAACAAGACCAGACTAAAATCAAGCCAAACAGAAGGAAAGAAATTATACAAATCACAGCTGAAATTAAAGACATAAAAACTAAAAGTATAGTCAATGAAACAAAGGATTGATTCTTTGAAACAGTAAATAAGATTGATAAATTCTTAGTCAAACTAATCTAAAGAGAGAGAATACTCAAATAAATACAATTTGAAATGAAAATAGGATGTGACAAGAGATATCAGGGAAATCTAGAGGATCACTAGGAACTACTTTGAAAGCATATATGAAAAACAGTAAGAGCACCCCAGGCCTCCAAACAGTGCAGACCAGTGAGGAGTGAAGCCATGCAGGTTCCCCCACAGCATCACCCTAGTGCTACCCCCACCTCTGGCTGCCTGGTTGTGCCAATTATTTGGATCCAAACCATAAAGACACAGGGGGACATAAAGGCCATGGTACTGAGCTCAAGAAGATAGAGAAGTGAACAACAGAAAGAGGGCCTCTCTCAGGCTCCTTGATAAAAATTGAAGCCCACTAGTAAAGTGAAGAGAATCTCACACCAGACCATGATTGGTAAGTTGGAGGGCTCACCACCTCCCACCAGAACCTGGACTATCCTCAGGGAAGCTGGAACCTTCAGTGGAACCTTGCAGGATTCAACCCAGCAATAGGTAAGGGAGCTCAACCAGGGTCTTGCAGCCAGAAGTCAGCCTGAATATTAGGGGGTCTCCTGCTGACTTACTAAGACAAATTGACTTAGAGCTGCACACTGCTGCCCACATTGCCTATTGTGACAGCAGAGATATACCCTGAAGGAAATCCTTCATTTTTATTTTTTATTTTAAAAATTATTATTTTCCTCTTATTTTTAATTTTTATTTTTCCCACTCTTCAAATTCTTCCATTTTTCTTTTTTTTAATCTCTTCTGCATTCAATCTCTCATTCTCCCATATTGTTCTTCATCTCCCCTGCCCTTTCTGTTTTCTTTCTTTCCTTTTTTTTTGATACCAGGAATCAAACTTGGTTCCTTGTCTTTGCAAGGCAGATGGTGGTCATCACCCTTTTTGTTCCTGTTCCTGCCCTAATTTGAATATTTTTTCTTTTTCTTCTTTTCTCTCTTTTTCCTTCTCTTGATTGTCATTAGTTTGAATGGAAAGTGAGTATAGTTTCTAGCTTTCCTGTTGCTGTTAGGTTGTTCTATCCTTGTCTTTGTTCTTTCCATCCTGTCTTCAAGAGTTTCCTAGAGTTTATGTGATCTTCCTGTGTCTTCTAGCCTCACTTCTAACCTTACCCTACCCTTCTACCTGTCTATCCCTCTCTTCCCAACTCCTTCTAAGTCCCCATCCTAAAGGATAAAGTTGCTATATTGAAGAGTTTATTCACTATAAACATATTTTGGGCTAGTCCTTGATTTTGAATAATTCACATGGTTAAAAGACATAGATTAATAACTAACAGAAATAACTTAGAAAAATCATTTTCTAAGCTGTACTGTATGTTATTGTGTTGCTGACTATATCACTTGGGCTAAGGTGTTGTGATTGATTTACTCAGTTGTCTTTTGTGGTATTATGAAAATGAGAGTGTCTCTGAGTCATTGGAGACTCAAAACTTAAAGACCAGCTATAACTGGAAGACTAAAGAATTAATCCAGGAATTAAACCAAGGACAGCACCAATAACAAAAATAGAAATGAGAAAAAATTTAAGCAAGGCATGAACACAGGCTTCCAGCTCATGAAAGGCAACTTCTGGGAGAAATGAGGTGGAAAAGTATGACAATCAACAGCCAGGACAAACTGAACTGATAGCACAGGAAATAACAAAACAGATGAATGAGGCACTAGAAAAAATCAAAACAGAAATAATTTTCCAGATAACCACAGAGATGGTGAGCAGAATTAAAGACATAATTAGAGATGCTAGAACAAAAACAGATACAAAAAATACATGACTTCAGGACCATGACAGAAGCCAAGAATGTCCAACATAAGAAAGAAATGGAATCCATAAAACAGATTCAAATAGATATCCAAGAGATAAAAAACTCTATTGAAAGTATCCACAACAGACTGACCAAACCTGAAGACAGAATATCATATATAGAAGAGACAATGGCAGTCAGGGACCATGAAAAGACTCTCCCTCTCTCCATATGTGTGTGTGTGTGTGTGTGTGTGTGTGTGTGTGTGTGTGTTTTTTTTCTTTTTTTTTTTTTTGGTACCAGGGATTGAACTCAGGTCCTTGCACTTGTGAAGCAAGTGGCACACCACAGAGCTAAATCCTGGCCCAAGAGAGATCACTTAAAAATAATAAAGGACCATGAGAAATCAACCCAACAGGTCATAGATGAAGCGAAGAAGAATATAAGACTGATAGGAGTCCATAAAAAAGTGGGAGAAAGTACAAATGACATTAAAAAACTGTTCTCGAATTAATAACAGAAAACTTCCAAAACAGAGCAAAACAATCTAACATACAGATAAGTGAGGCATATAGGTCTCCAACTAGCATGATCAAAAAAATCTACACCTAGAAATATAAAAATCAAGATCCTGGAAAACCCAAGAGAAGAACAAAATACTACACAAAGGGAAAAGAAACAAATCATGTTCAAAGAAAAGCCCATTAGAATCACAGCAGACTTCAACACAAACCCTGTGGTCTGCCTGGAGTGAGGTATTTGAAGCCCTAAAAAAAAACAACTTCCAACCTAAACTGATGTATCCTGCAAAACTATCTTTCAAAATTGAAGGGAAAATAAGATATTTCCATTATAAAGAACAGCTTAGAAACTTCATGAATACCAAATCAGCACTGCAAACAATTCTAAACAATATGCTAGAAAAACATAATGAAGGTCACAACTCCATGAGGCCCAAGAGAGCAAATCAATTAGGAAAGGCAAGAAATTAAAGGGAGAGAGGGAAAAATTTAAAAGGCCCAACAACAGGACAATAACATTACAATGATAACTCAGTACATATCAGTTATAACCATCAATGTCAATGGCCTCAATTCACCAATGAAAAGAAATAGACTGGCAGGATGCATTAAGAAGCAAAATCCAACAGTATGCTGTACACAAGAAACACACCTAGTTCAAAAAGAAACTCATAGACTGAAAGTAAATGGATGGAAAACAGTTATCCATGGGACAGGTGTCCAGAAAAAAGCTGGGGTAGCTATTTCATTTGCAGAAAAAGTAAATTTCAAACCAAAACTAATTAAGAGAGACAAAGAAGGCTACTACATCCTTATAAAGGGAACAATTCAAGAGGAAGAGATGACAATCATAAATATATATGCACCAAATACTAATGCCCCCAGTTATACAAAACAAATATTAGTGGATATGAAAAACCAAATGAGCATTAATACAATTATAGTGGGGGCAAAGAATGGCTGCTCTTAAGAAATCACACAATAACAAATGTTGGCGGGGTTGTGGGGAGAAAGGAACCCTGCTCCATTCTTGGTGGGAGTGCAGACTGGTGTAACCACTATGGAAATCAATATGGAGATACCTCCAAGAGCTGGGACTAGAGGTTCCATTTGACCCAGCCATCCCTCTGCTGGGTATCTTTCCAAAATAATTAAAAGAATCATGCCACAGTGATATATGTGCACCAATGTTTATAGTGGCACAGTTTGTAATAGCTAAAATTTGGAAATAGCCCATTTGCTCATCAGTTGGAAACTGGATAAAGAAGATGTGGTTTTTCTATAAAATGGAATACTACTCAGCCATAAAGAATGAGAAATTAGATGCATTCATAGGAAAATGGATACATTTGGGGGGGATAGTCCTAAGTGAAATACATATAAGTCACACATGTGTAAATACTGAATAGTTTCTCTGGTGTGAAAAACTATAATAGTACTCAAGATCCTAATGGGATAATTAACAATGTGAAATAGGAAAGAAAAGGGCTAAAGGTGTAGGGAAAGTGGGAAGTGTTAGGGAAGGGAAATAAGGGAAAAGAAAAAAATATGAGAAAATGAAAAAATGGAAACAAAGTGTTTGTAAATGGGGAGGGGAGGAGGGGGTGAAGGGAGTGTAGGGACAAGGGGAAAAAATGAGAACCAAGACTTGTCATGTAAAGGTACAAGATCCGAGTAATGAATGTAACTGTACTGTGTACCTAGAATGTACCAATAAACTCAATTAAAAAAAACAATTATAGCGGGGGAACTAAATATCCCACTTCACAGAGAGGTCAACTAGACAAAACACCAACAACAAAATACTAGAACTGAACCAAGCTTTTGAATAAATGGACTTCATACATGTCTACAGAGGGTTCCACCCCACAAAATCAGAAAATGCATTCTTTTCAGCTGCACATGGGTCATTCTCCAAAATAGATCACATACTAGCTCATAGAACAGGTTTAAGTAAATGCAAAGGAATTGAAGTTATCCCATGTATATCATCAGACCATAGTGCATTTAAGCTGGAGATCAATAGCATAAGAAACCAAAAGAACTTCACAAACACATAGAAAGTGGACAACACTCTGTTGAACAACTAATGGGTCACAGAGGAAATTAAAGAAGAAATTAGTCAGTTTTTACAAATAAATGATAATGCCAATACAACAAACATCAATCTATGGGGCAAAATGAAAGCAGTTATATGAGGGAAATTTATAGCAGTGAATGCCCACACTAGGAAGAAAGAGTGAGCTCAAGTAAACAACCTAATGCTAAAATTTAAGCTCCTAGAAAAAAAAGAGTAAGGCAAACCCAAAGCTCATACAATGTAAGAAATTATGAAGATCAGAGCTGAAATTAATGCAGTGGAGACTAAAAGAATGATACCAAAAAAATCAATGAGTCAGTGAGTTGGTTTTTGAAAGAATAAATAAAGTTTGGGCCAGGGATTTAGCTCAGTGGTTTGGTGGCCTGCCTTGCAAGCACAAGGACCTGAGTTCAATCCCCGGTACCAAAAAAAAAAAAAAAGAAAAAAAAAAAAAAAGAAAAAAAAAAAAAAAAAAAAAAAAAAAAAAAAAAAAAAAAGGAAAGAACAGGCTCAGATCAATGCAATTAGGAATGAAAAAGGTAAAGTCAACATATCCAGCAGAAATCCAGAGGATCATCAATACCTATTTTAAGAACCTTTACTCTAATAAAATGGAAAACACAGAATAAATGGACAGATTTTTTGATACATATGAATTACCAAAGTTAAACACAGATAAAAAGCTCTAAACATCCCAATTACAATCAGTGAAATTGAAAATGTAATTAAAAACTTACCAACAAAATAAGCCCTGGTCCTGATGGTTTCATACTGAATTCTATGAAACATTTACAGAGGAACTGTTGCCACAACTCTTCAAACACTTCAATGAAATTAAGAGGGAAGCAATGCTTCCAAATTTATTTCTGGAAGCAAGTGTTACTTTGATTCCAAAACCACTCAAACAAAAAAGAGAACTACAAGCCAATCTCTCTAATGAACATAGATGCAAAAATCTTCAATAAAATACTGGCAAACAGAAATCAGAGGGTCATCAAGAAGATCATGCACCCTGACCAAGTCAGATTTATTCCAGAGATTCAGTGATAGTTAAACATATGTAAGTCAATATATGTAATAAAATGCATCAACAGAGTCAAGGACAAAAATCATATGATCATCTCAATAGATGCAGAAAAAACATTCAACAAAATTCAAAACCCATTCATGATAAAAAGCCCTGAAGAAAATTGGGATAGATAGTCTTCATCTCAATTTTATAAAGTCTATCTATGAAAAACCAACAGCCAACATTATATTAAATGGCCAAAACCTGAAAATCTTTACATTAAGATCAGGAATAAGATAAGGATGTCCACTGTCACCATTCCTGTTAATATAGTTCTGGAAACATTAGCCACAGCAATTAGACAAGAGAAAGAAATAAAAGCAACAAAGAAAGGAAAGTAAGAAGTTACACTGTCATTATTTGCTGATGATATGATTCTCTACATAGAAGACCCAAAAAAAATTCTGCCGAAAGACTTCTGGACTTAACTGACAGATTCAGTAGAGTAGCTGGATATAAGCTCAACACTCAAAAATTAATAGCCTGCTTGTACACAAATAACACACTCACTGAGAAAGAAATTAGGGAAAAATTTATTTCACAACAGTATCCAAAAAATGAAATAGCTAGAAATCAATCAAATGAGAGAAACAAGACCTCTACACTGAAAACTACAGTACTCTGAAAAAAAGAGATCAAAGAGGATATAAGAAGATTGAAAGACAACCCTTGCTCCTGGGTAGGAAGAATGAACATAGTGAAAATGGCCATACAGAGTCAATGCGATATACAGATATACAGAGATATACAGAGTCAATGCGATCTTGATTGAAATTCCAACAAAATACTCTGCCAAACTAGAGAAAACAATCCAAAAATTCACTTGGAACAAAGAGAGACCTGGAATAGCAAAAGCAATTCTGGGCAAAAGAGGCATGACAGTGGATATCACAATCCCTGGCTTGAAGCCATACTACAAAGCCACTATGAAAAAACAGCATGGTACTGGCAAAGGAATGCACCTGAGGATCAGTGGAATAGATTTGGAAGATACAGAAACAACTCCAGATGTACTAAGCTACCTCATATTTGAAAAAGGAGTGAACCATCCCCATTGGAGGAAAGATAGCCTCTTTAATAAAGTGTGGTGGAAAAACTGAATTTCAACCTGCCAAAGATTAAATCTAGACCCCCTTTTGCACCATGCACTAAATTAAAATCCAAGTGGATTAAAGATTTAAATATTAAAATGACACACTAAACTTTCTGGAATATAAATTAGGTAGAATTCTCAAAGACATTGGCATAGAAAAAGACTTTATGAACAAATCCTCAGTAACATGGGAACTAGCACAAAGAATCAACAACTAGGATTTCCTCTTATTAAAAAGCCTCTGCAAAGCAAGAGAGGCCACCAACAGAGTTGAGACAACCAACAATGTTGAAAAAATTTTACCAGCTGTTCTTTGGACAAAAGTCTACTATCTAGCATATATGCAGAACTAAAGAAAATCAGACCCCCAAAATATAAAGACCAATTCAATAATGGTCATCTGAAATGAACAGACAAACAAGTAAAAGCAGCAAATAAATATATGAAAAACTGTTCTACATCACTGGCCATTCAAGAGATGCAGATGAAAACAACACTGAGATTCTCACCCCAGAAAGAATGGCTGCTATCAAGAAAACAACCAATAACAAAAGCTTGTGGGGTTGTGGGGAGAAAGGAACCCTTCTTCTTTGTTGGTGAGAGTGCAGCCTGGTACAACCACTGTGAAAATCAATACAGAGATACCTTTAAAAACTTGAATTAGAGGTCCCATTTGACCCAGCTATGCCTCTGCTGGGTATCTTTCAAAAAGAATTAGAAGAATCATATCACAGTGATATATGTTCACCCATGTTTATAGTGGCATGCTTTGTAATAGCTAAAACTTGGAAAGAGCCCAATGTCCAATCAACTGGAGACTGGAGAAAAAAGATGTCATTTTTCTGTAAAATGGAGTACTACTTAGCCATAAAGAATAGAAACTGGAGTAATTTATAGGTAAATGCATGCATATTGAGGCTATACTCTTAAGTGAAATAAATAGCACACACATTGGTAAATGTCTAACAGTTTCTCTGGTGTACAAAACTAAAAATGTAAGTAAAGTTCAAGTTGTATAATTGATAATGTGAAATAGGAAGAAAGGGGCTAAAATATTAGGGGAAATAGGAAGGATAAAGGAAAAAAAAAGAATGGAAAAGAAAAATATGAGAAAAAGAAAAAATGCAAACAAAGTGTTTGTAGATAGTGACAGAAAGGTTGAAGGCAGGGCAGGGACATGGGGAAAAAATAAGAACCAAGATACATTATGTAAATGTACAAGATCCCAATGATGAATGTAATAGTAATGTATATCTAAAGAGAACCAATAAACTTAATGAAAAGCAAAAGTGGTAAGTTGGAGAATCTAGAAGAAATGGATAAATCTTTAGACACATAATTGAACAAAGTAGATATACAAAAGCTCAACAGACAATAACAAGCAATGGAATTGAAGCAGTAATGAAAATTATTTCAATAAAAGAAGCCCAGGGCCAGATGGATCCACAGCTGAATTCTACCAGATCTTTAAAGAAGAATGTCAATATTCCTCAAACCTTTCTATGAAATAAAAAGTCAATTCACCCTGATACCAAAATGAGATAAGAACAATTTAAAAATGACAACTATAAATCAATATCTTTGATGAGAATAGATGTTCCTAATAAAATACTTATAAAACAAATCAAACAACACGTCAAAAAATCATACACTGGCAAATAGGTTTCATATCAGGGTTACAAGGATCTTTCAACATATGCAAACTAATAAATGTAATACCCTTCATAAATAGAATCAAGGATAAAAATCACATGATAATCTAAATTGGTGCAGAAAGTATCTTTGACAAAATTGAGCATCGTTTTATGATAAAATACCTGAAAAAAAGATATTGACTATCATACCTCAATATAATAAAGACTACATATGACAAATCTATTTCCAATGTCACATTGAAGGGGAAAAACTGAAAGCATTTCCTATAAAATCATGAAAGAGATAAATATGTCCACTGTCCCCACTCCTACTCAATATAGTACTTAAAATTTCAGACCCAGCAATTATGCAAGACAAAGAAATAAAACAGATACAAACAAGAAATGGAGAATTAAAATTATTCTTATTTACAGATGGTGTGATCCTGTATTTTAGAAGACCTCAGTAACTCCACCACAGGTCTTTTGGAGCTGAAAAATTTAGCAAAGCAAAGGAGCAGTCCACAAAATCAGTATTTAAAAGTCAATAACATTTCTTTTTTTAATTAATTAATTTTATTGATGCATTTAAGGTATACAATGTAATGACATTTATCATCAGAAATTTGCAACTTTACATAATCCATCTTGGTTCATATTTTTTCCCCATTCCTCTGCCTTCCCTTCAACTCCTCCACCCCTCCCTATCTACAAAGATTTTATTTCCATTTTTCTTTTTTTCATTCTAATTCCACTCCCATCTTTCCATTCCCTTACCCTGCCCAGACCCCTTCCCTTTTGTGTCTTTTCTTCCTATTTCACATTATCTATTAGATTTTTTAATGCTTATTTATACTTACAGTTTCTCACAGTAGAGAAACTACTTGGTATTTATACGTATGTGTCCTGTTTATTTCACTTAAGAGTATTCCTCAATGTGCATCCATTTAGCTATAAATGTCTCTAGTTTCTCATTCTTTATGGCTAAGTAGTACTCCATTTTATTAGAAAACCACATTTTCTTTGTTCAGTCTCCTATTGATGGGCAACAGGGCTGCTTCAAAGTTTTAGCTGTCATGAATTGTGCTGCTATGAACATGGGTGCACATATATCACTGTCCTATTATTCTTTTAATTCTTTGGGAAAGATACCCAGAGGAGGGATAGCTGATTCAAATGGAACCTCCAATCCTAGTTCTTTGAGGTATCTCCCTACTGCTTTCCACAGTGATTACATCTATCTCCCACCAGCAATGGAGCAGGGTCCCTTTTTCCCCACAGTTCAGCCAACATTTGCTACTGTTGATTTCATAATAGCAACCATTCTTTCTGGTATGAGGTGGAATCTCAGTACTGTTTTCACTTACCTCTCCCAAATGACCAGTGATTTTTGAACATTTTTTTACATGTTTATGTACTATTTTACTTCTTTGTCTGAGAAATATCTGGTTATTTCAGGTGCCCATTTTTTGATTGGGTCTTTAAATTTGGGTGATCTGATTTTTTAAAGATTTTTATATATTCTAGGTAGTAGACCTTTTTCTGAGGAAGAGCTGGTGAAAAGTTTTTCCCAAATTGTGGGTTGTCTCTTCACACTATTGGTTGTTTCCCTTGCTGTGCAGAAGCTTTTTAATAAGAGATCCCACTAGCTGATTGTTTGTGTGAGTTCATGGGCGACTGAGGTTTTCTTCATAAAATCTTTTCCTATGCCAATGCCTTCAAAAGGACATACTCAACTGAAATTAATAGGACACATGTGTAAATATCATATAGTTTCTCTGGTGTGTTACACTAAAAGTGTAAATAAGGGTTAAAATGTATAATTGATATTTTGCAATAGGAAGAAAAGATCTAAAGTTATTGGGCAAATGGGAGGGATATGGGAAAGGTAAAATGGGAAGAGAAAAAATAAGAGTAAAGGAAAAAACGGAAACAAAATCTCTGTAAATAAGGAAAGGTGGAGGGGGAAGGGAGGCTACATAAATGGGGAAAAAAATAAGAACCAAGATATGTCATGTAAAGGTACAAGATCCCAATGATGAATGTTGCTGTATTGTATATTTAAAATGTACCTATTAAAAAAAAAGTTCTGCCTAACCTCTCATTCAAACAGTTTAATGTTTCTGTCTTAATATTTAGATTTTTGGTTCATTTCAATTTTAATTTAGTGTACATGGTGAGAAACATAGGTCCAGTTTAATCTTTGGTAAGTTGAAACCAGTTTTTCCAATACCATTTATTAAAGAGGCTATCTTTCCTCCAGTGAGGGTGTTTGGCTCCTTTGTCTAAGATGAGGTGTCTGAGTGCACCTGGAGTTGTTTCTGCACCTTCCAATATGTTCCACTGGTCCTCAGGTCTGTTGCGTTGCCAGTATCATGCTGTGTTTTTTTTTTAATCATAGTAGCTATGTAGTATAGTTTCAAGTCAGGGATTGTGATGCCCCCTACCCTGTCTTTAATGCCTAGAATTGCTTTTGCTAATCTAGGTCTCTTCTTGTTCCAAATTAATTTTTAGATCATTTTCTCAAGGTCTGTGAAGTATGCTGCTGGGATTTCAATTGGAATTGCATTGAATCTGTACAGCAGTTTTGGAAGTATGGCCATTTTCACTATATTGATTCTTCCTACCCAGGAGCAAGGGATGTCTTTCCATTTTCTTATATCCTCTTCAATCTATTTTTTAAAGGGTTGTTATTTTCAGAGTACAGGTCTTATATGCTTATGTGTAGATTTTTTTAATCACAGCTATTTCTCGTCCTATAAGCCTCATTCATTTTTATGTCAAGTTCTGTTCCCCTATTTGGTTATTTGGGAAGTTTTCTGTCATTTCTTCCGTGAACAGTTATTTTTTTATGTCATCTGTATTCTCTCCTGTTTCTTCCTTGACTCCAATCAGTCTTATGTTCATCTTCTTTGTATCATCTAGCAGCTGCTGGATTGATCTCTTGTGGTACCTAAATATTTTTAAGATATTTTTTCTCTTCCTGGTCACTAGCTGCAATCCTATCTTCTATATCTGAAATTCTGTCCTTGCATTGGTTCATTCTTCTGCGTAAACTTTCAGTGGAGTTTTTAATCTTCTGAAAAACTTTTTGCATTTGTTTTATGGGTTCTTTTTGTTTCCTAAGTTAGGATTCCATCATGTTTCTCAGCTCCTCTATTTTTTATCTGTGTCTCTGTAGATATAATAATCATGTCTTATACTATGGGAACAATCTCTGCTGTTAAATTATTTCTGATTTCATTATTTTCCAGGTCTTCCTTCTTTGCCAGTTCAGTGACTCCAAGTAGTTGAGTATCAGATTTTTCCATATAGTTTCCTTTTGGGGTTGCCTTAGGTGATCTGAAAACCTGGTTTTGACACTTATTCCCATGTCTTCTCATTTCAACAGATGCAGCTGCTGTGCCTTTGTTGAGGGAACTTTTTGCTCATCCAGTGGTCTTCAGTTCTCAGTAAGCCACTTAGCAGCCTTTACTCTGCTGCTACCTAGTACACCAACTCCTGGGGTAGAATGGTAGCCTTCTATATCCCTGAGCTCACCTGTTGTCTAGGTGAGCTTCTGGCTGAGGCCTGTGAACACCTGGGATGGTATCTAGGTGTGCCTCTCACTGGGGCCCTTATGTAGCTATTGTCTGGGGAGGCCTTTGGCTTGGGGCTGTGTTTCTAAGTTCCTTTTGCCTCTGTACGCTTCTGGCTAGGGTTTTCATGCACTTATTAATGGTATCAGGGTGAGCCTCTGGCTGTTGCTTGTGTGTCTGTGTAGTTCTTTTCCTGATGGGCCCTTGGCTGTGGCCAAGTGATGGTGGAACTCTGGATGAAGTTTGCATGTCTGTGCAGTTCTTTTCTAGGTGGACTACAGCTGGGACCTGACTGCAGCCGCACCATTCTGGTCCACACAGCTGTTCCCCCAGGAGGTGCATGTACTTACCAAAGGTATGGTGAAACTCTGGATGAAGGTTGTGCACCTGTGCAGCTCTTTTCTAGGTGGGCTGTGCCTTCTCAATGACATTTCGATACACTAATAATGAGTTAGCCATGAAAGAATTAGGAAAACATTCCATTCATAGAACCTTCAATAAGAAACAGGAATCAGAAAAGACCCCGGAAGGGGTCTCTTCAGCTGCCTGCCTGCCTGAGATCATCGGGCGCATGTGTGACCTCCCGGACTGAGCAACAACAGATCCAGCAAGGACCCAAACACCCCGGAGGGGGTCTCTTCAGTTGCCTGCCTGCCTGAGATCACCCGGCGGGTGGGTGACCTCCCGGACTGCGTGACAACAGACCCAGTAAGGAAGGTAGCGCACCCCCACGACCTCCCTCCCCCTCCCGTTCTCAAACCTCCTTATTGGGCCAGTCCTTAGACCAACTCTGCAGAGGCATAGGTTCTCATGAAGGGTAGTTTTCTGAGCTCCCAACTTTGAACATCTTTAAAGAAAGGGCAGGGGAAACCTGTAATAGAACGGAGTGGAGTTCAACCCTGAGGGTAGGGAAACTCAAGTTAGGCCTTGTGGACTGTGTTCTGTTTCAGTCGTGGGGAACTGCCATTGGCTAGCTGAGAGCAGGGGATTTGGTTCTGCATATGGCTGTACATGTGGAATAATATGAGAACAGAGACAGTCTGAAAGAGGCCCTTCAAATTCTTTTTTTTATCTCTCTCTTGTTTCTTTTCCTCATTCCACCCTAAAATTTATTTCTTTTTTCTGTCCTCTCTCTCCAACTCAGTCTCTTGCTCCACCATATTGTCCCTCATCTCCCTTTTTATTCCAGTTCTTGCCCTAACTCAGACTTCTTCTTTTATTATTCTTTCTTTTTAGGAGGGGTTTCTCTTTATGTTCTTTTCTCCACTCATTTTACCTCACTCATGGCTCTGTACCTTCAAGGGAAGGCAAGCACCTGTTATTGTTAAGGGGATATATTCTTGTCCTTATTCCTGCACTCTCTCTATCACCCTTGAAGTTAATAGCTGTGTAAAGATAGTAAGGTAATTCTACAACCTCTGGATTCACTTCAAACCTGCTCTAATTCTTTCACTTATCTAATCCTCTCGTTCTAAGTCTAACCCCCCATCCTAAATGCTAAAGATGCTATATGGAAAAGCATATTCACTGCAAACATATTATGGGCTGCTTCTTGAAATTAATTTAATTCACATGAGTTAAAGGTGATACATTAATGACTACCACAAGTGATCAGTTTGCAAGCTGTGCCTGATCCTATTGGGCTGCTAAATGTATCAATTGGGAGAAAGGGTTGTGATTGATTTAAAGAGTGGTTTTCTCTGATATTATGAAAATGAGGATGTCTATGAGTCATTAGAAACTCAAAAGCTAAAATGCAACTATATTAGGAAGATTTAAGTAATACCCAGAAATTAAAGAAAGACAATAAAAATAAAAATGAGAAAACACTTAAGCAAGACACAAATTTCCAGTCCAAGAAACAGATTTCCAGTTCACCAATGGCAAATAGCAGGACAAGTGAGGATGAAAAGTCTGATAGTGAACCAACAGGACTCCCTGGACCCCTAGCACAGGAGGTAACAAAACAGATCAATCAGGCTCTAGAAAAATTCAAATCAGAAATAATTTCCCAATTAACCAGAGAGATGATGAGCAAAATGGAAGTCATGATTTGAGACTCTAGAGCAGAAACTGCAAAAAAATAGATGAGCTTAAGACCATGATATAAGCCATGAAGACTCAGCATAAGAAAGAAATGGAAACAATGAATGCCCAACAGAGGAAAGAAATGGAATCCATAAAACAGATTCAAACAGATATCCAGGAGATTAAAAATTCTATTGAAAGTGTATGCAACAGAATAAAGATTGCAAAGATAGAATTTCAGATATAGAAGATAGGATCACAGTCAGTGACCGTGAAAAAAGAGGTCTCCTAAAAACGGTAAGGGATCATCAGGAATCAATCCAACAACTCCTAGATGATACAAAGAAAAATAACATAATACTGATAGGAATTCTTGAAAAAACAGGAGAAAATGCAAATGACATAAAAAAGCTCTTCACAGAATTAATGACAGAAAACTTCCCAAACAGAACGGAAGAATTAGACATACAGATAAGTGAGGCATATAGAACCCCAACAAGCCACGATCAAAAAATATCTACACCTAGACATATAATAATCAAGATTCCAGAAATCCAACAGAAAAACAAAATACTACAAGCAGTAAGAGAAAAGAAACAAATCACATGCAAAGGAAAGCCCACTAGAATCACAGCAGACTTTTCAACACAAACCCTTAGGTCAAGGAGAGCCTGGAGTGAGGTATTCCAAGTCCTAAAAGAAAAGAACCTCCAACCTAGACTTTTGTATCCTGCAAAACTCTCTTTCAAAATAGATGGGGAAATAAAATACTTCCACGACAAAGAGCACCTGAGAAATTTCATGAACACCAAACCAGCACTGCAAGGAATTCTAAACAATATCCTAGAAAAGGACAACGAAATTCACAATAACATGAGGCCCAACAGACCAAATCAAATAGGCAAGGCAAGAAACTAAAAGGAGATGGGAGAAAAAGTAAAAAGAGTCAACAAACAAACAAAAACATGACAAGAATAAGTCAAAATATATCAGTTGTAACCATCAATGTCAATGGCCTCAATTCACCAATCAAGAGAAACAGATTGGCAGAATGGATTAAGAAGCAAAATCCAACAATATGTTGTATACAAGAAACACACCTAGTGCAAAAGGAAGTCCATAGACTGAAAGTGAAAGGATGGAAAACAATTCTCCATGCGTCAGGAGTCCAGAAAAAAGCAGGGGTAGCAATCTTATTCTCAGATAAAGTAAATTTCAAACCAAAACTCATTAAGAGAGACAAAGAAGGACACTACATCCTTGTAAAGGGAACAATTCAAGAGGAAGAGCTGACAATCATAAACATATATGCACCAAATATAAATGCCCCCAACTATATAAAACAAATATTAAGTAACATGAAAAACCAAATAAGCACTAATACAATTGTAGTGGGGGATTTAAATACCCCACTATCACAAATTGACAGATCTACTAGGCAGAAAATCAACAATGAAATAATAGAACTGAACCAAGCTTTGGAACACATGGACTTAATAGATGTTTATAGAGTATTCCACCCCCAAAAACCAGAATATACATTCTTTTCGGCTGCACATGGATCATTCTCCAAAATAGACCACATACTGGCTCACAAAACAGGTCTAAATAAATGCAAAAAAATTGAAGTCATCCCCTGTTTATTATCAGATCATAGTGCAATCAAACTAGACATCAATAGCACAAGAAACTATAGAAACTTCACAAGCACATGGAAACTGAACAACACTCTCCTAAACAATCAATGGATTACAGAGGAAATTAAAGAAGAAATTAGACAGTTTTTACAAATAAATGAGAATGCCAATACAACATACAGGAATCTTTGGGACACAATGAAAGCAGTTCTACGTGGAAAATTCATAACATTGAATGCCCACACTAGGAAAACAGAGCGGGCTCAAATAAACAACTTAACGATGAAACTTAGACTCCTAGAAAAACAAGAGCAAGAAAAACCCAAAGCTCGAACAAGAGAGGAAATTATAAAGATCCGAGCAGAAATCAATGCAATGGAAACTAAGAAAATGATACAAAAAATAAATGAAACAAAGAGCTGTTTTTTTGAAAGAATAAATAAAATCGACAAACCCTTAGCTAATCTTATCAAAAAAAGGAAAGAAAAGGCTCAGATCCATGCAATCAGGAATGAAAAAGGCAAAGTCACAAAAGATCAAAAAAAGAAATCCAGAGGATCATGGACACCTACTGTGAGAAGCTGTACTCCAATAAAATGGAAAACACAGAAGAAATGGACAGATTTCTAGATACTTATGAATTACCAAAGTTGAACAAAGAAGATAAAACCATTTTAAACACCCCAATCACAATCAGTGAAATTGAAAATGTAATTAGAAACTTACCAACAAAGAAAAGCCCAGGCCCTAATGTATTCATTGCTGAATTTTACAAGACATTTAGAGAAGAACTACTACCATTACTCTTCAAACTTTTCAATGAAATTGAAAGGGAAGCTATACTTCCAAATTCATTCCTGGAAGCAAGTATCACTTTGATTCCCAAACCAGGGAAAGATACAACTAAAAAGGAGAACTACAGACCAATCTCCTTAATGAATATAGATGCAAAAATCCTTAATAAGATAGTAACAAACAGAATACAGAGGATTATTAAGAAGATCATCCATCCTGACTAAGTCGAATTTATTCCAGAGATGCAAGGGTAGTTCAACATACGAAAGTCAATAAATGTAATACATTATATTTACAAAGTCAAGGACAAAAACCATATGATCTTCTCAATAGATGCAAAAAATGCATTTGATAAAATTCAACACCCATTCATGATAAAAACTCTGCAATAAATTGGAATAGATGGTTTATACCTCAATTTAATAAAGGTTATCTATGAAAAAACATCAGCCAACATCATATTGAATGGCCAAAAACTGAAAACATTTATGTTAAAATCAGGAACAAGACAAAGATGCCCATTATCAGCACTTCTCTTCAATATAGTTCTGGAAACATTAGCCACAGCAATTAGACAAGAGAAAGAAATTAAAGTAATAAAGATAGGAAAGGAAGAAGTTAAACTGCCATTATTTGCTGATGATATGATACTCTACATTGAAGATCCAAAAAACTCCACCAAAAGACTTCTAGACTTAATTGACAGATTCAGTAGAGTAGCTGGATAGAAGGTGAACACCCAAAAATCAATAGCCTTCTTATACACAAATAACAGACACACGGAGAGAGAAATAAGGGGAAAAAATCCTTTTACTATAGCATCCAAAAAAATGAAGTATCCTGGAATCAATCTAACAAAAGAAATAAAAGATCTCTACACGGAAAACTACAGCACTCTGAAAAAGCAAATTGAAGAGGATATAAAAACATGGAAAGATATCCCCTGTTCCTGGGTAGAAGAATCAACATAGTGAAAATGGCCATACTACCAAAACTGCTATATACATTCAATGCAATGCCAATTGAAATTCCAACACTATATTTCACAGAACTAGAAAAAAATCCAAAAATTCATTTGGAACCATAAGAGACCTAGAATAGCAAAAGCCATCCTAGGCAACAGATACATGGCACCAGGTGTAACAATTTCCAATTTGAAACTATACTACAAAGCCACTGTGATAAAAAGAGCATGGTACCAGCAAAGAAACAGGCCTGAGGATCAGTGGAACAGACTGACAGACACATAAACAAATGCAGATGTACTCAGCTACCTCATCTTTGACAAAGGTGCTGACCATCCTCAGTAGAGGAAAGATAGCCTCTTTAATAAATGGTGTTGGAATAACTGGATCTCAACCTGCCACAGATTAAAATTAGACCCTTATCTTTCGCCATGCACTAAATTAAAATCCAAATGGATTAAAGATCTAAATATTAAAACAGAAACATTAAACTTGCTGGAAGGTAAGTTAGTTAGAACTCTGGAAGACATTGGTATAGGAAAAGACTTTATGAACAAATCCTCAGTAGCACGGGAACTAGCAGATAGAATCAACAACTGGGATCTCATCGTACTAAAAAGCTTCTGTACTTCAAAAGAAACCATCAGCAGA
>NW_022900949.1:50705749-50708257 GCF_012274545.1 Fukomys damarensis | reverse complement strand
AGATACATTCATAGGAAAATGGGTACATATTGAAGATATACTCCTAAGTGAAATAAATAAGTCACACATGTGTAAATACCGAATAGTTTCCCTGGTGTGAATAATCTGCATAAATGCATAATATTCTAATAAGATTACTGACATTTAGAAATGGGAAGAAAGGAGCTAAAGGTGTAGGGAAGGTGGGATGAGTAGCGAAAGAGTAAAAAGGGAAAAGAAAAAAATGTGAGAGAATGAAAAGATGAAAATAAAGTGTTTGTAGTTGGGGAGGGGAGGAGGGGGTGAAGGGAGGGCAGAGGTAAGGGGAAAAAATGAGAATCAAGACTTGTCATGTAGAGGTACAAGATCCCAACAATGAATGTAAGTACTGTATTCCTAAAATGTACCAATAAACTCAATTAAAGCTGAAAAGAAACAGGAATCAACCTAACCAAGGAGGTAAAAAGCCTCTATTATTAAAAGTACATAATACCGAAGAAAGAAGTCACTAGGAGATGAAAAAAATTCCATGTAAATGGATCTGCTGAATTAGTACTGTTGAAATGCCATACTATTTAAAGTGATATACAGATTCAATTCAATCATAAAATATCAATGATATTTCTCACAGAATGAGAAAAAATTCCAAAATTCACACACATGCACATACACAAAGCAGTTCTATGCAAAAAGGAAAAAGCTAGCATGCCCTGCTTGGGAAGGAACCCAGGATCTGCCTGATGATAGCCCCACCACATGATGTGCCCAGCTCCAGAGGAATCTCAGGACCTACCAGATCAGCACATAACAGGAACTATTCCCAGGAACTCCTTGGCACAGGGCAACAGAGGTGACAACCAACTGACCCACCTGACTAAAGAAGAGATCAATACTCAGGAAGTTCACAGGCCAGGATTGGAGGGTAAAATCATTAGAGGGAGTGGTCCTGAAGGAGAATGTAGCTAATCTAGTGTTATCTTTGACCTCTGGCACCTCTGCCTATATTTATCAGAAACTACTGGTCTGAAGTATTATAGGCTAATATTTAGATGATTGTCTTCATCAAAATCATAGCTCCTATTAAGGAATGTTCACAAGAGGCTCCTAGAGTGTGGGAATACTCAATTGTCATGTGATGCTATTTATGCCACTGAATTTACTGGTATAGCAAGGTAAAGTATAGTGGATAACTAATTTTCTCTCTATGACAATATATGAAGTTCCAGTGTTCACAAATAATAAATAAACAGATATACATACATACAAGATCATGGGGAAGCAATAGAAGATCCTCAAAGTCTCTCAACTCTCCTAAGATGGAGCAAGGGAGCACAAACAGAAAGGCAATCAAATACCATGTAATAGATTCTGTGAAAAGTTTGTAGAAGGGATGAAGAAACTAGATGAGCTCAAAGTGGAATTAAACCAATAGTTCATAGCATCATCACTCTATATGCCCACAGTGAATTCAAGGAGAAATAAAGATAAAGTTGGAAGATTTGACCAAAATGATTCGAAACATGAATGATATCAACAAGGAAACAGAATCCTAGGAAATATGTCTGGCAGAAATATCTGAAATTAAAAAACTCTATAGAATTTATAAATTGCAGAAATGACTGATAAAGAATATCTGAAATTAAGAACAAAATGGTAAAGTGTGATGAAGTACTCAAAGAAGCAACACAAAAATAAGAGAACAAAAAAAGATCATCCAGCAGATGCTAGACTATGCTAAGAGGATAAATTTAAGGCTAATTGGAGTCAGAGAAATACTGGAAGATAACATGGATATAATTTTAATACGCTTACAGAAACCATAGCAGAAAATTTCCCAAATATGAGAAGAGTTCAACCAAAGCCAGAAGACCAAACAGCTATGACAAAAAAAAAGTTCTCTTAAAGAAATTTGTATTAAATTACAAGATGTCCAACAATAACCTAAAGGAAAAACTAATATTTTTAAAAGCAGTCAGAGAAAAACAAAAATCACATATAAAGGTAAACACATTAGAATTATAGCAGAGCTCTCAACATAAACTTTAAAAGCCACAATAGTTTAGAGTGATGTATTTCAAGCACTAACAGCAATTAGCTTCCAGCCTAGATTAATCTACCTAGCAAATATTTCTTTCAAAATAGGTGGAGAAATAAGGACATTTCATGGAAAAGACAAGGTCAAGAGATTTATTATTATGAAATCAGCACTCCAGAAAATATTCAAGACTATCCTAGACAGAAACAATAAAACTAATACAGCTAAAAATCCAGATGAAACGAAAACATCAAGTGAAGTCAATGAATAAATAACAACAAAAAAATCAGGAAAAGAAAAATTAAGGATATACAAAGACAATGATATAGTAAATAATCAACACATTCAGTAATGTCTCTCAATGTTAATGCCCTCAATTTTCCAGTTAAAAGACACAATTTGGGGCTAGGGATTTAGCTCAGAGTTTCCACCACCGGCCTTGCAAGCACAAGGACCTAAGTTCAATCTCTGGTACAAAAAAAAAAAAAAAAAAA
>NW_022900949.1:50666557-50705577 GCF_012274545.1 Fukomys damarensis | reverse complement strand
AAAAAAAAAAAAAAAAAAAAAAAAGAGAGAGAGAGAGCTTAGCAGAGTGCTTCAAAAAACAGATTCCAACAGTCTGATGTATTCAAGAAATTCATCTAATTAAATGTAGACTAAAACTTAAAAAATGGAAAACATTACTTCATGCACCAGGACTGTGAAAACAAGCAGGGATAGAAATTTTAATCTCAGACATGGTAAACTTCAAGCTAAAAATGATTAGAAGACACAAAGAACATCACTATATACTGCTTAAGGGAACAATCCAACAAGAAGAGATAACATTTACAAATATGTACCAAATATAGGAGCACCTGTCTTCATAAAACAAATACTACTCTATGGCTTCTGTCTAGATAACCCCCTCACAAAGCCTCATGCAGTCATAAGTGGGGCTTTTCCAAATTGGTTGGATCTATGGTATATGCTGCTGGGATCGATGATGTGATGCTGGGATTGATTCATGGTGCAATGCTAGGATTAAAGCTATCCCATCCTGGGTGTGAGTGCTACCCACCTTAAGAGTGAGTATCCTGGTTAAGATATGAGACAGAAAGAAGGTCCTCACTTGTCACTACTTATAGCTTGTCACATGTTGCTTGCTGCCTTCTGCCTGCCTGGTCTGCAACGTTCCTCTGCCATGCCACCCTGCCTTGGAGTCATTCAACTATGAATTGAAACCTCTATAAACTGTGAGCTACAATAAATCTTCCTCCTTTAACTTTGGGTGTTGGGTATTTTGTCTTAGCAATGAGAAAAGCAACTAAGACAACTGCTGAACATAAAAGATCAAATGAATACTAAAACAATCATAGTGTGGGATCTTAACACCCCAGTCTCTCAAAGAAATAGATCAGCTAAACAAAAAAATCAATAAAGAAATATCAAAACCAAACCACATCCTTAAACACATTACAGAGTATTCCAACCCACAACATAGTATACATTCTTTTCTGCAGCACACAGCACTTTTTCCAAAGTAGATCACATACTAGTGTACAAATCCTGCTTAAATAAGTACAAAAGAATTGAAATTACTCATGTGTACTGTCAGACCACTGCACAATGAAAATAGAAATCAACAACAGAAAAAAATCACAGAAGAGTTAAAAGCACCTGGAAAATTAACAACATTCCTAGAAAACCAATGGGTCACAGAAGAAATCAAGAAAGAAATATAAAAATTTCTGGAAGTTAATGATAATGCCTGCATTACTCACCAAAACCTCTGGGACACTCTGAAAGCACTCCTAAGAGAAAAGTTGATAATCAATGCTCACATTAGGAAAACAAATCATGCTCAAATAAATAACCTTATGAAGAATCTTGACATACTTGAGAAATAATAAGCTAGGCTCAAACCTAAATTAAGGAGGAAAATTATAAAGATTAGAGTGAAAAAATCAATGAAATTGAGACTAAGAAATTACCCCCAAAATCAATAAATCAAAGAGCTGGTTCTTTGAAAGAATAAACAAAATAGACAAGCCCTTCATTAAACTTACCAAGAGAAAGGGAAAAGACTCCCATCAATGTAATTAGAAATTAAAAAGGTGAAATAAGAACAGATACTATTGAAGTCCAGAAGATAGTAACTACTTTGAAAAATTGTACTCTAAAAAACTGGTAATTTTAAAGAAATGAGACATTCCTGGTCTGATAAATTACCAAAGCTAACCCAAGAAGACACAAAAACGCTGAACAACCCAATAACAAGCAATGAAATAGAGACAGTAATAAAGAATCTAGCAACTAAGAGAAAAGTGCAGCACCTAATGGACTCACTGCTGAATTCTATAAAAAGAATGTTATATCACCAAAACACCTCATGCTCTTCAAAGAAACTGAAAGGGGTAGAATGCTCCCAAATTACGCCTCACCTTGATTCCCAAACTGGATGAAGACCCAACTTAAAATGAAAACTATAGGCCAATTTCCCTAATGAACATAGAGAGCAAAAATCTTCAAAAAGATTCTAGCAAATATAATACAGCACATCATCAAAAATATTATATATCATGACCAAGTAAGTTTCATCTTGGTTCAATATGCATAACTCAATAAATGTAACACATCATATAAACAGAAGAAATGTTAAAAAATCACATGATCATATCATAAGATAAAGAAAAGGCTTTCGACACAATCCAATACACCTTTATGAACCCTGAAGAAAATAGGCATAGAAGAATCATACCTGAATTTAATGAAAACTATTTATGACAAATCAACAGCGAACACTACATTAAATGGGAAACTAAAAGCATTCCCTCTAAAACCATAAACAAGGATACCCACTATCACTACTTCTATTTAATATAATAGAGTGAAACACTAGCCAGAGCAATCAGGAAAAGAAAGAAATAAGAGGGATACATACATGAAAGGAAGAACTCAACTCATCATTATTGGCAAATGACATGATGCTCTATATAGAAGACCAAAGTACTCCACCAAAAAACTCTAAGAATTGATAACCAACTTCAGCAACCTAGCAGGATATAAGATCAATATACAAAAATCATTAGCATCTATGTACCTCAATAATGAACTTGAATTCACAATACCTAACTTGAAGATACACTACAAAGTAACATTGATAAAAACTACATGGTATTGAAATAAAAACAAACACAAGGATCAGTGGAATTGAACAGAGGTAAAGAAATATCTCCAGATGCATTCAGCTGTCTGGTCTTTGATAAAGAGGTCAAAAGCATACATTGGAGGAGAGATAGCCAATTCAACAAATTATACTGGGAATATTATAAAACTGTTTGCAGATGATTTAAAGCAGACCCATCTTTCACTATGTGCTAAATTAAAATAAAAATCGATCAAAGATCTAAATATTAAAACAGAAATATTGAACCTACTGAAAGATAAAATAGACAAACCTCTTGAAGTCATAAGTATAGGATAGGATTTTCTAAATAGAACCATAACTGCACAAGAAATAACACAAGAATCAACATATGGGATTACTCAAATTAAAAGGCTTCTCAAATTTCTCTCTTGCAGCCCACCTCCCTCAATGCCAAAGGTATTTTATTTACCTGTATGGCTGATGTGGGATCATACTTAATTCTGCATTCCAGAATTGGGTAGGGAGAAAGGGAGGAAGATCAAATCTACACATTTACTATAAAATAGTAACCCAGAAGTGGCAGCCATCCTTTCTGCTTACTTCTATAGTAAAAGCCTAATCGTGTGGTATACAGAGCTACAAGGAGACTGGAAAATATAATCCCTGCAAGACCACCATGTACCTTATGGTGTGAAAGGGGAGTCTAGATTTGGGAGGAGATTCATAGTCTGTAACAGACATGTGTATTCATCTCTATTTTGTTTTTAATTAATCTTAGCATTTTGCTTTCCTTAATTTTTCTCCTTGTTTGTTATTTTATTTACTTCTAGAATTTATGCCTACTTGTAGTATTAGTTAGGATTGTTTAAAACATGCTTTGTTTACATTTATGGTAGAATAGTGTCTCTCCCCAGCCATGGGAGTTAAATATGGAAATAGGATTTGCTTTGCACAAAGGAGTGTGACTTGAGGAGATGTGTTTTGCTCTTTGTTGAGGAGGGTAGGTTTAAGACCAGTACATAATTCTGCACATCCTCATCCTTCTTCATGGTCATCTGCAAGCCTACACCAGCCTGAGAAACTATAAATGAGTAAAGTGAAGTATAACACAGAGGACAAACAGATTTTAATATTTTAGTTATTATCTATTATTTAACAAAACTAAGGTACCTTGGTGGATATAAATGATTCATGCTATTAATTTCAAGCTTTTACTTCTAAATGTAGGTCCTAAAACCATTACTATATATTTGTTGCAAAAGCTTTAAATGTTGAAAATATACACATTCTCTGATTTGTAGTATAGAGCTGATTCTATTTATTAGCTGTATATTTATATTATTTAGACAATTTTCAATTTATTATTTTATTCAAAATTTTATCTGCTCATATGTTTTTAACTTTTTATTTTTAAATAATTTTAATTTACAAAATTTTAAAAAATGGTACAGTGTCCTTATATACCCTTCAACCATACTCTCCAGTTTCTAACATTTCTGAACCTTGGAAAAGAAGTTTTGCACATGATGAAGAATGAGTTCTTAATTTTCAGAGTACATTCTGAAACGTGTCTCACAAGTCCACAGTATATCATCCAAATTAGGAAATTAATGCTAGTTCACAGATATCATTCACATGTGCCAATGTCTTAATATCCTTTCTATGTTCAGGTTCCAGTTTGAAATACTTGGTGTGTCTAGTTATAATGATCTTGTCTCAAACAGTTGAGTTTTCCGTGATTTCATGAGGTTGATATTTTTGAAGAACAGAAATCCGTTCCTTTAAGGTTTCCTCACTTTTCTCCAAGATTTAAGTGTTTTTGTCAGAATCACCACAGAAGTGATGCTATACTCATCTTAGTGTATTACATCAGGGGACATAATGCCAATTAGTCCAATTACTGATGATGTTAACTTTTATCACCTGGTGAAAATGATATGAACAGGTTAATCAGTACATATAAAAGTAATTAAGAACATTTCAATTATTAATGAACAAATGATTAATAAGCATTCATGGAGGGAACTTTAAGATTATGCAAATATTCTATTCTTTATCAAAGTTTTCACCTGGCAATTTTAGAATCCATTGATGGTTCTTAGCTGAATCTATTATAACTACAATAGTTACCAATTTTTAAATTTCACCAATCCTTCTACATTTTTAGCTGATATTCAATTATAAGGGAAGATTTTTTTCACAAAATTATGAACTAATTATTAAATATTAGAGATGCATAGACTTCTGGTTTGTTCAATAGGATGATCATCTACCAATTGAGTCAATAATTTAATAATTCAATGGATATTTAATTATCATTTAATAATATTGAATATAACAAATCAAATAAAAATAATTCATTTTGTCATTTTTCTAATGTACAAATTATCTAAGACTGGGCCAGTGGGGTGCTATTCAGTCTAGGTCCTATGTTCTTTTGGACTTTGTTTGGAAACTTTCTTACTTCCTAGCTCAAAAAGATATTCCAGGCTGATTTGCATTTACTCCTAATCCTGCAGTTGGCCATTTATCTAAGAAACCCTCTTTTGTATTGTGAAGAATGATATTTGGAAAGAAAGATTTGGGCACTTCGTATATTTACTGCTATGGGACATCACTGCTTCTAGACAACCAGTTATAAAAGCTAGGAATGTGTGTGTTTGTGTGTGTGTGTGTGTGTGTGTATGTGTGTGTGTACACCTATAATGATAGCTGGATAGATGTGTATATAATTAAAAGCAATGAGTTCAGAAAGATACCTCTAATTACAACCTAATATAATTTGTTTTAGAGAGCTTTCTCATATTTGTAAAATGATTGAGGTTTTCTATTTAAACAATTGTATCTGTGTACTGTGACAGTTTTTTTCCTTTCTTTTTTTGGTATTTATTGCATTACATAAGACTGAATAGGAATGGTGAGAGTGAGCATCATTATGTATTCTTTTTGGGGGGTTACTGTGGGGATTGAACTCAGGACCTTGTGCTTGCAAGGCAGGCACAGTGCCAATATTGCACATTCTTGTTTGTAGGTTGGAAACATTTCACCACTGAGTTTAATGTTAGCTGTACACTCTGGACAAATACCATTTTTTAAATGAAAGAAGTTTCCTTCTATTTCTAACTTTCTGAGAGTTTATCCTAAATAGATGTTAAATTTTTGCCAAGTGGGTTTGGTTTACTGTATTAATTGATAAGATCATGTGTTCCTTCCTACTTAGGTAATCAATATGGTGGATTAACTTAACTGATTTTCAAATGCTGAAACAACTTCACATTGGCAAAAGAAACTCTACTTGGTCATGTTTTTAGTGCTTGATTTGATAATATATTGTTTAAGATTTTTGTGTCATATTCATGAGAGAAATGGTCTGCAGATTTCTTGTTTACCCCCTTTTCTTTCTTGTATGGCTTTAATGTCAAGGAAATGCTTGACCATGAAATGAGTTAGGAAACATTCCCAATATTTCTGGCTTCTAGGAAACAGTGCATAGAATTTTCTGCAATTGTTTTGTAGAACTCACTAGTGAAACCATCTTGGCCTGAATATTTATTACAGAAGATTTTAAATTATAAATTCAATTATTACATAGATTTGTTTCTTTAATTGGTTTTGCTTTTTTGAGACAGGATCTGTAGTTCAGGCCATCCTTGAACTCACTATGTAGCCCAGTCCTCCCTTGAACTCATGTCACTCCTCCTACCACAACATCCTGAGTGCTGGGATTATAGCTACGTACCAACATCCTTGGCCAACTCTTTAATAGTTGTAGCACAAAATTATCCATTTCATTTTATTTTTAATTACTTTTATTGGTACAATTTAAATATACGTGATGATCACATTCATCAAAGGGAATTTTCACCTGTACATGATATATCTTGATTCCTCTTTTTCTCCCAATCCCTTCCTCTCCCTCAATCCCTCATTTAAAAAAACTTTGTTTCCATTTTTCCTTCTTTTCTCATTTTTTTCCATTTTCCCTTCCTTTCCCACTCCCCCTTCACAGTTTTCCTTTCCTTCTGAAGAATTTTTTTCCTGTTTCCTATCATCTATTATACATTTTTGTCCTTATTTACCCTTATTACACCAAAGAGAAAATGCAATATTTATAAATATGTGTCCAATTTATTCCAATTAAGGGTATAGGCTCATGTTGCATCCATTTAGCTATAAATGCCTCAAGTTTATCTTTCTTTATGTCTGACTAATACTCCATTGTATTAAAAAAAACTACATCTTTTTTATCCATTATTCATTTGATGGGGTTTTGGGTTATTTTCAAGCTATAGCTGTTACAAACTGTGTCCCTATAAACATGGGTGTGCATATGTCATTGTGGCATGATGCTTTTAATTCTTTCAGAAAGATACCCAACAGGGGAAGAGCTGGGTCAAATAGGACCTCTAATCCTAATTTTTTGGGAATCTCCACACTGATTTCCACAGTGGTTGCACCAGTTTACTTTCTTACCAACAATGAAGAAGGGTTCCTTTTCCACCACAGCCTTCACAGAATTTGTTGTTGGTTGATTTCTTGATAATAGCTATTCTTTCTGGAGTAAGATGGAATATTAGCATTGTTTTCATTTGCATTTGTTAGATGACCAGTGATGTTGAGCATTTTTTCATATATTTGTTTGCCATTTCTACTTCTTAATCTGAAAAGCATCAATTCATTTCACATGCCCATTTTTTGATTTGGTATTTAAATTTGGGGGGGGGTCTGATTTTTTTCAATTCTTGGTATGTTCTAGATATTAGTCCTTTACCTGAAGGACTACTCTGTATACAAAGTTAATACTCAAAAATCAATAGCATTGTATACACAAATAATAAACTCATTGAAAAATTAGGGAAATGACCTTTTTTTGAATAGCATTAAAAAATGAAATACCCAGAGCTGAGGATTTAGCTCAGTGGTTCTGCTGCCTGCCTTGCAAGTGCAAGGACCTGAGTTCAATCCCTGGTACTAGAAAGAAAGAAAGACCTAGGTATCAATCTAACAAAGGAAATAGAAGACCTATGCACAGAAAATTACAGTATTCCAAAAAAGGAGATCAAAGAGGATATCAGATCAAAAGATATCCCCTGCTCGTGGGTAGGAAGAACAAACAATGAAAATGGCCATACTCCCAAAACTGTTGTACAGATTTAATGTAATCCAAATCGAATTACCACTATCATACCTCATAGAACTAGAGAAAATATTTCTAAAATTCATTCAGAAGCAGAAGAAACCTAAAAAAGCAAAACCAATTCTGTCCATTTCATTTTAGGTGAGTTTGTGTTTTTCAAGAAATTGACCAATTTCATTTAGCTTGTTGAGCTGTGCACCAGTTGTTCATAATATTCCTTACTATTCATTTAGTAACTGTGGGGATCTATCTTGATAATATTCTCTTACACAACAACACAGATAATCTGCATTATGTCAGATATATAAAATCAATATAGAAATCATCTAAAAGATTTGAAATATTAGAACTTAAGGATTTCTGCATTTGCAAATGAATGGCTTTTGAGGAGCAAGATGTTCTAAGGCACTTGAAGATACCATAACATCTTAAAATCTTTTATGAAAGGAAAACTCTACCAATACTAGTTACTAAAACTCACAAATTATAACATAAAGCATGTTTGTCATCTTAGCTGATTTTCAATGTTTATGCATGCAAAATAAATTATAAATATGTATACTATTACAACACTATCCAAAAGAATAAATTATGTACAAAATATTTATGATAAATAATACTGTTGTATTTGTTTGATACATAAAGGAATTTGATGATTTTGACTTTCAAGAAAATTATATTAGATATATATTTTAAAAATTTTCCCAGAGTTCACAATTATTGCCAGCAGAATACTCAAGTTGTTTTTACATTAAGCAGAGTTCACAAATTTGTTTTTGTTTTGTTTTGTTTTCATTGAGTTTATTGGTACTTTTAGAATATACAGTACAGTTACATTTATCATTGGGATCTTTTACCTTTAAATGACAGATCCTGGTTCTCATTTTTCTCCATACCCCTCCCCTTTCTTCACCCCCTCCCCTCTCCCCTATTTACAAAGACTTAACTAAAAGGGAAATTTTTTTCTCTATTATTCTATTTTTTACTTCAGTCCCTGTATGTTCTGCTCCTTGCCATCTGGAGACAACAATATGTAAAATGTAAACTGTAATTACTGAAAGCAGGTGCATAATTGCCTGGGACTTGGGGATGGCAAGGAGGGTGCAATGCATTATTAAAAACTATATGTGGGAGTTTGGTAGGGTAACTGACATGTTCAATCTCTTGCTTGTGGAAATGGCTCCATATGTTAAAACATACTAAATGTACACTTTGTTTGTTTTACTGAGTGTCAGTTATCATCTTGATAAACCTGTTAAAACTATACTATGAGCCTTTACTCAATAAAATTGATTAAAGAAAGCTAAAACACTTTAAGATCATATTCTATTTTTATAAAGTATAAATGCACATAAATATACCGAAAGAAAATCCTTGACTTCCAGGGTCCAGGGTGAAGAGGATAATTAATTACACAAGGACATGGGGATGTTTGAAATGATGGAAATATTCTGATTCACAATTTTGGTAATGGTTCCATGACAACACATGTTTGTCAGAATTCTCACTGTATTAAATATTTAGAATAGGTGAATATTTTTAGTATGCAAATTATGCCCCCAGCATGCAGGCCAGAGTAGCACAGTTGTTGGCAGATGCTAGCTAGGGCCCTACCCCAACACCAGCAGCTCAGACTCAGAGGCCTAGCCAAGGGCCCATCTAGAAGAGAGCTGCACAGGCACACAGGCAACAGCCAGAGACCTTCTAGTACCATTGGGAAGTGCATGCACACCCCAGCCAGAAGCCTACTCAGACACCAGTGACTGGGGTGCACAGCCACCAGCCAAAAGCCCTCCCAGTGAACAGCTAGGTAGGGGGCAGGGCCCAGCCAGAGGCACACCTAGATACAATCCCAAGTGTGCACAGGCCCCAGCCAGTTCCTGGCCAGAAAAACATGGCAGGGATTCAGAAGACCACAATTCTGAACCCAGGAAATGGTCCAGGGGATGAGCAGCAGACTAAAGACTTCTCAACGGCTTGCTCAGAATTAAAAACTTCTGGGTGAGCAAAATGTTGCCTCAATAAAGGCACAGCAGGCTGCAACTGTGAAATGAGAAGACATATAAACAAGCCTCAAAACCAGACTCCCAGATCACCTAAGGCAACCCCAAAGGGCAACAAGATGGAACAGTCTGATACTCAACCACCTGGCCTCTATGAACTGCCAACAAAAGGATCTGAAAAAATGAAATCGGAAATAATTTCTCAGATAACAGCACAGATTGTGTCCATAGTGCAAAACATGACTAATAAGTCTAATGCAGACAGAGACAAAAAAAAAAAAAAAAAAAAAAGAGGAGTGGAGTAACATGATGCAATCCCAGCATAGAAAACAAATGGAAATGGAATTCATAAAACAGGAAAGTTTTTCTTCCATTTAGTTTATTGGTGTTTTTTTAAGTATACAATACAGTTAAATTTATCACTGGGATCTTGTACCTTTACATAACAGATCTTGGTTCTCATTTTTCCCCATACCCCTGTGCTACCTTTACCCCCTCCCCCTTCCCTATTTACAAGACTCTATTTCCATTTTTTCCTTTTTTTCATATATTTTTCATTTCCCTTATTTCCTTTCCCCTACCCTTACCAATTCCCCTACAGCTTTAGCCTTGTCCATTGAAAGTTTATGAAGAAGAACGAGCCAATGTGAGGACAAAATTTCAGATATAGAAAACAGGATTGTGATTAGTGATCAGGGAAAGAAAAAAATCTCTTAAAAATATTTAGGGACCATGAGAGATCAATCCAGCAGCTGTTAGATGATTCAAAGAAGAATATCACAGGACTGATCAGAGTCAATGAAGAAACATGAGAGAGGGCAAATGACATAAAAAATAAAAGTTGTTCACACAAATAATGGCAGAAAACTTCCCAAGCAGGAGAAAAGGACTTGACATACAGATAAGTGAGACATAAAGGACACTAAATAGCCACGATTTTAAAAAATCTACACCTAGACATATAATAGTTAGGATTCCAGAAACCCAACAGCAGAACAAAATTTTACAATCAGCTACAGGAAAGAAACAAATCACATACAAAGGAAAGCCCACCAGAATCACAACAGACATCTCAACACAAATCCTCAAGGCAAGAAGGGCTTGGAGTGAAGTATTTCCAGCCCTAAAAGAAAACAACTTCCAACTCACATTGATGTACTCTGCAAAACTTTCTTTCAAAATTGATGGAGAAATAAGATATTCCCATGACAAAGAGCACCTGAGGAACTTCATGAATACCAAACTAGCACTGCAGAACTTTTTAAACAATATACTAGAAAAAGACAATGAGGATCACAACCCCAGGAAGCCCAGCAGAATAAATCCATCAGGCATGGCAAGAAACTAAAAGCAAAGAGGGAGAATCCAACAAAAAGAAAAAGCCATGACAAGAATATGTCAGTGCATATCAGTCATAACCATCAATTCAGCAATCAAAAGAAATGGACTGGCAGAACTGGTCAAGAAGAAAAATCCAGCAGTATGCTGGATACAAGACATACACTTAATTCAAAAAGAAACTTATAGACTGGAAGTTGGGTAGTGGAAAATAATACTTTGTGTGACAGGAACTTGAAAAAAAGTAGGAGTAGCTATTCTCTTTGTAGATCAATTGGATATCAAACCAACACTGATTAAGAGAGACAAAGAAAGATACTTCATCCTTGTAAAGAGAATAATCCAAGTGGAAGAGATTACAATCATAAGTATTAATGCACCAAATACTAGTGCACTCAACTATATAAAACAAATAGTTATGGACATGAAAAATTAAATGAACACTAAAACAATAAGAGTGGGGGACCCCACTGTCACAAATAGGTAGATCCACTAGACAGAAAATAAACAACAAAATACTATAACTCAAACTTCTGAACATGAATTTAAAAGACTTTTATAGAATGTCCCACCCCATATAATAAGAATATACATTCTTTTCATCTGTACATGGGTCATTCTCCAAAATAGACCACATACTTGCTAATAGAACATGTTTAAGTAAGCGCAAAGAAATTGAAGTTATCCCCTGTATATCAGACCATAGTACAATGAAATTGGTGATCAATAACAAAAGAAACCACAAGAATTTCATAAACACATTGAAATTGAATAATTTCAGTATATCAGAAGACTATTTTTACAATTAAATGACAATGTCAATACAATATATCAGCATCTATGGGTCAGAATGCAAGCATTCCTATGAGGAAAATTCATAGCACTGAATACTCATATTAGGAAAACAGAGCAAGCTCAAATAAACAACCTGATGGTGAACCTCAAACTTCTAGAAAAATAAGAGCAAGACAAACCCAAAGCTGATGAAAGGGAGGAAATTATAAAGATCAGAGCAGAAATCAAAGCAATCAAGACTAAGAGAATGATACAAAAAAATCAATGAAGCAAAGAGCTGGTTCCTTAAAGAATAAACAAAATTGACATACCCTTCCCAATCTTATCAACAAAAGGAAAGAAAAGACCCAGATGAATGCAATTAGGAATGAAAATGGTGAAATTACAATGGACCCATCAGAAATTCAGAGGATCATCAATACCTACTTTGAGAAACTATATGCCAATAAGATGAAATGGACAGATTCCTAGACATGTATGATTTACCAAAGTTTAACCAATATCTAAAAATTTTAAACAACTCAGTATGAATCAATGTGATGAAAAATGTAATTAAAACTTACCAACTAAGAAAAGCCTGGTTCCTGGTGGCTTCACTGCTGAATTCTACAAGACATTTATATAAGAACTATTGCCACTACTGGTTAAACTCTTCAGTGACATTGAAATGGAAGCAACACTCCAAAATTCATTCCTGGAAGCAAGCATCGCCTTGATCCCCAAAGCAGAGAAAGATCCAACCAAAAAAGAACTATAGGCCAATCTCACTAATGAATAGTGATGCAAAAATTCTCATAAGACACTGGCAAATAGAATGCAGAAATCATCAAGAAGATCACACATCTTGATTAAGTGGAATACATCCCAAGGATGCAGGGATAGTTCAACATTTGCAAATCAATTAATATAACACACTATATTAACAGAGTCCAGGACAAAATCCATATGATCTCTATCGATGCAAAGAAAGCATTTGACTAAATCCAACATACATTCATGAAAAAAATACTACAAAATATTGCAATAAATAGTCTACCTCAATTTGATAAAAGCCATCTATGAAAAAACAACAGCCAATATCACACTAAATTATCTAAAACTGAAAACCTTCATGCTAAAATCAGGAACAAGACAAAGATGTCCACTATTACCACACCTGTGCAATATAGTTTTGGAAACAGCCACAGCAATTAGACAAGAGAAAGAAATACAATAAATGAATATCAAAAGGAAATGAAGAAGTCAAATTGTCATTATCTGCAGATGACATGATATTCTATATAGAAGACCCCAAGAACTCCACCAAAAGTCTTCTAGACTTAATAACCAAATTCAGTAGAGTAGCTGGATACAAGGTCAACATACAAAAATCAATAGCTTTCCTGTACACAAACAACAGACTCACTGAAAAAGGAACTTGAGAAAAACTCCTTTTATAATAGCATATATAAAAAATTAAATACTTAGGAATCAACCTTGCAAAAGAAATCTACTTTGAGAACTATAGCCTTGTGAAAAACACAATTGAGGAGAATATCATAGAATGGAAAGACATCGCTTGCTCCTGGGTAGGAAGAAACCCTATAGTAAGAATGTCTATTCTTCCAAAACTGCTATCTAGATTCAATGCAAACCCAATTGAATTTCCAAGAGCATACTTCACAGACCTTGAGAAAATTTTTTAAAAAATTCTTTTGGAACAGGAAGAGACCTAGAATAGCAAATGCAATCCTAGGCAAAAATACAAGGTAGCGGGTATCACAATCCCCAACTTGAAACTGTACTAGAAAGGCACTGTGACAAAAACAGTATGGTACTGACAAAGAAACAGACCCTAGGATCTGTGGAACAGATTAGAAGATGCAGAAACAACTCCTGGTACACTCTGCCACCTCATCTTAGACAAAGGAGCCAGACACCCTTATCGGAGGAAAGATAGCCCCTTTAATAAATGGTGCTGGAAATATTGGGTTGACAAAGATTAAAACTAGACCTGTATCTCTAAATCACTAAGTCTCTATATCACTAAACTAAAATTGAAAGAGATCAAAGATCTAAATATTAAAACAGAAACAGTAAACCTGCTGGAAGAGAGGTTAGGTAGAACTCTTGAAGATATTGGCATAGATAAAGATTTCCTGAAAAAAAAACCTCAATTGTACATAAACTAGCACAATCAAGAAGTGGGCTCTCTTCCTATTAAAAAGCTTCTGCACATCAAGAAAAATCACCAACAGCATGAAGAGATAACTCACAATGTGGGAAAAAAATGTTTACCAGCTGTTCCTCAGACAAAGGTCTACTATCTAGAATACAAAGAACTTAAAAAAATCATACTACCCCAATTTAAAGACCCAATCCAAATATGGGCCTCTGAAATGAATAGACATTTCTCAGGCAAAGAAGTAGAAATAGCAAATAAATATATGAAAAATGTTCAACATCACTGGCCATTCAAGAGATGCAAATATAACCAATGTTGAGATTCTATCTCACCCCAGAAAGAATGGCTGCTATCATGAAATCAACCAATAACAAAGGCTGGCTGGGCTGTGTGGAAAAAGGAACACCTCTTCTCTGTTGGTGGGACTGCAGACTGGTACAACCACTGTGGAAATCAGTATGGAGATACCTTAAAAATCTAGGATCAGAAATTCCATTTGACCCAGCTATTCTCCTTCTGGCTACCCTCCCAAAAGAATTAAAAGAGTCATATCACAGTGATATATGCACACCCATGTCCATAACAGCACAGTTTGTAATAGCCAAAACTTGAATACAGCCCAATTGCCCATCAATTGGAGACTGGATAAAGAAAATGTGGTTTTTTAATATAATGGAGTACTACTCAGCTATAAAGAATGAGAGGTTAGAAGCATTTATAGCTAATTAATGCACGTTGAGGTGCTACTCTTAAGTGAAATAAATAGGATGCACTTGCATAAATACCAAATGATTTCTCTGGTGTTAGAAACTGCAAGTGTAAGAAAGGATCACAATGTATAATAGATAATGTAAAATAGGAACAAAAGTTTCAAAGGGGAAGGGGAAGTGGTAATGGTAAGGGAAAGGAAAGAGGGACTAACACGTGACAAAATGAAAAAAATGGAAATAAAGTCTTTGTAAATAGGGAAGGGTGGAAGGGTTGAAGGGAGATCAAGGGAATGGGGAAAAAGTAAGAACCAAGATATATTATATTAAAATACAAATTTCCAATGATGAATGTCATAGATACTGGAACTGTCATGTGAGAGATATGAAGGACACCATTAGACAGAGCTTTCAGGCACAGGAAGCAGCTGACACAAGCAAGCCAGGAAAAGGGCACTGGGGCTGCAGCAAGTAGATGTGGGGGAGAAGTTGGTCCCTGATCACACACAGACTCAGGGGCTGTAAAAGGAAAACTAGGCGGCCCTATGGTCCTTTATCTTTTCAGAGTCTGGCATGTTAATTTTGTCACTGTGATTATAGTGCAACACATTGAGTTCAGTGGTCTCAGCTGAGTCGATAGTGGATGCTTTCAGTATTTATTAATTAATATATTTTCTCATTGTGTGAATTATGCCTAAAATACAGTGGACTTATTCTCCTTAAAACTGAGTGATCTTTCTCAAATCAGATGCACTATCTCTCTCCATTAAAATAAGAGACCTTTTGACTTCATGGATTTGATGTTCCCTACACCACTGCTATTCTGAAGATTTTGTTCTTAACTATCTGTCAGGAAGAATACTGTTTAGAAAGGAAAGCTGAGACTTGAAGAAGAGCCTCTTGGATAACCAGATCCACAGAAAATATACCACCCATCTCATTGAAAATTCAAGTATCCCTGTGTGCCAGGCCCTATGCTAAGACTTGCTGGTGTTTTGTTTTTGAGGTGTGAACACAGGCTCTGTGGTCAAACTGTCAGAGTTCAGCTCCCAGTTCTATCAAGTAAAGCTGTAGTATTTGGAGCAAGTTATTTATGTTGTCTTACATTTCCCTCTGTATGAAATGGTAATAATAAAAACTATAGGTAGTGGTAAAAATAAAAAGAAATGATATATGCAAAGCCCTTGGAAAAATGCACAGCACAGCTTTATATATATCTGAAACATTAGGCTACAGTCATTAAGAATTTGTGATGTTCAGACACCAGAAGCAGCCATCCAAAGGGCGAGGGCCTGTCCTCAGTGGATGCACTCAGGGCCCAGGGCAAGGAGCGGGTGGGCTTTGCAGGATGTCAGCATGAGTTACAGCTGCACAGAAACAACTCTGCATGGGGGGAGACATCTCTGAGCAGTAATGACCCGGGCCCTCATTAGTTACCCATCTTTTTGTTTGACATTCGATTAAAATCATGGCAGGAAAGAACTAGAAGTTAAGGTTTGTGTCAGTCCTTACTTCTCTACCCTTACATTATACTAGCACCCTGGGACGAGAGCAATAGAAAGGCAGTTTTTACAAGACCAGTAAATAACCTTCAAGGAGACAAAGAATTATTACATAAGGGATGGTGTATCATTAATTATTTTCCATCCCTACAGGGAACGGGTAATAGAAATAGGTTCTGAGCTCCATAGGAAAGAGAAGTTGGATAACGGGAAGCAATTTCTGACAAGGTGTTTGTGAAATGCTGTGCTGTGTTGTAAGGTCTGGTGGAGAATTCTCTTATTTGAACTAATTTTAAAATGGCAAAGCTAGCTAGCTACAGGGACACTTGAGTCACCCTGCTCAGGGTAGTGGTAGCCATGGAGGCCCTGAAATGGAGAATGAGACTCAACAGATATTTCTCTTTCTGTTCCAGCACTGCTGGATGAGGGGGACACAGAGCTGCACCAGCAAGGATCTGAGGAGCTCAGGAGGTGGAGTCAAGTGTTCCAGGGACCTGTGAGTAGTGAGGTATAGGAAAGTTGAGGCTCATGGGGAACCACAGGTGACTGGTCACCTTTTTCCCAGACCAGACCTTGGAAACCTGACAGATGTGCCCAAGGCTGATAGCTGGTACAGGACTCTATGAGTCTGGCCTGCACAAATGAGGGAGGTAAATCTTCCAGTTCCACACTGGAAATAGTTAAAATAGATACTCTTGAGGGTAACCCTTAGTCTGGGTAATCCCAGTTTCCAGTCTGAGAATTTATATAACTACCATAACCCTCTTTTCCCTAAAAGATGTAATCAGCCTAAGAAAGACTAAGGACAATCTGCTTGGCTTGAAAAGGGAACAGCCCTGAAGAAACCATCCCCTTGTCTTGGCTGAGCAATACAAACCACTGACAGGATCACAGGATTAGAAAACCAGCAGAAAAATGTTATTGCCTTTTAATCAAGTGCCTGGGCCTATTCATTTAATTCCTCTAAGCATCAGCTTTTGCCACTGTAAGAAAACGAGGTAATATATGACAGTGCTAACTATAAAAGTGATGCAATAATTCAATAAACTGCAATTATAATTATTTGACTATTATTGTTGCCGGGTCAAGGGAGGTCCATGGAATCCTTCCTTCCATCTGTGGTGTCTCCTGATTCAGTCTCAGTGTGGAAGAAGTGGAACAAGCTGCCTTTAATTTGCCTTGGGATGCTGGATTCATTCTCTCCATAGTCTCTAAAAATCAGGAAGCTTTTTTGGGTGCAATCCTAAGTAGCCCCTGAGACATCTGGCCTCCAGGAAAATAAATCCAAAGAGGGGAAGGTCTGGAGAGTGGAAGGGAAAGAAAAATTTGAAGCTTATGTAAAACTTTCATAATGAGAAATATGATTCTTTGTGTTGTGCATTTTGCTGAAAAGACTTAGTACTGATTCATTTTTTAAATTCTTTGCAACTATTAGAAATACTTCACACCAGTAACCTTGTATCAGCAATGAGTGATATGTGTGTGTGTGTGTGTGTGTGTGTGTGTGTGTGTGTGTGTGCTTATACATGTATATGTCCTTTGACCCTTTCAGAATGCCTTACCTAGGATACACCTAGAAAATATGACGGTGGTTAAAATCCCAACTGTTATTTTCTGAGCTCTCACAGCACAGTTATGATCTGTCTCTGGTACACAAGCCATGCAATGCCTAGTTGCAACTTTTCCGTTGTCCTAACTATACACAGAATTTATCAGGCAGATAGACTGCTCCAGCAATGGCCCATTAGATTCCAGTACTTCTTTGAGGCCACTTTCAACTGCTGAGACGTCTTCCCCCTTTACCTCTGGGAAGATGACCCCAGTCTCCTCTGCCTCTCCCTTCTGCTCTGCCTCCTGCTCAGTCATGGCTCATCTTTTTTTTTTCCCCCTCACCCAGCCCTTTTAATCTTGTAGTCAAACAGAAGAACAGCCTTTCTTTCTGGACAGTGCATGGTCCTCCTATTTCTCATCAGTTCTTGTCCTCACTGCCCTGAAAATTAGTGGTTTGGGAGAGTATGGAATTCAATCATTTCAACATGGGATGGGATGGGGGCAGGAAGGGATGAGTGTGATGAATGGCAATGCAGTGCTAACACAAGCTGCAACCTCTGAGTCATATCTCAGTCACAGATGGGCAACATAGGCCTTTTTGTTCTCTCTCTGGCTGCTTCTTCCAGTAACATGGAGAACAAATGTCTCTCTTGGACTGTGATGAGGCAGCATGGATAGGTCTGTAGCATCACTGCATTTGAACTTTCAGCTGGTTTTATTTCCTATTGAACCTTTAATGGAAACACATACGCAGCAAGTCAAGGCCTGTCCCTTTTCCTTTTTTTCTTTCTTTTTTTCCTTTTTTTTTAAATTTCTCCTAGGAGTGCTGATGATAAAGAAAGCAATGTCTAAATCCTCTTAATGGTGTTTATGCAAGCAGTTTTGCTTAGCTGCAGACTGCAACAGCCCCCTCCTCATCTCCCCTCCCCTTCCATCACCCTGCTAATATTGCTGCTTCATTCCTTTCCCTGTTGGCTATTACTATGGACTACAGCAAATCTAAAACTAAATAATCCCCTTAGTGTCAAGTTTTCGGGGCTGAGCAAATAAATCTAACAAAATGCATTATCTAGGCAGAGGAGGCTGTTGTAAGGGGGAAAAAGATGAAAGCTATTTTATTTTAAGGCAGAGAATAAACTCCATCATTTGGGGCTTTGTAATTTTAAGTATTATTATTTTATTTTACTTAACTATTGTATGAACTCTTCTTTGATTGTAATTAAAAACCTCGCAAAGCTTCTAAAGACCAAAATTAAAGGAGGGAATGAGGACGTAGTGAGGGAGCTATGCAAATTCCTTCCAGCCCAGATCTTTCAAATGAATTCTCAAAAGAATAGGAGCACGTGAATAAACAATGGCTGCTTCTTTTCTCCTTTGCACGTTCTCACACCTATGATAAGGATGAAGGCAGTGAAAAGGTACTGGCAGAACAGAGAGGTGGAAAGTTTTATTTATTCAGGAGAAGAATCCTTGCTACCTCTGTAGGGACTGTTGGATGGGGCAGTTTAGGGAGGGAGTGCCCATGCCTGTCTATCCATGTCCAGGCCAGCTCAAAGTTCCAGCAGGGACATGGGTGAATGTGTCAGGCCCTTTCCTGTTCGTTTTTACTAGCTTTTTCTAAAACACCCACAGAGAGGCCAGTTCAGTGAACCTTGGTCTTGAGCTTTATAACTCTAAAGCCAGTAAGTTGTATCCAAGACAATAAAAGTACTCACCAAAAGAACATTGTTCATTTGTTTATTTATACATTTATTAATTTATTCTTTAAAATTTAGCTGAGCATTAACCTAGTTCTAGATATTGGTCTGGACACAGTGGTTTTAAAGCAATAGATAAAAAAGCTTCTGCCCTAGTGCAGTTTATCCTTCAGAAAGCAGAGACAGTAAACAAACAAGTCTGTCAAATGATGTCAAAGATTATGAAGAAAAATTAAGTTGAGGTAGGGTGATAAGAGACAGAGAGGTCTGAAAAGGCCTCACTGTTCCACTCATTCCTTCAGTCTGTCATTCAGTGAATGTTATTTGAACATCTAGTAGAAACAGGCACTGATCTGGGCTCTGAGGGTACCAATGAGCAGAACACACACATTTCATGCCTTCATATGTTTGTATTGTCTTGGATAAAAATATAAACACAAAAGACAAGTTAACTATCAACTGAAAAAAAATTAAAGCCTGCATAGAAAAAGGATGGTGCATGAGGGAAGTCAACGTTTTGGCCAAGATGATATTTGAGCAGAGTCCTGAAGCCAGTGGGGGCATGAACTGCAGGAATCCAGGAACTAGAATGTTCCAGACCCAGGGACCAGCCATTGCAAAGTCAGGAGGTAGAGCACAAACACAGCATTTTGGAGGAACAACAAAGAGGCTAGCGAGGTTGCAGCAAACTGAATGAAGATAAGAATTTGGCACTGATCATCATTGTGACAAAATATTTAAAATAAACAACTGAAAGGAAGAAAGACACATTTTAGCTAATGGTTTCAGAGTGTTTTTTGACGTTTAGTTTGCTTTGTTTTGTGGTACTGAGAATTAAACCTTTGCCCTGAGATACTTCACTAGCCTATTTCTTACTTTTTATTTTGAAACAGAATCTCATTGAGTGGCACAGTTGCCTGAACTGAGCTTGAACTTTCGATTCTCCTGCCTCAGCCTGCCAGAGGGCAGGACTGTGGGCATGTGCCACACCTGGTTGAGTCTATCTTTAGTTGACTCCATTGCTTTAGGCCTGCAATGAAGCACAAACATCATGGGAGAAAGGGTATGGCAGCAGCAGAAAGCTGCTTACAACAGCCAGGAAGCAGAACAGATGCAAGAGTCAGAGACAGGCTGGGGAGAAGACATAGTCCCCAGTATAACACCCCTACAAACTACTCCGTTTAACTAGGCACTACATCCTAACAGCCCATTAAATATGAACATTGGCACTCTCTTGATCCAATCAACTCCCCAAAGCCTATGAGCCACAACCAAGTCTTCAACCCAATAGCTTTTGGGGACATTTTGGATTCTCACCACCACAGTCACCATACGGAGTTAGGCAGAATGAGATTACACAAAGTCCACGCTCTCAAGACCTATGGCCTGACAGTTTTCCTCATGGCTACTACATTTTGTCCATGAATGTTTACACATGTGTTACCTGAATCACAAAAGAAGTCTTTAGATTTGTATCCTTAGCTATTGGCACATTTAGATGAAATATAAAATTAATAACTAACATCTGGTCTTTTCTCTTTATTCAAATTTAAGCATTCCCCCCCACTCTTTCTCTTTGCTGAGAATTGAACCCAGGTCCACATATATGCTAGCCACATGGTCTAAATAGCTATATCCTCAATCCTAAATTTATTGTCTTCATGAGAAAAAAATCTTCTCCAAAACTCACCTAAAAATTGCCCTGTATAATGAAGCTACAACTTCAACCTTCCTCACTCTGCTCTGTAGAAATTTCCCTCCTTAAAGAAAGAAACCTGATAAAGTATAAGCAAACTAAATATTATGGACTTAGGATGACATCACTGAAAAATAATACTGTGCAGGTGATACTAAAACAGAGTCTCATAAGAAAAACTAGGTGCATGGTTTTTATTGTTTATGGGTTGGGCTTGGAAGCTCCTTACGATGGGATGTCAGAAGAAGATGAGTCTTTGGGTTAGTGAAGGGAGGGTTGATGCAAGCAAAGGGAGGCTCTGTGCAAAAAGAGCTGTAAATCACAAGACCCCCCTGAAGCTATAATTGTGTAACTGACAGTAATGGTTTTTCCAGTTCTTATCTCATCTCCAACTTCTTTAGCTTTCCCTCTTGTCACTGTTTACTGCTCCATCACATGTGGTTACTGAGAGACTTGTAGGGAAATTTCAGCTCTTTTCTCACAGTCTCAGTGGAAATTTAGAGATCTATGTTTCCTATATCGTAGCCATACCACATTACTACTTATGGATGATTTAAATAGGTTGTTTACTCCAACAGAACTGTAGACAGCTACATATGACCATTTTCCAGGGGATTCAGGTCAGTGGTTCTGCCACCTGCCTCACAAGCACAAGGACAAGAGTTTAATTCCTGGTAAGATTCTGTTCTGCTTGTACCACCTAAGAGACAAATGACATAAACCCTTCCTTGAGTACTTTTTAGTTTGAAATAATTATAGATTTATAAAGAAGTAGCAAAATATAGTTCAGAAAGTTCACTTATATCTTTATCCAGCTTTCCCTAATGTTAACAATTTATATAATCATCACACAATTATAGAACCCAGAAAAGCAACATGGATACAGCAGTATTAGGTAAACTATAGAATTTATTGAAGGAAATTTCTTTCTCAGGCAGAATTTTTAGCTCACTGCTGATAAGTGCTAAATTTTGGCAAGAGCAAAATTCAGCATAGTCAAGTTTTACCAGCAGCTACTGCTGTATAATCAACTACTAGAAATGTAATATCTTGAAACAATAGCTTTTTGTTGTATCTCATGTAGGTAAGAAATTTGCATAAGGCATGATGGGTATAGCTCCATGATTTCTAAGGCCTTAGCTAGGAAGACTCAGATGGCAGGGGACTGGAGTTGGATCCTTGTCATGAGAGGTCTATGTCCAGGAGCCCTTCCACATGGCTAGCCTAGGCTTCCTCACAGTACAGTGGTCCAGCGTAGAGAGGGGGATATTTCATTCATGAAAGCTGAGTGTTCCATGAGGAAGAAAGATATTTCTGGCACTGAGGCTGGCATGGACCAGCACTGTATCACTTCTTGCCTACTCTGTGAGTCAAAGCAGACACATACAAAGATATATTCAAGGGGAATGCAATAGGACCCTTACTGATTAGATGAATATCAAGGAATTTGCTTCAATTTTATTTACTACAAGTAATAAAAGTATCAACTAATGTAACATCTTGGAGAGTAGTAAGGTACCTTAAAACAGACTGCATTTGTTCTGGTAAGAGTCTTCACCCCTAACTTTGAGGAGAATGATGTAAGATCTTTCTTCTTCCATGTAGCTAACCGAAGTATACCCTAGCCTTTAAAACCCAGCTTTGAAGTACAGTAAAATCTGTACATGGAACCCAACTACTATCCAAGAAATAGAGTTAGTAGTTAAGGAAGACTGTGCAAGTGGATGACAGTGATTCTAGCCAAAGCTTATGAAAACTAAGGAAAGGACACTAAGGACCTTAGGGGGAATCTAGACTAGTGGCCCAAGACACACATGAGCCTACAAATTTGGGGGAATAGCTGGTTGTGGGAAGAGTTGGATCCAGCCATTTCAGCATAATGTCCTCTAAAAGTGGAAGTTAATGATGTGCAGATGATCCCCAACTTTATGACTTTATGTTGGTATAAAAGTAATATGCATTCAGTAGAAACTATATTTTGCCTTTGAATTTTATCTTTTCTTGAGCTTGTGATGGGCTTGTTATATTCTTGCATGAGGCTGGGCAAAGGCAATGAGCTGCAGCTCCCTATCAGTCATGAAATCTCTAGAGTAACTGAAGCTCTATTAGTGTACTGTGTTGTTAGGCAATGATATTCAGTAAATGCATCTTTGACTTATGATGTTTTCAATGTATGATGGGTTTATTGATACATTCTCATCGTAAGTTGAGTATCTGCATATGAAACAAAGACAGGACACCATCCTGGGCTGTGTGGTAAGAGCATCAATAGACATGCACCAGCATGGCCATTTTACTGAGTAACACATGGAAGAGACAGGAACAATGGGACAGACTGCTAAGCTCCTTTCTGCCTGGAAATTAGAAGTAAGACTTACACATCAGCATTATAGGACAAATTTGAAGAATGCCAAAAGGACTCAGAAGAAGGCAATTGAGTTCCAACTAAAATGAGCCCAATAGCACATATGTAGCTCAGGGAAAGTTGGAAAGGTGTGGCCTTTTTTGGGGGGCCCTGAGAATGTGAATTAGGAAAATCAATTATAGTAAGAGTCAGCAACTTTTTCTGGATGAAATACTAAGCATTTTAAGCTTCTGAGTTTATATAGCTTCTACTCCAGTTACTCAGTTCTACCCTTGTAGAATCAAACAGTCATAGGAAATATGCAAGCTGATGAAGCACATATTCTAAAATGAGAAATACACAAGCAAGTGTGACTATGTTCCAATAAAGCTTTATTTATGGACACTAAGATACGAATTTCATAAATTTTTCATGTTAACAAATATACTTCTTTGGATTTTTACCAACCATTTGTACTTGTACAAACTCGTCTGAGCTCATAAGCCATACAAAAACAAGGAATTGGACAAATTTAGTCTAAATTTACCAATCCCTAAACTATAGTAAGAACATTTTATTCATTTGGATTTTTATTTACTTAATAGAATATTAAGCAATAGATTATAATCTCAATCAAGAAGCTTTAAGGTGGACACTTCCTGGGTTAGTTAAATCAGAAGTACAGAATTTGGTCATTAAAGTACTCATTCCTGTCATTACTGGGGGGTCAGAATTCTGGGCCAAGAAGTCTGCCATATCAGAATCACCTGGAAGACTTGTTAAAACACAGTAGCTGATTCTACCTCCAGAATTCCTGAATTGGAGGGAAAGGGATTGAAAATTTACTTTTTAAAAATTTCTCATGTCTATGACTTTTTACAGCATCAGGATACAATGCAAAATCAACCAAGGGAAAAAGCAGTCATGGTAAGGCTATGGCACATGCGCTGCAGAGGGCTATTTGTATCGCTGGTCTAGAAGAGACCAAGCACAAGCTTCCGAGAGTCCATGAGTCCTCATCCACAGGATGCGCTTCATTTCTCCATCAGTGAGTTGTAACAATATGAATTAAATTCTGTCTACCAGGGTCATCCTTGGGACCTACATGAGGTCAATAAAAGCAGGAATCCTTAGTATCAGCTGGAGATGTAGATCCCCAAGCTCATTGCCTGATGACTCCTAAACCTTGCTCTAGTACTTGGGGGAGATAAATCTGAACCATATGAGCAACTTTATAGCCTTCTTTTAAAACTTCATTCAAGAGAATCTGATTTAATAATGGAGCTCTTTACGCTTTATCATTCTCTAGAAAGTTTTCTGTGATCACACAGGTGCAGTTAAGTATTTGATCTCTCCAAATATTACAATTCTAATGAGTCTAGTTCTCAGCTTCCAAATTGAAAGTGTGACCCAAAATAATTAATAAAATATCTCACTTTGTTATTTCCTTAGCAGCTCCAAGCACATAACTAACATTTTTATTAATATTTTTAATACTCTATCTCAGTTGAATTATATTGGGTCAAGTGTGATCAGATAGTTCCCTGAAGGCCACATAATGAAGCAAGAGTCATGAGGTTTTTAGCATATCTACCCAAGAAACATTCTACAGTGAATAAACTGTGTGTGCATGTCATTACTCAGAGAACCTGAAGATAACTTCCCTAGGAAATAACTATTCCATAAATTAAGAGTCAATATGGACTGAACTCCCCAGAAACAGTATAAAAATCCTACAAAGGCTGACCCTGCTAAATTATCCTGGCTTCCCTTCCACTCTTATTTTCTTGGATTTCTTGAATTTGATGACAAACATTATATGTTATTTCTAATAAACTGGGCTGGAGAAGATGAATTTAGAAATGTAAAGTATTATATCATGACTTTCCTCAGAGACAAAGAGACTGCCAGCAAGGAAAGTAACAATGACTGCTCATATTTTAAAAATGGTTGTGAATGTTTAGTATTATAATAAAACAGGTACAAATTAACCCCCAGAACCTCTGATAAATAGAAAATTGTATGTTCATAGACTCAGATGAAGGCTTTGGTAACTGAAAAGATATTTTGATTATTAAAGCTGTTCTTGTTTTTAAAAGAATCTGATTAATTCCTTTAAATCTCTTTCTGATTTAGAGCAAGATACCACTATGATCATCTTTAGAGCTATAAGCCAAGAATAAGATTGCATCCTAAGCATCTGACTTTCTTCCATCTGAACTTCCAAATATACAACTGACAGCTGAGTTGGTGTTTACTGCTTGTCCTCACAACAAAGTAGCCTGCTAAGTCAAAACATAGAGAAGAAATATGTACTTCGCTTCCAGGAAGGATTCCTTTAGTATGCAGAAACTTTCCTCCAAAGTAAGAAGTTACATTTGCTAAGAGAAACCTACTGTAGTAACCCAAATCTCTAAACCTATTTTTTAGGAAATACTGAGATCTTTCTGATGTCACTTCAGCATAAAAAGTCAAATTTAAAATTAGGGTAAAATAGGAACCTAAGTTCTGGCTCTGACTCAAGCCAGAATACATAGCATGCTTTCAAGTGCACTTTCAAAGCTTTGCCATTGAAGACATAACTTGTCAATCAAAGAACTCCCTCCCATTGCTGACAGGATGCCCTCCCAAACCTCCCCAACACTTTAGACCCTTGGTGCTATTCAGTTTAGCACAAGCTAAATGTGGTTGTGGAATGCTTGAAATGTGGTAGTATGATCTAAGCTATAAAATATTCTTGGATTTTCAAGACTAAGTTTTAAAACAATGTAAAATATTTCATTAGTAATTTTAATAGTGACTACATATTGAAATCATTGTATTTATATATCTTGAGCTACATAAAATATATTTTTAAAATTAATGTTAGCGGTTTCTCTCAACCATTTTTTAATGCAACATATAGAAAATATTAAATTATCAAGGCGACTCCCTTTAATGTTTATGTGGGATGGCACTGCTCTGAATAGCCATGGCCAGGCAGGCAGTCAGCAGAAAGATGAGATTTAACTTGCCAAGACAAGTCTGAGCAGCAGTGTCATGTTTTTTGATGTTTGGAACTAAACAGAAGCCTTCCACCTCATTAAAAAAGCTATTACAACAGTTGGTGGCAAAACATTTTTGACATTTAAAACTGAGGGCTGAGGAGATAGATGGCTTCAGTAGCACAGCTCCTGTCTCACCTGTAAGAGGTCCTGTGCTCAATCCCCAGCATCATAAGTAAATAAACCAATCAAACCTATATTGCAAATGACTTTATTTATTTGAGGACCAAATCACAGGCTTGAGGGCAATTAAAAGGACTGAGGCAGAATAAAAGAAATAGAGATAGGACACACAAAAAATAGAAATTTCAAAATTGTGCTTTCAGGAAAAACTGCAGCTTCAGGACCCAAAAGTTACTCACATCTGCTTTAATTTTTTCCTCTTCTCTCAAAATACTGTAAGCCTGGGAAATTCCTTTTCCCCTCAAATTAGTCTTTTTCACCTGTGAGTAGATCACTTCTTTTCACCTCTAAATTGTGCTTCTTGGCACAGACATCCATCTTCAAGGAAGCAAGACTATAATGGGCAGCTTATCTCAACTTTGAACATGGGTAAAGGGTTTGCATTCTAACATATTGGGTAGCCTGACAGACAGTAGGAATATAAATTCTGGATTACCCATCTTTTTTTAGATCACCCATGTTGAAAACACCCCCAGGACCCCACAAAAATACCCAGCCTCAGATCATAAAGCACTTCTCTGTCTCTCTCGATGGCTTGTATTCTACTTCTTTGAGTGCGCACTTTTAAATTTCTGCTTAATAAATCTCTTTAGGCCTCTTACTGACACATCCTCAAATTCTTTCTTCTGTGACAGGTATCAGCAAACCTATAACTTATTCTACAAGTAGAGTAGGTTTTCTAGATCAGATCTGGGAATCTCCTCAGACCCTGTCCTGTGACAGGACCACAAGGATCATATTTCATTGACCTGAGAGCTATAGTCTAGGGAATAGCAGAGCTTCCCTAAGTCACACAAGGGCTCTTTGAATCTAGATTCTCAAATCCTACTGTTCTCCACTGCCATGAGTCATTGCTTCAACTCATTGAAATTTCTACTGTTATTTCTAAGTCACGACCTTTGTTTTGTAATATACTGTACTTCTGTCAATGTACAGCTAGGAATGTTTTGATCATCCTCGTTTAATCATCATGTAGCCCTTTCATTCTCAAACCTTTCTGAGGTAGCATAGAAAAATAAAAGATACGTAGAATGGAGTCGAGGAAATCATAACTAAGGCTCATACTTTTTAGAAGACTGCAATTTCCAGAGTTACTTTTAAAAAGTTGCAAATGCCAGCATCACCCAAGGCAAGGCATATCAACATTCCTTTGGTTAAATTTAGACTCCTTCCCTACCAAACCCATCCTACCCAAAATTCCTCAGAAATATTAGATTGGCTTTGTAAGGCAAGTAAAGAGCAGGAACCTGATCCTAAGATAAAGGAATGGGGTGAGAGAACTCAAATAATATTTTAATTACTTATTTTTTTAAACCTACCCATACCTATAGAATGTGCTAATATCTTTCTGGGGGTTTGGGCACATTTTCCCAGGGTTTCTACCCATTCAAGAGAAATGTAAATATTCCCCATGCCAGAAAATAAGGCGTATCATTTCTCTGAGAGCCCCCACTTCATTCCTGAATGTGTCCTAGATCTCTGCTTAATAAATCTTTGCCATGTCTTTTACTAATGTGAAGAGTGTCAGGGAGCTTGCAAACTTATTCTATAAAAGGTTGGGTTAAATTCCTTATTTCAACTTCAGGAACATCTCAGACCCAGCCCTGTGACACTTCCAAGAGTTCACAGACTGATGTAGCTTACTTTTCAGCTTCTGTCTCCCCTCCTTCCTTTCTGGTCTTGGTGACAGAATGATGTTCACATATATGCCCAATTGTAGGGCTCAGAGCATAGACCATTAGGACTGCTTTCTAGTTATGGGTTCTACTGTGCTGTTGTGGCTTGTGCTTGGATGTTCCCCCAAAGCCCCATACACGTGACGTGGGACTTTCTGTTTTGGAGGTGGCTGGGTCTGGAGTGTGCAATGCTGGGATTAGAGCATGTGATTACTAAACTACTACACGTGAATGATTGGTTTGGTACCTCCCTAATCCCAGTAGCCTAGAAGGAATCAATGGGCAGAAACACTCTGTTAATTTCTCTTGTTGCCTTTGCTGTCTTCGACACCATGAACTGTTGCCCCTTTGCCATTCTACTTTGGAGCTGCCAGATTATGGACTGAAACCTCTAGGAACTGTAAACTAAATAAGCCCTTCCCCCTTTAACTTTGGGTGTTGGGTATTTTGTCTCAGCAATGAGAGAAAAGTAACCATTATAAATGAAAATGAGAAATACACATCTCTCCTTAACTTTTTGCCCTCTACCAGGGGTGTTTCAACCTGTGAAAATTAATGACTAGCCATGGTGTTTCCAGTGGTTTCCTTGGCAACAAGTCCATCACAAACTTCTTCAAGCACACACTTCTTTCTGTTCAAGGGCTGTGTGTCCATTTTTATCAAAGAAAACTTTTTATAATAACATTTTTAACAGCTTTTGGAACAGTTTTGGGGCTTTTCCTCCTCTGTTTCATCCCATTTATTTTGTGGTGACCTGGAGCCTGGAAGATTCATATTCCTTAGAGGAATAAAGACATTGCTCCCACCATGTTTCCCTTTGGACTAATTATCTAGGAGGGTTCCCTTCTGTGCCAAAGAAGGCTCAATAGGTTTGGCAGAAGACACTTGTGACACTATCAGCTGGGGCTCAGAAATGGACTTAGGAGTAAAGGGCAAAAAAAAAATTTTAAAGGAACAAAGCTTAGGTATTTTTTAAGATGCTGATTTAGTGGTTATTGAAAATGCTGCCCACATTGCCTTTTAACCCTCAAAGATATCAGATAACTTTTTTCTTGCAGTGAGATGAAGTGGCTGTCATTATCTCCGAAGGTCTGTATCATATTGGAATCTGTCAGTGCAGGTCAGGGAGTCCGCTGTGCTCTGGGCCCAGCTCAGGGACTGAATTACATTTCCCCAGCACAATGGCTGCAGAATGGGTGGGTGCTTTGTCATTTAAACTGCATAAAGAGGCAGAAATTGATTTTTATTGTGGATCTTCATATCTAATAAAGCTCCAAGGGGCTCTTTTCTTCTCCGATTGAATAGCCATTGAATGCTTTCAATCTAGTTCTGTGTTTCATGCCTAAACTGAATAGCAGGAAGGCAGAAAATAGATGGGGGAAAAGAGGCCAAGTCACTTTCCAGATTGAAAAGGATATGGCAGAGAAATAAATAAAAAAATAAAATAAAATAAGACTATTTGGAAAAGCATTTAAGTGGAAAGGGGAACTTTCTTGATGCTCTGGGGGGGAAATTGCTTTCTGAGGTGTGTATGTGTGTGTGCGTGTGTATGCGGACACGTGCACGCATGTGCAAATCCACTTGTAGGTATGTGCGAGCAATTGAAATACTTTGTGTACATGTGTAAAAATCTATTTATGGTCAACCAAGACAGAGCTAAAATGCTAACCACACACTTGCCCCCTAAAGCCCACCTAGCCTGTCTTCCACTCAGCCTGTCCTCATGGCTCCACGCCAAAAGAAACAGCCAGAAGGGGACGGAGTGCAGGCTGCAGCGCTATTGTTCCTTCTACAAATTCTCATCTCTCACAAAACGTCAGCTATCTCTCAATTTAATAATCTACAGAAGAATTCAGCTTCTTCTAAACATTGCCAGCCACGAAACCCTGACTTTGCTACTGCACAGGGCATCCTATGAGCCACTTTTACTAAACACTCTGAATTTCTACCCCAGACAATCTCTTAAAAGCAGCCCAATTCTTCAAAGCAATGTATTTATGCTTTCAACCATCAACTTGCATATCCAGTTCAACAAAAGAGTTCCCAATGCCTTCTCTATCCACAGCCCTATCCTAAGCTATAATCCGCTCTGTTCTAGACATCCAAACTTCTCTTTTCATCCCCAGTATCCATTCTACGTGCTTCTGGCAAAACCAGTAAACTTTAATATTTATTCAGGGATCCTTCACCTCCCTTTCAGCCAGTGATCTGATTTGGATCCACCTCTATCTTTAACCCAAAGCAAATAAGTCAATTATTTCCTCCTGGCTGCCTTGATTGGTTCAGGTGGGCGGCAACTAACTTAAACTCATCTAATCAGCATAATATATTTTCAGGAACTGGGAACAAAAGAGCTGCTCTTACCCTGAACTGGAATCAGAGTGGCTGGGAAGTTACCACATAAAGGCAAAGCATTCCTGAAACTAAAGCCAGCCAAGAGGAGAGAAAAGAACCCAAGTGAGGGCTGGAGATTTAGCTCAATGGTTCTGCCGCCTGCCTTGCAAGCATAAGGACCCGAATTCAGTCCCTGGTACCAAAAAACAAACAGAAAGAAGAGAACCCAAGTGAGAAGAACTGGAGAAAAATCAAGAACCCCTGGACCTATCTTTACCTGAAGCAGGAACTTAGCTCTATAATTTGTATTTAAGTCAGTTGATATATTCCCTTTGCAATCAACTTAGTTTGATTTTTGTTCTTTTTAAGAAAATAAGATTTTACTTAGTTAGCAGATAACAATTATTTGTAGAAGGATTTTAAGATTTTATTTAGAATGTCCTTTTCAAATATACAAAGAGCATTTAATGTAATCATGTAAACAGCTTTATGAGGTGGAATCTTTTTATCCAATATGGCTCAAAAAAATCTTTTCAGATAAAAATACCCCATTTAAGAAATGATAAAACCCAAATCTAGAAAGACTGTGACATCCCAAAGAGCAAACTTTACCTCTTTCCCCTTTCTTGTGAGCTCTGTTTAAGAGGGACATATCCGTTCACTTAGGAGTTTGGATAAGAACCCAAGGGCAAATGTGTCTTTTTCCTTTGTGGTGTCTCCCACCTGCAGTGGTCACCGAGCCTTAGTCTGTGCCTCCTTGGTAGCCCTGGAGTGGGCCCGCCTTTAGCTTTTGCTACGCTTAGCAACCTGCTTCTCTGCACCCCAGGTGAGCTTGCTGCCCTTTCTGCCTCTCCCATTCTGAACCATTCTGTTGGAAGGTTTCTGAAACCAAACCTGAGTCAGATGCTTGCTGCCTTTAAAATTATCTTTGGCATCCTAGGAGTTTTAGGACTTATTTAAAACTCAATTCCCTGGCACAAAGTTTATATGATGACATAGCACACACACACACACACACACACACACACACACACCTCATTCACTGAAATAAAATATTCATTTTATGCTTATTTTCCAAATATGAGATGTTTCTGAAGCTTTCCATCCTATTCCAATCCATTCTGTATTTCCATTTAAAATGTTGGACATGTCTCAATTAGGGTTTCTTAATATAGTGATAACATAGGCCTAATGAACACTACAACAGGAGCTGTAAGTATATTTTAGAGGGCTCATAAATTTTAATAGGAAAACTTAACATCTCCATTTTCACTAAATGAGACTGAAATTCGATGTTTCATTCTGTTGCTTGCTGCTGTTGCTGTTGTTGCTACTGCTGCTGTTACTGATTGAGGTCTGAACCCAGGGCCTCATACATGCTGGGCAAGTGTTCTCCCACTAATCTATACTCCAGCCCTCTAATATTATTCATGTAGGCAACAAACTACATTATTACTAGCAGTACCTATGGCTTTATCACAAATAGAACTCACAGATCTGTTTGGCTCATTGGAAATAACATGAAATAGTGCTTATGTTCATCACTGCCTTAAAATTATGCCCAGAAGGCTGGAGATTTAGCTCAAGTGGTGCTGCCACCTGCCTCATAAGCACAAGGTCCTGAATTTAATCCCTGATACCAAAAATAAAACATAAAATACAATTATGCCCAGAAAGTGCATCCTTCCTTTCTTTACCGGTTATGTTTCCCCTTGGCCTTGCCCTCCCCCATATCCACATTTTATGGTTCCAGATCATGGCATACCTGTGTGCGCTCAAATTTTAACACAAAAGCATATTGCAGTTTACACATATATGTAGATGTGAGCATGTCACCATATGCACTCACTCATATTTTCAGATTCATGCCTATACATTTTTCACAAATTACACACTTATTTACCACTGTAACATACACACATAAACAGACCCATACCTATGCCTATGCACAATTTCCCAGTTTTCCTTCTTAGAAACAATCCTCAACTAGCTCTCCTTTTCTCAGAATATCCAGGGACTTTGGGTCTTCCTAAAGTCATTTCTCCTTAAAAACCTTTCTGGGGGCAACAGACTGGGTACAATAGAATAATGAATGGTCCAAAGAGATGTAAGACAAAGTTAGAGGAAAGGGATTTTATTCCCAGCCAATCAGATTAGTTGATTCAGCATACATATTCAACACTTGATTCTAATTTATTATAAATTTTAGATTGTAAAGATGTTTGTAAATAACTTTTTTGAAAAGTTGGAGTAAAACTACAGTACACTAACAATCATTAATGTTTTTGGAACATGGACTATTTTAAGAACCTAATGAAAGTTACTGTCTCCTCAATAACAACAATAATCATACCCTCTTATTCACATGAAAGTTTGCATGCAATTTCAGGGTGTTCTCAGCCTCCTAGAGAGATATCTAAATTTTAGGAAATGACTCTCCAAGATTATATTAAAGAGATTTATGGACTTGACTTCATGATTTGGCTAAGTTGGTATCCCCAAAGTTCTAAAGCATCTACTCAAATTTGAGGCACTAGTTCTGTAACAGGGAAGGAAGCTCAACACCATCATATCAACAGTCTACAGTTAGGCTCTGCTCCAAGTCGACAGCATGGCAGCCCTCAACTAGTGATTTGTACATTCTATTTCTTATAAAATGGCTCTGAAAACAGTCAACCAGTAGAGCTGCTGGTAGAAATGAAGAGATTGAAGCAAGTGATGGCTCCTAAACTGAAACACAGTTTCATTTCAGGCAGAGAAATATATACCATCAGGGTATATGTTGCAATGGTACTGCTAATTATAGACAGCTCAGGTAACTGGTCATATACATTCCTAGATGTGTAGGATGGCAAAAACAGATGTGTACAGGGCCCAGGCAAGTACCATAAATGAAAAAAGCATGCTGATTAGGAACACAGCCTTTAGAGGATCTATTGTGTTCCCTGAGACAAACATGGGAACAGAGAAGAGTCACTTTCTTCTTTCTAGAAAGTGCACAGTACAAGCAGAGTAATCAGTGACACTGACACTCTGACTCAGTGATAAGTGGTAACCAGGGAGTGGTGTGATTGGCCAGACACAATACATGCTCATTCCCTAATGAAAAGGGACAATTGCTCCTGCTGTCCTACAGATTGTCACTTGGTGCAAACACAACGCAGAGTTACTGCAACTCTTGAGGTTTTTAGGATCGAGACATTCAGGTCATTACGTGAAGTTGGCCCCTCCAGCCCCAAGTTGTATGTGCTGGCTCTGTGCTAACAAACAGAACATCCGTATGAGCTGTGTCTTGCCTGTGAATGGCTCAAGTAGCATCTTTCCCACTTCTCCCATCAGTCCCCAGAAAAGAAAGTGCGTCCCAGAGAGGGAAGCAAAACACAACCAAGCCTAAAGCAAGATAGAAGGGAATATGGACAAGTTTGTACAGCAGCAGCCTGACCATGACTGTACCCTTCTGTTTTCAGATTTATCAAGTCTGTGTGTTCTTTCTGACAAGACTGATGAGCAGAGCCCATTTGCGCAGACAGCTAATTATCCCTAACTTGCCCAGGAGATACTAGTCTGTATAGATAAAGCAGCTCTCCCTGCAGGTGGAAGGGCAGGTACTGAGCTTGATACCTGCTACATCTCAACAAGTTTCACCTTACCCATCCATTGTGTGGGGGTCATCTTTCTAATTTGAATTAGCTTCTTTACATGAGCTATTGAAAATACTAACCTAATAGAGCCTATTCTCTTTACATCTCTTCTTTGAGTTTTCAAGCAGTTGCTTTGCTGTTGAAATTCTTAATGTTCCCGAACTCTTTAAGGACAGAGGGAATTTAAAATATACTTTGCTTCATCTGTGCATATATTTAAAACCATATAATGTTAAGTAATAAAAGTTGAAGATAATTGCAAACTATTCTTGAATTTACTAGTGTTTTATTAGCGTATCTGCCTTAATCCAGGATTAAAATTGAGTGAGATTAGAGGATTTCTCTCATCCACAGCTTGGTGTAAGATACTCAATATAATAAAAATGCCTGCTTGCTTAATACAAAGATCCTATTATATTCATAACACTTCTGAGTGCAGACACATCCTACCTGCCTTGTGACACACATGTGTGGCAACAAGCAGGAGGCCTAGGACTTCCTGTCCCCATCAGGGTGTCAATATGAAGGCCACATGCCCTTAGCCTCTGTGGCCTTTCCTCTGAATTGAGCATTCATTTCAATGTTATGTCACAGTGACTAGGGTACAAAGCATCCTCTGCCCGCTGTAGATGGTTTGCTCCATTGATTAGAGAATCATTAACAAGGGGAAGGTCACAGGCCCCATTTTCAGGAGGGCTATTCAGCAGTTTCCTTTAGCTCCAAGGTCTCTGGCTGTACCTGTGGTCTGGACCAGCTGCCACTGTGAAATGTCACCATCTCAGAGAAGATTGTGACTCAGAAGGCCTCTCTATGGGTAGTGTGCATCATGTCCATAAACAGAGGATGTTTCCTTACCTACTGAAGGTGATCATTAGAAAAGGTCATGCCAAATAAGAAGTAACTGAAGACAAAGCAGGCTAGGTCATACCTCAACCCAAGAACTATAAAGTTTCCATTCTCCCAGATATTCTACTTATGATTTAATAGATAAAATATTTAATGAAAAGAAATTTTTCCATTTTTTAAAAGAACACTCATTTATAGATTAGTGATAGAATGATAATGACAGCAACTAATATTTTTGGACTGCTTCCTCCATTCTAGGCTCCATTTGAAGAATGTTACATATATCAGTTCACATTTCCCTCACAGCAATATCAAAAAGCAGGTGTTTTATATTATTATCCCCATTTTATAACAAAATGAAACTGAAGTAATGAAATGCTAAATGACTTGATCACAGCTCTGTAGTTATTAAGTATTGGAGATGGCGTGTGCCCATGAATTCTGACTCCACAGCCCACAGTGGGCTGTTTGCCTCCTGTAGGTCAGTGTGTCCTAACACTTTTAATACTGAGAGGATATGAACTGTGATAAATCTAAGTCCACATAACAAGGAGTGTTATGGCTTGTGCTTAGATGTCCATCCAAGGACATCATGCAGTCATAGGTGGGGCTTTTCAGAGGTGGCTGGATCTGGAGTATATGGTGCCAGAATTGATTCATAGTGCAAGGCTAGGCTCAAGTGCAGTAGGATTAAGGGTGTAAGAGCTACCTCCCCTAAGTAGTCTGGGTAAGATAAAAGAGGTAGGAAGACACTCTCAAGGTCCTTTGTTCTTTTGCTGCCTTCTTTCAACTTCCATGAACTATTGGCCCTTTGTCATGTGTGCCACCCTTCCTTGGAGCCAGCTGATTATGCCCTGAAACCTCTAAAACCTGTGAGCTAAATAAATCTTTCACTTTTGAGTGTCATTTATTTTGTCTCAGCAATGAGAGAAAAGTAATGAAGACAAGGAACTACCTGAGTTTTAAAATAATGTAGAAAAAAACATTAAATTATCTCTGAATCTACAGGGGTGGAAAGCAAATCAGCTGTTTTGGTGGGGTGGAAAAGGCTATCTACAAAGATCACACTTGTCAGCTCTCTATGGTCCTGGGGGCAGCATGGGACCCAGCCAAACATCCACCTGGAAAACAATTGCACAGGTGCACAGTCCCCAGCCAGAAGCCCACCAGGACAACAGCAGCTTGAATGATGAAGACCTAAAAATTCTAAATAATCCAATACAAATCAATGAAATTGAAACGGTAATTAAAATCATACAACTAAGAAAAGCCTGGCTTCACTGCTAAATTCCACAAGACATTTAGAGAAGAACTATTGACACTACTGTTTAAACTCTGCAAGGAAATTGAAAGGGAAGCAAACTCCAAAATTCGTTCCTAGAAAAAGCATCATCTTGACCTCGAAAGCAGAAAAAGGCCCAACACCCAACGAAAAAAGAAACTATAGGCCAACCTCCCCAATGAACAATGATGCAAAAAATCCTCAATAAGATACTGACTGAAAAACAGAATGCAGACAATCATCAAGAAGATCATACAACCTGACCAGGTAGGCTACATCCCAGGGAGGAAGGGATGGTTCAACATACACAAATCAATAAATGTACTACACTATATTAACAGAGCCAAGGACAAAAGACATATGATCATTTCAATAGATGCACAAAAAATGTTTGACAAAATCAAACACCCATTTATGAAGAAAATGCTACAGAAAATTGTAATATATGGTCTTTATATATACCTGATAAAAGCCATTTATGAAAAACTGACAGCCAACATCATACTAAATGGTCAAAAACTGAAATCCTTCACTCTAAAATCAGGAACAAGAGAAAGATGGCCACTATCACGACTCTTGTTCAATATAGTTTAAGAAACATTAGCCACAGCAATTAGACAAAAGAAATAAATAAAAGGAATAAAGATAGAAAACAAACAAGTTAAATTGTCATTATTTGCCGATGACATGATACCCTATATAGATGACCCCAAGAACTCCACCGAAAGTCCTCCAGATTTAACCACATTCAGTAAGTAGCTGGATATAAGGTCAACACACAAAAATCAATAGCCTTCCTGTGCACAAATAACAGACTCATGGAGAGAGAAATGGGGTGATCAACTCCTTTCACAAAAGCATCCAATAAACTGAAATACCTAAGAATCAATCTAACAAAAGAAATCAAGCCCCCTACTCTGAAAACTACCTCACTCTGAAAACAGACATTGAAGAGGATATCAGAAAATGGAAAGACATCCCTTGCTCCTAGGTAGGAAGAATCAACATAGTGAAAACCACAATACTTCCAAAACTGCTATGCAGATTCAAGGCAATCCCAATTGAAATCCAAGAAGCATACTTCACAGACCTTGAGAAAACAATCCAAAATTTCATTTGGAATAAGAAGAGACTTGGCATAATAAAGGCAATTCTAGACAATAAAGAAGTTAAGGGGTATCACAATCCCCAACTTGAAACTATACTACAAAGCTACTGTAATAAAAACAGCATGGTACTGGCAAAGAAACACACCCAAGGACAATGGAACACATTAGAAGATGCAGAAACAATACCAGACACACTCAGCCACTTCATCTTTGACAAATAAGCCAAACAACCTCACTGAAGAAAAGATAGACTCTTTAAAAAATGGTGATGGAAGGGCCAGGGATTTAGCTCAGGGGTTCCACCACCTGCCCTGAAAGCACAAGGTCCTGACCTCTGGTACTAGAAAAAAAAATGGTGCTGCCTTTCAACTTGCCAAAGATTAAAACCTGACCTATATGTCTCATCATTCACTAAACTAAAATTGAAATGGATCAAAGATCTAAATATTAAAACAGACCCACTAAACTGGCTGGAAGAGAGTTTAGGTAGAACTCTTGATGACATTGACATAAGAAAAGATTTTATGAACAAAACCTCAGTTGCCTGAGAACTAGCACAATCAAGAAGTGGGATCCCTTCTTATTAAAAAGCTTTTGCACAGCAAGAGAAACAACCAACAGCATGAAGACACCATTCACAATGTGAGAAAAAAATTTTATCAGCTGTTCCTCAGTCAAAAGTCTCCTATCTAGAATATATAAAGAACTTAAAAATAAATCAGACTTCCCAAATTTAAAGACCCAATACAAAAGAGAGCGTCTGAAATGAACAGACATTTCTCAGACAAAGAAGTAGAAATAGCAAATAAATATATGAAAGAGTTCAGCATCACTGGTCATTCAAGAGATACAAATGAAAACAATGCTAGCTTCTACCTGACCCCAGAAATAATGGCTGCTATCAAGAAATCAACCAATAACAAATCCTAGCAAGGCTATGGGAAAACAGGAACCCTTCTCCACTGCTGTGGGGAGTGTAGACTGGTGTAACCACTGTGGACAGCAGTATGGAGATACCTCAAAAAACTAGGATTAGAGGTCCCATTTGACCTAGCGATTCCTTGCTGGGTTTCTTTCCAAAAGAACTAAAAATTCATACTACAGTATATATACTCATGTTCATAGTGGCACAGTTTGTAATAGCTAAAACTTGGAAACAGCCCAATTGCTCATCAACTGGAGACCAGATAAAGAAAATGTGGGTTTTTAAAAATTAAAGTAGCATACTAATTAGCTGTAAAGAATAAGAAATGAGACATTTATAACTAACTGATGCACAGTGAGGTGATACTCTTAAGTTAAATAAATAGGACATGCATTTGTAAATACTGAATTTCTCTGGTGTGAGAAACTGTAAGTATAAGAAAGGATCAGGGCGGGATTTATA
>NW_022900949.1:50638209-50666502 GCF_012274545.1 Fukomys damarensis | reverse complement strand
GTAAAAAAAAAAAAAAAAGAAAGGATCATAATTTATAATAGAAAATGTGTAATACAAAGAAAGGGGGAAGGTAAAGGGAAGTGAGAGGGATAATGGAAAGGAAATAGAGAAAAATAATAAGAAAGGGAGGGGAAAGTAATGAGAAAATATAAAAAATAGAAACAATGTTGAAGGTAAGGCAGGTGAATGGGGAAAAAATAAGACCCAAGATATATCATGTAAAGTTACAATTTCCCATTGCTGAATGTCATCATACTGTGTATCTAAGATGTACCAATAAACATAATAGATAAAAACATAAGACAATTCCCAAATGCAGGACTTTTTTTTTTTTCTTTTGGTACCGGGATTGAAAGGATGTTCTTGAAAACATCTAACTATTATTCTTCAAGACTGTTGAGATCACAAGAAATAATGGAACACTAAGTAACTGTCACACATCAGAGAAATCTGAAGAGAAATGACAGGTAATGAATGTAGTATCCTGGATTGGATCTTGAAGCAGACAAAAGGACATAAATGGAAAACTGGTGAAATCTGTTATTTAATAGTACTCTGCCAATGTTAATGATTTAATGTTAGGAAATTTACTGTAGTTCTGTAAGGTGTACACATTACAGAAAGCAAGGTAAATGGTATATTGGGAATTCTGTACTATGTAGCTTTGTAACTCTTCTATAAATCTGAAATTATTTGAAAAGGAAAATAAAAAGATATATGAAATTTTTATCACCTCAGATAATACATATATTTTTAAAATAAAAACATTACTTTTACAAAATTAAAACTTTAAAATAGGCAGTGCATTCATCAAAATGCTCTTCTGAAAGTGGAAGGGTTATAAATTGGCTGTCTTTCTTATTCTCCATTTTTTTTTTTTTTTTTTACCAGGGATTGAACTCAGGTCCTTGCACTTGTGAGGCAGGCAGCAGAACCACTGCGCTAAATCCCCAGCCTTAATCCCCTTTTTTAAAATGCAGTGTTCTTGTTTCCATAATAATTCAGATTTAATCCAAGAAAATATCAAACTGGGATTTGAGCAAATGTTAAGAAACTTTATCTGTTTCTCTTTTCTGGTCTTGAGGTTGAACTCCAATTTGGACTAGATTCAGAAATTACAAAAATGAATCCTTTTTAATTGAAAATCATTTTCACTGCTTGAATTAAGCCAGCTCCTCTGAGCTTACCTGGGTCTGAGTGAATTGTAAAATTGGGCAGAAGAAAGAATAGAGACAGCAAACAAATTCCCCAAGGAAACTTGCCATGCAAAACTTTCAGAACAAGATACCTGTTCTCATTGTAAAAGGTTGGTCAGAGAATTAATTTGAATATATACTTCCTTCCAGATTTGTTTCATGCTCATTTCGGCAGAGACATACAAATCACTGATGGCAGATAGAGACGTGAGCTGCTCTGCTATAATAGGTAGTTCTAGGTATACAATCAGGTGTTTTCTGTCCGTCACTTAAGCAGCCCCTTACAAACGGAGGTGTCTAGGAAGCCTGACACTAATATATGAGATGCCTTCTACCATCCCTTGTGCCAATGCATCAGGTGCAAACACACCATCTGTGACAGGGCAGCATTAAGCAAATTAATGTTCAGGAGTTTTTAAAATAGTATTTTTTTCAAAATAAAAGAATGCATTTTTCAGCCATGAATGTACAGAAAAACTGTGACAATCAAATGTGGGGATGACAAGGCCACAAAACCAGATTTCACAGGACTACTGTGTACTCTTCACAGCCATCTTCTGTACCCCGGAAGAGAATTGGAGTCTGGATGTCTCAGAGCGGTTCTTCCCTTGCAAATTCATCCTTGTGCTATGAGAAAAGACACACATACCACAGGAAGAACTTCCTGAGCCAGGACCTGTGTGCATAGGGAAGGAAAGGCTGAGGAGAGGTCCCAACCAAAGACTTCTCTCTGATTTTCCAGGGACGAGAAGGGAGCCCTAGTCTGTCAATGTAGTACATGAATGAATGAATGAATACAGTAAGTGGATGACTATTGGGCTAAGCAGCATGGCTCTGTGGCATCAGCAATGACAAGCCAACTCATGTTTGCTCATACTCAGTAGTATGAAAAGACCATGGTTGAAGCCAGGATGAGACCAGAGTGGAGGCTGCAGGGCAAAGTGCAGGTCTCACTGACCATGTTACATATCCAGTCTCACCAAATAGTCAGGGCTCATACACAGCATGCTTGTGCTCAGTAAGGTATTTGAGAGGAAAATATTCCCCCAAGAGACCTGGAGATGATAACTCTAAGTGGGACAATATAAGGGAGGAAGCCTACCCCTTCCTGACCCTTCCGACTAAACAGTATTTTGTATTTTGTATTTTTATTTTTTTGGTGCCAGGGATTGAACTTGGGTCCTTGCTGTTATAAGGCAGGCAGCAGCACCACTGAGTTAAATCCCCAGCCCTAATCAGTATCTTTTTATGAGGCTAAAACCATAACCTTGAGCATTTTCTGGGCTAGGGCTCACATCTCTACATCCTCACGGTGTGACCTTGGCCACAAGTGTTTACTTAACCTCTCTGAGCTTCACTTTCCTTCTCTACAAAATGTAGTCAATAATAGTCCTTACCTTAGAGGGCAGTGAAAATCAAACAACAACAACAACAAAAACATTTACAGTACTTGCACAACAAATGCCAGTTCCTGATATGGGTGTTTTTTCTAAATTCTAGAAATCTCTCAGATAGGCTCCATAGAACAAATCCCAGAAATAAGAAACTTTTGTCTCAAATTATACCAAATCTGGTAGAAATGAAGGAAGAATATTCTACTAAAACAACCAAAATGGCTTAAATAATTTGAATTTACATGCAAGCACAGGAGAGAGAGACAGAGAGAGAGAGAGAGAGAGAGAGAGAGGGAGAGAGAGAAAGGGAGAAAAGGAGAGGGAGCAGGAGGGAGAAAGCCAAGTCACAGCCACTCTACACTGGCTATTAAGGAATATTCACACTGTCCATGTTTGTTTCTTTTAGTGATATCATATTTTTGCACAAACCTTTAATCTCAGAAGTTAAATGGCTACTCTAAAAGGTTATGGGACTCTTTATCCTCCCTTCCACTACTTGTATTTCCTTTTGAGACCTTCAGAAAATTTTCAGTTAAAAATACTATAAAAGTCTAGGTTGAATTAGGTGATATGTTGAAATTAAAATGAAAATTTAAATGGGGAGGGGAGGAGGGGGTGAAGGGAGGGCAAGGACAAGGGGAAAAAATGAAAACCAAGACCTGTCATGTAAAGGTACAAGATCCCAATAATGAATGTAACTGTACTGTATACCTAAAACGTACCAATAAACTCAATGAGAGAAAAAAAAGAAAAAGAAAATAAGAAGCATAACAGCTAATAATAAAAGATATGCTGAAAATCAAAATAAAGATAGTATAACAATTGACTGCATGACTGCTATATATTGGTTGGGCAGGGGAGATAGCATTTGGGTTTTAATGTCAGAAAGTAGAAAGGAGTTATATGAATAAGAGGAAGTGCATTGTAAGCAGAGGGAACCATAAAAGTGCTTAATTTTCTCTTAGCAATGTATAGGATCCCAACATTATTAGCTGTCATAATATTTTGTCAGTGACTTAGATATTTTTCCATAGCTGAAACAAAATATTCAACACCCACAACTTAAAGGAGAAAATGTTTATTTTTCCTCATGAGTTCCATGCAAGGTCAGTTGACTTGAAAGAAGAAATGGTATGGTAGAAGGACATCATGGAGGTAAGCTGCACAAACCATGACAGCCAGAAAATAGAATGAGGAGCCAAGGATAATAAACACCTTTCCAGTTCATGCCCACAGTGACCCACCTCCAATCAGGACCCAAATGGTAACAGCACATTCATCTCTGAACTCATCAATGGATAATTCTACTGATAAGTATAGCACCTGCATGATGAAATCTCCTTCCAAATGCATGAATCTTTGGGAGCTGTCTTAGCTTCTTTTCTCATTTCTGAGACAAAACACTCAACACCCAAAGTTAAAGGAGGCATTATTATTTGTTTCAGCTCACAATTTTTACAGGTATCAGTCAATAGTCAACTGTTTCTAAGGTTGGGTGGCATGGCAGAGGGGCATCACAGAGGAGAAACAGCACATGGCAAAGCAGGGCAGGCAGAAAGCAGACAGTAATGAAGTAGCAAACAGCAAGCAACAAGCAGCAAAACAGCAAACAGTATGCCAAGCACCAACTGACAACAGTAGCTCTCTTTTCATCTTTTATATTCTGTCCAAGCTACCCACAGTTATGGTGGGTAACACTCACTTCAGGATGTGGCACCCTTAATCCTGACACCATGCCATGAATCAATCCCAGCATCACACCCTCTAGATATAGCCACCTCCAAAAAGCCTCGCCTATGAACCCATGAGGCTTTGCAGGGACATCTAGGTTCAAGCCGTAACAGAGGACATTTCAGATGTAAACCACATTTCAATCCTGGCCCCCCAAAGACTCATGTTCATCTCACTGTGCAAAATTCATTTAGTCCATCTGCAAGAGTCTTCAAATTCTTAACAGTTCAGCACTGCTGAAAAGTACAAATCCAAAGTCTCCTCTGAGACTTAAGGCAAAATCTTAACTATGACCCCTGCAAAGAAATCAGAAAGAAGGTTAAATACTTCCAATATACAATGGCCCAGGGTAAACATCCCCATTCTAAAAGGGAAAGATAGGGGAATAAAAAGGAATGAGACCAAAGCAAGACCCAAATGCAGCAGGGGAAACATAAAAGCCTATGGTTCCATGTCCAATACTTGGGGCAAGTTGATGCAAACTCACAGGGCAGTGAGATGTGAACTCCAAAAAACTTGGATAGCCATACCACTATGACCTTGCTAGTTGTAGCTCACATATTTCTCTCTTGGTCAGACTCCAAGGAAAGCCTACAGCTATCCTTAGCAGATATCTGTTCTACATTCTTGAAATCTCCAACTTTCTGTGGTCTTCATTCACATTTGGCTTTACCCTCATAGTGTAGGACAGTTAGGGGGATGCAGGCAGGAATTTAGGACATGACCTGGGTGCCTGATAGTTTTTAAAATGACCAAAAACTTACTTTGCACCATGTACTTGAAGAAGTTGCCTTTTGTGAAACCGTGGCATGCATTTACTGTGTGGCCCTAGACCCTGACCTTTTGTTCTTCCTAGAAACAAAGGCTAAGATCCTGGTTGGCCTAGATTACACCAATCAGTGAAACAGTTATTTTTAGATATTCACTTACCCCTATAAGTGTGAGTACCTTTCCAAAAGACCCAAAAGAAACTTACTGCAGTTCTTCCTGTCTTCTAGTATGCTACCTGAAAGCTTTCCCCCTTATTTATGATATTATAAATAAACTTTGCTTTATACTATTTGACTTCCTCATTCTCTGCTGGACCTGACTTCCACATTCTTCACCAGAGGCTTATGGCTTTGGGCCAGTATTGCCCTACTTCTTCACTCTTTGCCAAGTGTGGGCATGGGCCTGAGAAATGGAGAGTCATCTCATGGGAGACCCCTAGCTCCCCAGACCCCCACCAGATGCAACAGTAGCTTCATGCACTACCCTCTCAGGGTCACAGTGCCTGATCTCCCATGCCTGCTTCTGAAATATTGATGAAAGTCTCCACAGTCCCACAATTCTTGCATTCTTCATTCCTCTAAAACCACATAAGAACACCAAGGTCTGCCCCTAACAAGAGAGAGGCCAATTGAACTACAAGCAACCAGTTTGTAAGGCGGGGATTGCCCAAGCCATTTGGAGTTTACTCCTCACCCCCACATGCCCTGGGTGCAGCATGTGGAGCTACATGATTTAATGTTTGCCCTGCTGAGTTTCAGTCTTATTTGATTTTGTTTTGTTTTGTTTTTCGTTTGTTTGTTTGTTTGTTTTAATTACATTATCTCCCCTTGGGGAATGGGAATGTTTACCCTGGTCCATTGTGTAATGGAAGTATTTGACTTTTTAACAAAAAATATGGCAGGAATCTCAGCTAAGAGTTTACCTTCTCCAAAGACATTTCAAGTTTGGATTTTTCAGCAATGCTGAAACTGTTAAGGCTTTGATGACTCTTCAAGAAGTACTAAATGAATTTTGCATAATGAGATGAACACGAGCCTTTTGCAGGTCCAGAACAGAGTGTTATGGTTTAGATCTAAAATTTCACACAAAAGTCTCAAATGTTCAGAGTTAGGGCTTTTAGAAAGTGATTGGGACATGGGGGTATTATACTCAGCCACTGATGAGTTCAGTAGCTGAAGGCAGCTTCTCTCCACCAGGCCCTTCCAGTACATCATATCTGCATTGGAGTTAGCTGACCATGGTCTGAGCCCTCTAAAACCATGAGCCAAATTAAAATGCTCTTTTACTTTGTGAATGTTATGTCTTTTGTCCCAGTGACAGAAAAGCTGACTAATACACTCTTACTTGTACTACTATCTTGGATCTAAGGCAATTGCTGGGAAAATTCACTATTTTGGAAATATTTTTCTCTTGAATTTATGGGGTGCTCACCTCTATTTAGTATTGCCAATCTGCCTTTTGTTTGTTTCATGTTTTAACCATGATTTCTTAAATTAAAGTCTGCTGATTTTTAAGTGGTCTCTTATAGCTTTGTCATATACCAGAACTATTATAACATTTATTTAAATGAAATATTAATTGGAAGTAGATATAAATGCTTCTGATAAGATACTTAGGCTAGAATTTTCATGTGAACATAATCATTTTTTTCAATTAAAAGTATAGGTTAATTTAGGGGCATTTTCTAAAATGGAGTCTTTGATACTGTCTGGTCTGTATAGTTCCTCATAATTAAAATTATATTCTTCTCTCATCTTGTAAAACTTCAACTCAAAGTGGATCAAAGACATAAATTTAAGACTTGAAACTATGAAACCTAGGTGAGACACTTCAAGTAGGCAATTATTTTTTGATGACTCCCAAAGCACAGGCAACAAAAGCAAAACTAGAATTATGAGATTACATCAAATTAAAACTTATCTGCCAAGTAAACAAAACAATAGAATGAAGAGACAACCCAAAAAATTGGAAAAATTGCCAATTATTCATCTGATAAAGGATTAATATTCACAATGTATGAGGAACTAAGAAAACAACAAAAAAAGTAAACCACTTTTTAAATGGAAAAATTATCTGAATGGACATTTCACAAAATAAGAAATACAAATAGCCAACAAATATGCAAAAAATACTCAATACTATTATCACAGGGAAATGCAAATAAAAATACAATGAAATATTATCTACCCCAGTTAGAGTGACTGTTCTTTTGAAAATGCTGGCAAGGATTTTGAGAAAATAAAAGAGCTCTCCACTTTTGGTGAGGATGTAAAATAGCACAACAATTTTGGAGAAGACTATAGTGGCTCCTCAAAAACTTAAAAATAGATCTACTATATGATCCGGCTATTCATCTTTAAGGTGTATATCCAAAGGAAATAAGTCAGCATACCGAAGTGATACCTGAACCCATGTTTATTGTGGCACTATTCTTAATAACTAAGATATAGAATCAATCTAGGTGCCCATTAATGGATGAATGCATAAAGAAAATGTAGTATAGTTACACAAAAGAGCATTATCAAGCCACAAAGAATAATAAAATCTGTCATTTGCAGCAAAGTGGATGGAACTAGAGGACATTAAATTAAGTGAAATAAATACAGAACAACAGATACCACATATTCTCTTTCTTATGTGTAAGTTAAACAAAAGTCAACCTTTTCAATAGAATAATGATTACTAGAGATCACAAGGGGAGGATTCATTTGGTCAAGGCATTCTAAATGAATATAGTGAATATCACATTGAACTTCATTAATATGTACAATTAATAATGTTAATAAAAATAATTTTTTGAAAATTTTAAATTACATTTTACCAATCACCCAAACCAAAGAAATAATAAATTATGTAACATTTCCACAAAATCCTGCATCCACCTACTTATCAAGACCTCCTCTCCTACTTCCTTTCAAAGGGTCTTTTTAAATTCTACACTCAAACAGGTCATTGTTGAATTATGGAAGAGAGTTCTTTTTTTTTTTTTTTTTAGAGTTCTTGATATTTTAAAAACAAGAACTATTAGCTGGGGATTTAGCTCAGTGGTTCAGTGGCCTCGGGTTGCAAGGACCCGAGTTCAATCCCCAGTACCAAAAACAAAAATAAAAACAAAACAACAAAAAAACAAGAACTATTAAAGAATTAAAGTTTAAAGAGCCACTTTTTAAAACTCTTAATATATCTAATATGGTAGCCTGTTTTTTTATTCCTTTGAGTTTCTGAAATAGATAATATGTAATAGCCTCTTCAAATAATAAAAAAATGTTTTTATACTAATTGATCTATTAAGGATTTGTTTCTCTACTCAGACAGATTATAATCATTCAATGTTATATTAGAAAGGTACACAATTCGTTGAGTGTTTCAACTTTATTTGCATCTGTTGTTTCAGTATGCATTAAAATGTGTGTTTCTCTTCTTTCTTAATTTATTGTGAAATGTAATGTGTAAGTTAAAGAATTCTGAGTAGCCTCAATATCTTATTTTAAATACATACTTTTAAAACTTCCCAACTTGCCATTTTATTACTAGCTGCTTATTATACAGCAACTTTTTAAACGACTATAATTTTTTTTAATCTTAAGAGAACTCTTTGAGGGATTTGTTAACATTACACCCTTTAAAAAGTGGAGACACTAAAGCCAAGAGAGATTAATTTCTCAAGGTCACATAAGAAGCAAATACCAAAATAATGATTTCAACCCAGGTCTGTCTGAGTGAGACTTTGCCCTCTTAATCTCATTACAGTGCCAGTATGAGCACACACATGTGTGTAGTTTTTCTTATACCTCCATCTTCATGTAAAGGAGCCTGCAGAAGGGATATAGTTAAGAATCAGGAACCTGATAAACTACTGCCCATATTTAGACTTTTGAGGGAGCAGAGAAAATAGAACAGAGCAATTGTGAGTCCCTATTTGTCCTATTCTTGCCTGGGAGAAGGGGTGGGCCAGGATGAATTTGACTGTTCTGGCCTCCTCTATGGGAGTTTTTCATTACTCACCTTATCTGGCCCCATATTGGTACAGGTCATTTAAATTCTCCAAAATAGCTCAATATCCATGTACTGGGTTTAATGGTATCTCCACAAAATAAAAGTCCACTTTGAACATGTGAATGTGACATTATTTAGGAATAGTCTTTGCCAGTGCAATCAATTTCAGATGAGATATACTAAATTTGGGTGGACTGTTATCCAGTGATTGGTGTCCTTTTTGGAGAGGAATTTGCACACAGACATGCAGAAGAAAAACGATCATGCGAAGATGGAGATGGAGATGGAATTATGCTGCCATATCCCAGGAAACACCGAGGGCTTCTCCCACCAGGGAAACTAGAAGAAGAAAGGAAGGATACTTCACCATAGCCTTTGGAAAGAATATGCTCATCTGGCACCTTGCTTTCAGGCTTCGGGCCTCCAGAACTGCAAGAGAATAATTTCTGCTATTTTTAAGCTCCCTAATTTATGGTAATTTTTTTTTGAAAATATATAAAAACAGGAAGTTTCCCACTCCTTGAACTTCTGCTCTAGTCAGAACCCCTTTTCTAAAACCAAATAAAGTACAGTATTCCATTTGGGTGAGGGAAAGCTTTTATGTGAAATGTTATTTCTCAACCCTCAAAAAGAGACACTAAAATGGGTAAGCAACTACAGCAATGACTACATATAATGATTCTACATTTAGCTTTCTATAGATTTTTCAAGCCAGGTTCATGAACATATAAAAACAAAAGCCATTGTAAAATTTTCTTCTCTTCAAAATCTGATCATTGAAATAATAAAGATATGCTTATTCTTACACCTTTACAAGGTAGTTCACAAAATAAGCATATAAGTTACTTGCGACTGCTTTCATTTTCTTTCTTTGTAACTTGCCTTTGGCTCTAACTTTTCAAAGCATTACAACATGGAGAAAAGAGAATCTTTGAGAATTATTCTCTGAGCTTGTATAATTTATAGAATGGAGTTCTTTCACATAATGAATTTTTTGGTTCCCTGGCATCCCTGATTCTGGTAACTGTAGGACTGGTCTTTCTCATTATTTCTAGTGCTGCCTTTATTTATAAACTTCTTGTATTAACATGATTTTTCTCTTCTCTTCTTTGATTTAAACATCCTTGAGTTTCTGGGTTCCTATACTTGATTTTGCTCTTGGCCATCTCTTGTGACCTTTTTTCTCCTCACATTATTCCCACATTTTTTGCAGTCCTTCAGTTTTGTAACTTGTTTTGCTTTTAGCAATCATTGTTTACTCCTTTTAAACTTGTAACTCACTCAAACATCCTTCAGGCGTAGCTCCTGCCTCTCTATTAGCTTCTTCAGCTGATGTTGAAGAATAGCTTAATCAAATCAGGGCCACTTCATTTACTTAGAACTATTCATTGTTCCCTAAGCCTATACTGTGGATTATTGATTATTTTTATCAGATGACATTATTGTTCTTCAGTTGCAGTAGCCAAGAAGAATTTAGGATTATTTTCAATCTACTATCTTCCAAAAAGTCCCTTATTATCTATAAAACTTTTGTGCCAAACTCTTGCTTCTGACATGTCTATTATTGACTTACATTCCTTTTCTCACACTTAATATCTCACTTACAAGTTTAGCTTTGCATAAATTTTGTTATCAATTCTTTGTTCTAAATTAGTCATCCTGTGTCATACCAATATAAATACCATATTTATTTCTTACTAGAGCTAGCACAAGGTTGACTTGTCTTTGTAAATCTAATGTTTTAAAACCTTATTTTTTTCAGTACTGGAAGTGAACCCACCACCTTTGTACTAAACTACATCTCCAACCCTTTTTTATTTTTTATTTTGAGAGAGGGTCTTGCTAAGTCTAGGCTCAAACTTGCAAACCTTCTACTTCAGCCTCTCAGAGTGCTGGAATCGCAGGATGTACTACCATACCCATCTTTAAAACTTTTTAAAAGAATTATTGGGAGAGGAAAGGGAAGAAAAAAGAATGTGTTTTGTATTTGTACTAAGTCACCACAAGGAATGTAATCATTATGTACTGCATAGAGCAGTGGATGATAGGTACTAATAAAAACTTGAATAGGCATGGTGGCACATGTATATAATCCCAGCACTTGGGAGGATTGCCTCAAGTTTGAGGCCTGCCTGGGCTACATAGTGAGTTCAAAGACAGCCTGTTTTACAAAGTAAGACCCTGTCTCAAAAAAAATCCCAAAGAAGGGGAAGTGGGAGGGGTAGAGGAAAGGAAAGAAGGGAAAGGAATATATATGAGAAAAGGAAAACACAGAAACAAAGGTTTTGTAAATAGGGAGGGGTGGAGGGGTTGAAAGGAGGGCAGGGGAATTGGGGAAAAAATAAGACCTAAGATATATCATGTAAAGGTGTAAATTCTCAATGATAAATGTAATCATATTGTATACCTAAAATGTACTGATAAACTTCATGAATAAAATAAATAAATAAAAGTGAAAAAAGCAAATAAAGCATCACCATTATTAAGGAACTTTGAGGAAAATATTTTTTCCAAATACACTTCTATGATCATTATCATAAACATTCAAAATTCATACAAATTATTATAGAGATATACATCAACAGACTTTCATGGCTGTGTGATATTTTATTAAGAGAGGGCATAATTCCCCCAGAGTTGAACATTTAGTTTGTAGACTTCATGTGTATCCTCTCCTTCTTTGAGTATTACACATCTTATATCACCTTCCCTTTGTGAAATGTCCTTCCCTTTATTGACATATTGTTGCCTAAATTTTGCAGAGAAACATAAAATAAATGTCTGACTCTGAATTGAGAGGGAACTGACAGTCTCAAGACCATCTCAGACAAGTCCACCTTGGTAAATGAGTGTATTAGGGTTACTTACAGAGCAGTAGATGATTTGCAGGCTGCAGCACCACTAAAGTCTCTATTCCCTCCAACCTCCATCCCACTGGTAGGCTATGGTTTTATTCAGCACTAACTGAAATAGCTAACACAGGATCAGAAGTAGGCAGAGTCTTTGGGAAAAGTTTTGTATATTCTGTTCCCATCCCATCCTTGCTGGCCTAAGCAAGCATTGTCTGGCCTGAGGGATAGATCCCTTGTGCTGCAGTCTGTCACACAGCTTCAGCACCTGGCAGAGACACACTAGATAGCGAAATTAGGGCCCACTACAGAATGGAGTTACTTTAGCTAGAATTCAGAGTACAAGTCACATTACACATATGGTTCTGGTGGTACCAATCATGTCATTTTACCTCCAGGCCCAGTAAAGAGTGTTCATTTATCTCAGGCTGGTAATCATGCTGTAGAATTTTGGTCCTAGTCCCAAGAGTGGTCTTGTGTCTCTAGTCCTTCCCAGGTTGTATCAGTTTGTATGCATTGTTGCTAGTAACAGAAAATCCTAACAATAATTGTTTAACCTTAGAACCACATATCATTTACTTCCTTCATAAGAAGTCTAGGGGTAGTGATGGTCATGGTTTGAGTTATGTCCTTCACAAACATGTGTCTTGTCATAAGCCCATTTGTCATAAGTTTTAAGCTAAGTACCAGTAAATGTGGCCTCAATTGGAAATAGTGTCTTTGTAGATGTAACCAATTTAAGATGAGGTCATTACAGTGGGTCCCCATCTGCTTTCACTGTTGTCCTCTTAAAAAAATGCCTTGTGAAGAGACAGAAAGAGTGCCATGTGACTACAGTGGCATAAATTGGAATGATGCAGCTGCAAGTGAAGGACAGCAAGGATCACTGCCACCACCAGAGTTAAGAAGAAGCAAAGAAGTATCTTTCTCACAGAGCTTCCTACTGTGAGAAAGAACTTGCTGATACCTTGATTTTGGACTTCTAGGTCCAGAACTCTGAATGTATAAATTTCTGTTAAGCCATACAGTTTGTGGTATCTTGCTAGAGCAAACTAAAAGAGCAATGCATTAAAATCCCAGGAAAATCATAAGAAACAGAAAAGAAAACCTTCTCTCATAAGTACATGAAGACAAACTGGTCAATGAATGTAGAAAATATGTGAGCTAGTACTCATTCATTTTTAAAAATATTATTAAATGTTTATTATATGACAGAAATTGCAAAGTGGCAAAAGGAAAACATGATCCAAATAATGAAGTATACAAACATTGTTAGGATTAATGTGAAAGAATGTATTATCCTGATATTCCTCATGTCCAACAAAGAGGAAACTGAAGCCCTCAAGCAATGATTCGTTTTATGGATTATTTAGTTAGAGCTGCACATTCAGGAAAACCTGGACATCCATCTGCACCTGACATAATCTGCACTTCAGTTTTAGGGAAAACACCAGATAGGTCTCTATGCATCTTGATTCATACAACTGGCCTACTTGATCCATATAAATGCATCAGAGACACACATCAAGCTTCCATGGTTTTTGTGGGCAAGATTTTCAGGTTCTACATGACTCACACATGAACCATAGTCAGTGTTAAGTGTCAGTCATTCTGACATCAGACACCATAGCACATTCTTTTCACAGGTTAGCACAAGGACCCATTCCAACACCTTGCCAATCAAATGGTGTTCGTGAAGGTCTCGGGTTTACATATGCAATCATGTTAGAGTCTGAAACCTTCTAATTCTCAGAGACTGTAAAACCCAGGACAGGGGTTGTACACACACATGTGCATACACACACACACACACTCTATTTTGAAGGGAAAAATGTGTCAAGAATGTTTATGCTTAAGAGTATAAGAATGTTCACCATCTATGTCACAGGCACAATACTTTAAATTATATGAATTAAAGTCCCCACAAAGGGTTCCTAATTTTAAGAAAGTTGAGCAACACTAAATGTTGTTCTTTAATGAGCTGCTCTCAAGAAGCCAATTTAATGTAGCTTAAGTAAGCATTTTCTATGCTCCTTGCCCTTAAATGTTTCCTCTCTCTTTCCCCGTGTGTGTGTGTGTGTATGTGTGTGTGTGTGTCTGTCTGTCTGTCTGTGTGTGTTTGTTTGGAACACATCAGATATGAAGTCCTGAATTAAATACATCATAAAAATTCCCGAGATATGCTTACATGAAAATCAAGAGAAAAATAATGGTGAATAGCACTGTAAGAAGAAGGTTCCAACCACACGTGGCTAAATCTGGATAAAGACCCATTTGCAGGAATCTGAGTCTTAATTGATAACAAATATGACTTTTATTCTTTTATGGTATAATTGTAAATAAAAATCATTCCACACTGAGACAATTCTTTGTATCTTCTGGTCTTGAATTTTAGCAACTCAACATATTTGAAAGAGTGCCATATAGCTTTCAGAACAGAAACTCCCTAAATAGGCAGTTTGCCATCAACTGCTGCAGAGGTCTCAGAGCCATAGTTTCCAAGTGGTGAGATAGAAATCACAGGTATATTTCATATAAACACAAGCACTTAGTCTCTTCCTTTAACATTAAAGATATAATTTCATGAAAAATACTCAACCAGACAATTTATCAAGCACTGTACAAGCCATTAGAATAAGTAGGAAGCAAAAACACATCCCCTGCACTTGAGAGGCTCACACGGGAAAGACTAAAATGTGACCCATGGGAAGAGTACAGTAACAGAGGATGCAAAAGAAAGAACAAAACACATACCTGCTTGCTGAAGAGAAATTCACTGAGGAGGTGATAGAGCTGAGTCTTGGAGGATGAGTGAGATTTTCCCAATATGAGTCTAGGAAAGAACATATCCCAAAACAGAGGCCTAACAGGTGAAAGCTTAGCCAAAAGCCAACAGTTATCTCTGTAGGGCTGAGGCAGAGTAGAAGGCACATAAGGTGGGAGGGACAATAGGAATGTGAGAAAGAGGTCTATATATTAAGGCAGGCTTAAAAAGTCTAGTACACCTCTGGTAGGCCCACCCCTTCAGCCCAGCATGGCAGAGGAGACCAGCAGCAGCTTGAGACCCTCTGGTATGCCTCTTTGGCACAGAGCAACAAAGAAGCAGGAAAGCAGTGCAAAACCCTCTAGTAGGCCTGCCCCTTTGGCCCAGCACAGCAGAGGAGCCTAGCCATGCAGGTGCCAACACAGCACCTCTCCACCCAATGAACAAGAGAAAGAGGGCCTCTCTGAGGCTCCTAAATGAAAATTAAAACCCACTGGAACAGTGAAGAAAATTTCTGTGATAAAGGCACACCACACCACCATAGTTCATAAGTCAGAGGGACCAGCACCACACCTCAGAACCTGGTCTAACTTCAGGGGAAAGATACCTGGAACCTGCTCAACTGAGCAGGAGGTCAGATCTCTAGAGGAGCCTTGCAGCCAGAAATCAGCCTGAACCTCAGGAGACAGCTGCTGGCTTCCTAAGACTAATTCACTTAGATCTGCACACTCCTGCCCATGCTGTCTATTGTGTCAACACAGGCATACTCTGAAGGAGGCCCTCTATTTCTATTTGTATTTTTTATTTCAAAGTAATATTTTTCTCTTATCTTTAAACATTTAAAAAAATTTCTCTCTTTCTTTTCTCAATATTTTTCCTTTTTGTCTTCTTTTTCTTCTCCCTCCCCCCCTCTCTCTCTCTCCTTGATCTTCATTTCTCTCCCTTCTTGTTCCTTTTTTCTATCTGGATTTGAATTGACTTTCTTTCTTTTTCTTTTCTTCTCTTTTTCCTTTTCTCAACTGTCATTAGTTTTCAAAGAAAGTGATTACAGTCTCTAGCCTCCCTATGGCTGTTAGCTTGTTCTGTTCTTCTGTATATTTTGTTCTCTTCAACAGCTTCCTAGAGTTTGTGTGGTCTTCCTGTGTCCTCTGACCTCACCTCATTTTCTCTACCTTATCTATCTATCCCTCCCTCACCAACTCCTTCTAAGTCCCCAACCTGAAGGATAAAGTTGCTATTCACTATAAATACATTTTGGGCTGGTCCTCAATTTTGATTTGATTCACAGAGTTCAAGGTGATAGATTAATAGCTATCTCAAACTGTCATTTTCTAGGCTGTGCTTGATGCTACTGTGTTGATGATTGTATCAATTGGGCTAAGGTGTTGTGAATGATCTAATCAGTTGTCCTTCCTGGTATAATGGAAAATGAGATTGCCTCAGAGTCATTAGAGACTCAAAAACTAAAGACCAGCTATATCTGGAAGATCAAAGTATTAACCCAGAATTTAAACCAAGGACAATACCAACAACAAAAACTGAAGTGAGAAAACATTTAAACGAGGCACAAACACAGACTTCCACTTCATCAGAGGTAAACTCTAGAGTAAATAAAGTAGAAAATTCTGACAGTCAACTATCTGGACACCCTGCACCAATAGCACAGGAAGTAACAAAACAGATAAATGAGGCTCTAGAAAAATTTGAAACAGAAATAATTTCCCAGATAAGCACAGAGATGGTGAGAAGAATGAAAGACTTGATTAGAGACTCTAGAACAAAATTTTTTTAAAAAGGATGAGCTCAGGAACACAATGGAAACCACAAATGCCCAGCATAGGAAAGAAATGGAAACCTTGAATGCCCAACATAGGAAAGAAATAGAATCCATGAAACACATTCAAACAAATATCCAAGAGACTAAAAGCACTATGGAAAGTATTCATAGCAGAATGAATGAATGTGAAGATAGAATTTCACATATAGAAGATAGGACTGCAGTCAGTGACCACAAAAAGAGAGATCTCTTAGAGGCAGTAAGGGATCATGACAAACAAATCCAACTCTTAGATGATGCAAAGAAGAATAACATAGACTGATAGGAATCTATGAAGTAGCAAAAGAAAGTTCAATGACATAAATAAAAAATACTGTACACAGAATTAATGACAGAAAACTTCACAAACAGAGGGGAAGAATTTGACATACAGATAAGTGAGGCATATAGGACTCCATATAGCCATGATCAAAAAAAAAATCTGTACCTAAACATATAATAATCAAGATCCTGGAAACCCAACAGAAGAACAAAACACTGCAAACAGTTTGAGGAAAAAAAAAATCACAGGCAAAAAAAGCCCATTAGAATAACATCAGGCTCTTCAGCACAAGCCCTCAAATCAAGGAGAGCCTGGACTGAGGTATTTTAAGTCCTAAAAGTAAACAACCTCCAACCTAGACTGATGTATCCTGCAAAACTATCTTTCAAAAGTCATGGGGAAATAAGATACTACCATGACAAAGAACACCTGAGAAATTTCATGAACACCAAACTGGCACTCCAAATACTTCTAAACAATATCCTTGATAAAGAAAATGAAGGACACAACTCCATAAGGGCCAACAGAGCAAATATACCAGGCAAGGCAAGAAATTAAAAAGAGAGAAGGGAAAATAAAAGAATGAACAACAAGAAAAGTCAATGCATAACAGTTATAATCATCAATGTTAATTCCCTCAATTCACCAATCAAAAAAATAGGCAGGCAGAATGGATTAAGAGCAAAATCCAGTAATATTTTGTATATAAGAAACCCACTTAATCCATAAAGAAATTCATACACAGAGTAAAAGAATAGAAAACAGTTCTCCATGCAGCAGGAGCCTGGAAAAAATGGGAGTAGTTATCTTATTTGCAGACAGAGTAGATTTCAAACTGCAACTAATTAAGAGAGACAAATATGGCCACTATATCCTTGTAAAGGGAACAATAAAAAAGGAATAAATGACCATCATAAATATATATGTACTGAATACTAATGCCCCAACTATACAAAATAAATATTACTGGATATGAAAAATGAAATAAGTGCTAATACAGTTGTAGTGAGGGACATCAATACTCCACTGACACAAATAGACAGATCATCTAGACAAAATATCCCCAACAAAATAATAGAACTGAACCAAGTCTTTGAAGAAATAGACTTAGTAGATGTCTACAGAGTGTGCAACTCCACAAAATCAGAATATACATTATTTTGTGTACACACAGGTCATTCCCAAAAATAGACCACATGTTACCTCATAGGACATATTTAAGTAAATGAGAAGGAATTGAACTTATCCCCTGTATATTATCAGACCATAGTGCTATTAAACTGGAGATCAATAGCATACAAAACCACAAAAACATATGGAAATTAAATAACACCCTGCTGAACAACCACTGGGACACAGAGGAAATAAAAGAAGAAATTAGACAGTTTCTACAATTAAATGATAATGCCAATACAACATACAGGAATCTATGGGACACAATGAGAGCAGTTCTAAGAGGAAACTTCATAGCAGTAAATGTCCCTACTAGGAAACAGACCACGCTCAAATAAGCAACCTAATGTTTAAACTCCTGGAAAAAGAAGATCAAGACAAATGCAAAGCTCTTACCAGGGGAGAAATTATGAAGATCAGAGAAGAAATTAAAGCAATGGAGACTAAGAGAATGATACAAAAAATCAATTAATTGAAGAGTTGTTTTTTCAAAATAATAAATAAATAAAATGAATAAACCCTTAGCCAACCTTATCAAAAAAAAGGAAAGAAAAGGTTCAAATTCTTGCAATTAGGAATGAATCAGGTGAAATCACAAAAGATCCATCAGAAATCCAGATCATCAATGCCTACTTCAAAAACCTGTACTCTAATAAAATGGAAAATACAAATGAAATGGACAGATTCCTAGATACATATGAACTTCCAAAGTTGAATGAAGAAGATATAAAAAGTGTAAACACCTCAATTATGTTCAGTGAAATTGAAAATACAATTAAAATATTACCAACAAAGAAAAATATTACCAACAGGTCCTGCTAGCTTCACTGCTGAATTCTACAAAGTATTTAGTAAAGAACTATCACCACTACACTTTAAACTCTTCAATGAAATTGAAAGGGAAGCAATACTCCCAAATTCCCTCCTGGAAGCAACTATTACTTTGATTCCAAAACCAAGGAAAGACCCAACCAAAAAAAAAAAAAAGAAAACAAACAAACAAACAAAAAAAACTATAGGCCAATACCCCTAATGAACATAGATGCAAAAATTCTCAATAAGATACTGGCAAACAGAATGCAGAAGATCATCAAGAAGATTATACACCCTGACCAAGTCAGATTTATCCCAGGGATAAAAGGATGGTGCAATATATGAAAATCAGTAAATGTTATACATTATATTAGAGAGTCAAGGACAAAAATCATATAATCATCTCAATAGATGCAGAAAAAGCATTTGACAATATTCAACACCAATTCATGATAAAAATGCTTGAAAATTGGAATAGATGGTCTTTATCTCAACTTGATAAAGGCGATCAATAAAAATTCAACAGCCAATATCATGCTACATGGTCAAAAACTGAAAACCTTCATGATAAAATCAGGAACACAGCAAGGATACCCACTATCACCACTCCTGTTCAATATAATTCTAGAAACATTGGCCATACCAATTAGATAAGAGAAAGAAATAAAAGGAATAAAGATAGGAACAGAAGAAATTAAACTGTCATTATTTGCTGATGAAGTGATACTCTACATAGAAGACCCAAAAAACTCTGCCAAAAGACTTCTGGATTTAATTGGCAGATTCAATAGAGTAGCTGGATACAAGGTGAACACTGGAAAATGAATAACCTTCATGTTCAAAATAATAGACTCACTGAGAGAGAAATTAGGGAAACAATTCCTTTCACAACAACTTCCAAAAAAATGAAATATCTAGGAATCAATCTAACAAAGGAAGCAAAAAACCTCTACATTGAAAACCATAGTACTAAAAAAAAAAGAGAGATACAAGAGGATATAAGAAAATTAAAAAGACATCCCTTGCTCCTGGGTAGAAAGAATCAACATAGTGAAAATGGTCACACTACCAAAACTGCTATATGGATTCAATGCAATCCCAACTGAAATCCCAACAATATATTTCACAGAACTTGAGAAAATAATCCAAAAATTCATGTGGAACCAGAAGAGACATAGAATAGCAAAAGCCATTCTAGGCAACAGAGACATGGCAGGGGGTATAACAATTCCAACTTGAAACTATACTACAGAGCCACTGTTATAAAAACAGCATGGTACTGGCAAAGAAACAGACCTGAGGATCAGTGGAACAGAATGGAAGATACAAAAACAAATCTAGATGTACTCAGCTACCTCATCTTTGACAAAGGAGCCAACCATGCTCATTGAAGGAAAGACAGCTTCTTTAATAAATAGTACTGGAAAAAGTGGATTTCAACTTGCTAAAGAATAAAACTAGACCTGTATCTTCTAGCATGCACTAAAGTAAAATCCAAGTGGATTGAAGATCTAAATATCAAAACAGAACCACTAAAGTTACTGGAAAATAAATTATGTAGAACTCTCAAAGACACTGGCATGGGATTTATGAACAAATACTCAGCAGCATGAAAACTTGCACAAAGAATCAACAACTGGGATCTCATCTTACTAAAAAACTTCTACACTGCAAGAGAAACTACCAACAGAGCTAACAGACAACCTACAATGTGGGAAAGCATTTTTATCAGCATTTTCTCAGACAGAGGGCTACTATCTAGAATATATAAAGAACTTTAAAAAAATAAGACCCTCCCCCAAATACAAAGACCTGGCTCAAAATTAGGCATCTGAAGTGAACATATGTTTCTCAGACAAGTAAAAGTAGCAAATACACACATGAAAAAAAGTTAAACATCACTGGTCATTTAAGAGATGCAAATGAAAACAACCCTTAGATTCCACTTCACCGCAGAAAGAATGGCTGCTATCAAGAAATCAACCAATGACAAATGCTGATGGGGTTGTAGAGAGAAAGGAATCTTTCTTCATTGTTGGTGGGAGGGCAGAATGGTACAACTACTGTGGAAATCAGTATGGAGATACCTTAAAGAACTAGGATTAGAGGTCTCATTTGACCCAGCTATCCCTGTTCTGGGTACCTTCCCAAAAGAATTAAAAGAATCATACCACAATGATATGTGAATACCCATGTTTATAGCAGTACAGTTTCTAATAGCTAAAACTTGGAAACAACCCAAATGCCCATCAACTGGAGACTGGATAAAGAAGATGTGGTTTTTCTATAAAATCAAGTATACTCAGCCATAAAGAATGAGAAACTAGATTGATTGCCATGCAGCCTGGCCTGATCTACAGACCTCCCCCAGAGCTGTGCCTTTCCTGGCAGGCACCATTGATTGCCCAAACCCAGAGCCAGGAGGGTGAGTTTTGCAACAGCAGCCTTGGCTTGAAATTCTTCAGATTCCTCTCTGCCATGTGGCCTGGCCTTATCCCCCAGAGCTGCGCCTTTCCCAGCAGGTGCCTTTGATTGACCGGACCCAGTGCCAGGAGGGTAGCCATGCGGGCACCACTGAGCACCACCATCATCCCCTCTCTCAGATCTCCTGATTGTGCCACTCCTTGGATGCACTCTGCGGAGGCATGGCTGGCTAAAAAGGGTGCTGATTGATCCTATTGTGTTCCTGATTGTACTGATTGTGATAAAGGATAGGGATTGATTTGATGAGTTGCTTTCTCAATTATGAAAATGAGAATGTCTATAAGTCATTAGAGAATCAAAGGCTGGGATGCAAGGATATCAGGAAGATTTAATGACCCAGAGATTGAATCAAGGGCAACCCAACAGCAAAAATAAAGATGAGAAAACACTTAAGCAAGCCACAAAAACAGACTTCCAGTCCACCAAAGGCAAACAGTAGAGCAAAGGAGGATAAAAAGTCTGATATTGAACCTCCAGGGCACTCAGAACTCACAGCACAGGAAGTAACAAAACTGATAACGCAACCTCTAGAAAAATTCAAAATAGAAATAATTTCCCAGATAACCATAAAGACAGTGAGCAAAATGAAAGATATGATTCGAGACTCTAGAACAGAAACTGACAAAAAAATAGATGAGCTTAGGAACATAATAGAAACCATGAAGGCCCAGAATAAGAAAGAAATGGAAACAAGGAACACCCAACATAGGAAAGAAATGGAATCCATTAAACAGATTCAAACAGATATCCAGGAGATTAAAAACTCTATTGAAAGCATACATGACAGAAAAAAAGATTGTGAAGATAGAATCTCAGATATAGAAGATAGGATCGCAGACAGTGACCATGAAAAGAGAGGTCTCTTAAAAACAGTAAGGGAGCATGAGAAATGGATCCAACAAGTCCTAGATGATTCAAAGAAGAATAACATAAGACTGATAGGAATCCATGAAGTAGCAGGAGAAAATGCAAATGACTTAAAAAAGCTGTTCACAGAATTAATGACAAAACACTTCCCAAACAGTGGGGAAGTATTTGACATACAGGTAAGCAAGGCATATAGGACTCCAACTAGCCATGATCAAAAAAAAAAATCGACACCTAGACATATAATAATCAAGACCCCAGAAACCCAACTGAAGAACAAAATACTACAAGCAGTAAAAGAAACAAATCACATGCAAAGGAAAGCCCATCAGAATCACAGCAGACTTTTCAACACAAGCCCTCAGGTCAAGGAGAGCATGGGGTGAGGTATTTCAAGTCCTAAAAGAAAACAACCTACAACCAAGACTGATGTATCCTGCAAAACTCTCTTTCAAAATGGATGGAGTAATAAGATACTTCCATAACAAAGAACCCTTGAGAAACTTCATGAATACTAAACCAGCACTACAAGGAATTTTAAACAATATCCTAGACAAAGCCAATGAAGATCACAACACCATGAGGCCCAACAGAGCAATTCAAATAGCCAAGACAAGAAACTAAAAGGAGAGGACAAAAAATAAAGAGTCAACAAAAGAACAACAACCTGACAATAATAAGTCGGTACATATCAGTTGTAACCATAAATGTCAATGGCCTCAACTCACCAATCAAGAGAAATAGATTGGCAGAAATGGATTAAGAAGCAAAATCCAACAATATGTTGTATATAAGAAACACACCTAGTGCAAAAAGAAGCCCATAGACTGAAAGTGAAAGGATGGAAAACAATTCTCCACATGACAGGAGCCCAGAAAAAAGCAGAGATAGCAATCTTATTCGCAGACAAAGCAAATTTCAAACCAAAACTCATTAAGAGAGACAAAGAAGGACCACTAAATCCTTGTAAAGGGAACAATTCAAGAGGAAGAGATGACAATCATAAACATATATGCACCAAAATAAATGCCCCCAACTATATAAAACAAATATTAAGTAACATGAAAAACCAAAAAGCACTAATGCAATTGTAGTGGGAGATCTACATACTCCACTATCAGAAATAGACAGATCATCTAGGGAAAAAATCAACAATGAAGTACTAGAACTGAACCAAGCTTTTGAATGCATGGACTTATTAGACGTCTATAGAGTGTTCCACTCCTCAAAATCAGAATATACATTCTTTTCAGCTGCACATGGTCATTCTCCAAGATAGATCACATACTAGCTCACAAAACAGGTTTGAATAAATGCAAAAGATTTGAAGTTATTCCCTGTATACTATCAGATCACAGTGCAACAAAGCTGGAGATCAATAGCATAAGAAACCATAGGAACTTCAAAAACACATGGAAATTGAACAACACTCTCCTGAACAATCAATGCATCACAGAGGAAATTAAAGAAGAAATCAGGCAGTTTTTACAAATAAATGAAAATGCCAATACAACATACAGGAATCTATGGGACACAATGAAAGCAGTTCTATGTGGAAAATTCATAACAATGAATGCCCACATTAAGAAAACAGAGCAAGCCCAAATAAACAACCTAATGATGGCTCTTAGACTCCTAGAAAAACAAGAGCAAGAAAAACCCAAAGCTTGAACAAGAGAGGAAATTATAAAGATGAGAGCAGAAATCAATGCAATGAAAACTAAGAAGATACAAAAAAATAAATGAATTGAAGAATTGGCTTTTTGAAAGAATAAATAAAACTGATAAACCCTTAGCAAACCTTATCAAAAAAAGGAAAGAAAAGGCTCAGATTCATGCAATCAGGAATGAAAAAGGCGAAATCACAACAGATCTCACAGAAATCCAGAGGATCATTAATACCTACTATGAAAACCTGTACTATAATAAGGAAAACACAGAAGAAATGGACAGATTTTTAGATACTTATGAATTACCAACGTTGAACAAAGAAGATAAAAACATTTTAAACACCCCAATTACAATCAGTGAAATTGAAAATGTAATTAAAAACTTACCAACAAAGAAAAGCCCATGTCCTGATGGATTCACTGCTGAATGTTACAAGACATTTAGAGAAGAACTACTGCCATTACTCTTCAGACTCTTCAATGAAATTGAAAGGGAAGCAATACTTCCAAATTCATTCCTGGAACCAAGTATCACTTTGATTCCCAAACCAGGGGAAGATGTAACTAAAAAAGAGAACAGCAGGCCAATCTCCTTCATGAATATAGATGGAAAAATCCTCAATAAGATACTACAAACAATACAGAGGATTATCAAGCTCATACATCCTGACCAAGTCGGATTTATTCCAGGGATGTGAGGATGGTTCAACATACGTAAATCAATAAATGTAATACATTATATTAACAAAGTCAAGGACAAGAACCACATGATCCTCTTGATAAATGCAGAAAAAGCATTTAACAAAATTCAACACCCATTCATGATAAAAATTCTGCAAAAAATTGGAATAGATGCTCTAAATTTTAACTTAATAAAGGCTATCTATGAAAAACCAACACCCAACATCATATTAAATGGCCAAAAACTGAAAACCTTCACATTAAAATCAGGAACAAGACAAGGATGCCCACTATCACCACTCCTCTTCAATATAGTTCTGGAAACATTAGCCATAGCAATTAGACAAAACAAAGAAATTAAAGCAATAAAGATAGGAAAGGAAGAAGTTAAACTGTCATTATTTGCTGATGATATGATACTCTACATTGAAGACCCAAAAAACTCTACCAAAAGACTTCTTCACTTGATAGACACTTTTAGCAGAGTAGTTGGATACAAGGTCAATACCCAAAAATCAACAGCCTTCTTGTACACAAATAAGAGAGACTCACTGAACGAGAAATTGGGGAAATAATTCCTCTCACAATAGCACCCAAAAAAATCAAGTATCTGGGAATAAATCTAACAAAAGAAGCAAAAGACCACTACACTTAAAACTACAACACTCTGAAAAAAGAGATTGAAGAAAACATAAGAAAATGGAAAGATCTCCCTTGCTCCTGGGTAGGAAAAATCAACATGATGAAAATGGCCATACGACCAAAACTGCTATACAGATTCAATGCAATACCAATTGAAATTCTAACACTATACTTCACAAAACTAGAAAGAAGAATCCAAAAATTCATTTGGAACCATAAGAGACCTACAATAGCAAAAGCCATCCTAGGCAAGAGACACATGGCAGCAGGTATAACAATTCCCAATCTGAAGCTATACTACAAAGCCACTGTGATAAAAACAGCATGGTACTGGCAAAGAAACAGACCTGCGATCAGTGGAAAAGACTGTAAGATACAGAAGCAACTCTAAATGTACTCAGCTACCTCATCTTTGACAAAGGAGCTGACCACCCCCACTGGAGGAAAGATAGCCTCTTTAATAAATGGTGTTGGAAAAACTGGATCTCAACCTGCCAAGATTAAAACTAGACCCTTATCTTTCACCATGCAATAAATTAAAATCAAAGTGGATTAAAGATCTAAATATTAAAACAGAAACACTAAACCTGCTGGAAGATAAATTAAGCAGAACTCTTTAAGACATAGGCATAGGAAAAGACTTTATGAACAGTCCTCAGTAGCACGGGAACTAGCAGAAAGAATCAACTGGGATCTCATCTTATTAAAAAGCTTCTGCACTGCAAAAGAAACCACCAACAGAACTACTAAAAGTCAACCTGCAATGTGGGGAAAAAATTTATCAGCCGCTCCTCAGACAAAGGACTATTATCTAGAATATTTAAAGAACTCAAAACAGTCAGCCCCCCCAAATATAAAGACCCATTTCAAAAATGGGCATCTGAAATGAACAGACATTTCTCAGACAAAGAAGTAAAAGCAGCAAGTAAATATATGAAAAAATGATCCACATCACTGGTCATTTGAGAGATGCAGATGAAAGCAACACTGAGATACTACCTCACCCCACAAGGAATGGCTGCTATGAAGAAATCACACAATAACAAATGTTGGCGAGGTTGTGGGGAGAAAGGAACACACCTTGTTGGTGGGAGTGCAGACTGGTGCAACCACTATGGAAATCAATATGGAGATTCCTCAAAGAGCTTAGACTGGAGGTTCCATTTGACCCAGCCATCCCTCTGCTGGGTATCTTTAAAAAAGAAGTAAAAGAATCATATCACAATGATATATGCACACCCATGTTTATAGCGGCACAGTTTGTAATACCTAAAACTTGGAAACAGCCTATCTGCCCATCAGTTGGAAACTGGATAAAGAAGATGCGGTTTTTCTATAAAATGGAATACTACTCAGCCATAAAGAATGAGAAATTGGAGTCACTCATAGGAAAATGGACACATATTGAGGATATACTCCTATGTGAAATGAATAAGTCACACGTGCAAATACCGAATAGTTTCTCTGGTGTGAAAAAGTATAGTAGTACACAAGATCCTAATGGGATAATTAAGAGTGTGAAATAGGAAGAAAAGGGCTAAAGGTGCAGGGAAAGGGGAAGGGTAGGGGCAAGGAAATAAGGGAAAAGAAAAAATATGAGAAAATGAAAAAATGGAAATAAAGAGTTTATTAATGGGGAAGGGAGGAGGGGGGTGAAGAGAGGGTAGGGACAAGGGGAAAAAATGAGAACCAAGACCTGTCGTGTGAAGGTACAGGATCCCAGTAATGAATGTAATTGTATTGTAGACCTAGATTGTACCAATAAATTCAATAAGAAATCAAAAAAAAAAAGAATGAGAAACTAGAGACATTCATAGCTAAATGGATGCACATTAAGGCCGTACTCTTTTTTTTTCCTCATTGAGTTTATTGGTACATTTTAGGTATACAGTACAGTTACATTCACTATTGGGATCTTGTATCTTTACATGACAGGTCTTGGTTCTCATTTTTTCCCCTTGTCCCTGCCCTCCCTTCACCCCCTCCTCCCCTCTGCATTTACAAACATTTTATTTCCATTTTTTCATTTTCTCCTATTTTTTTCCTTTCCCTTATTACCTTTCCCCTACCCTTACCACTTTCCCTACACTTTTAGCTCTTTTCTTCCTATTTCACACTGTCAATTATCTCATTATAGGCCATACTCAAGTGAAATAAACAGGATTCACTTACTTAAGAGTTTCTCTGGTGAGAAAAACTAAAAGTATAAATAAGGTTTAAATGGTATAACTAACAGTGTGAAATAAGAAGAAAATGGCTAAAGGAGAAGTGTGAGGGGAAAGAGAAAGTAAATAAGGGAAAAGCAAAAATGTGAACAAATGGAAACAAAGTCTATAAATAGGTGAAGCAGGTGAAGGGAGGGCAGGGGTATGGGGAAAAGTAAAAACTAAGACATGACATGTAAAGGTACAAGATCCAAATGATAAATGTAAATGTATTGTTTAAATGCAGCAATAAACTTAACAGGAAAAAAAGTCTAGTACAGTGCTCATACCTACCATTGAGTTGGCTGCAAAACCTTGTTCATACATCACCTACTTCTCTGGTCCTCATAATCTAGTTAAAAGATCAGTTTCTGAGGGAAGAGGCATAGGATTTAACGCTATTTGTTGTGTGATCTTAGACAAGTTATTTAACCTCTGCTTCAGTTTCTTCATCTATACAACACCTAAATGATTGTTGAAAGGATTAAATGTAATACATGTGCTTGACCAAAAATAAACATACTTGTGATTATTGCTGCTGCTGATGGTACCATTGTTTTCATTACTTGTAAAAACATTATAAAGTGTGTGAAAGTGCATAGTAAACAAAAAACAGAACTTAATAACAGTGATAGTTACAATCATTGTTATACTCAAAAACCTCCTCATTATCTTGGGCCCTAGCTGCTCTCCCCCAGGACCCCACATTCTGGCCCATTCTGGACCCTCACCAATGTCTGCATAGTCAGTGCCATGTAAAGTCTGTTCATCTAGATCAGAAGTAGTGGCAATATCCAAAGTGCTGGTTGAAGTAGCAGTCATGCCTGTGCACATACATACAACAAAACTAATAAAACAATTTACTTAAGCCATGTGTATTCTTTAAGAAAATATTTTAAATCATAGCTTAGGGTCAAAAGCATTTCCTGGAAAGCCAGGCTTGCTTCAGATCAAAGCAT
>NW_022900949.1:50625709-50635709 GCF_012274545.1 Fukomys damarensis | reverse complement strand
CTTGACACATATGCACCTTGCAAAATTATTAGCACAAGCACCTTAATTAGTGAATCATCTTCTGTTTAGATTGTGACTATTTCCCACCTGAGCCTCACCACTCTCTTTTCTGACTCACCACTTTTCTGGAGGGAAAAACCAGCATTTTGGTCACTTGTACAAATTTTTCTTTCAAGCAGCTAAATGATTAGAATCCTCCTAGACGAGCTTTAGTTTTGTTTCATGGGAATTTGACCAAATTAGTTTAATGCTAGCTGACACATGTGCTCTCTTAAGTAAAATGACAGGAGGCTGCAGAAGGAATGATAAATACTAGGAAGAGACAGTGAGATGGTTGCAAAATGGGGATTTTTTCAAATGATTTTCAGTGTGCCTATGAAAGTGGACAATTATGTATGCACATGTATACATTTGCATTTGTATTTAAAATTTTAAAATATTCTAAAATGTTACAGCTATAATGACACCTTCATGTAAATTACCAGAAATGGAAAACAGTAAGATTTACCATCTTCCTAATAGCTAATTCTCAAGTATGTCTGACTACAATGACTTTATATGGACGCAAGGATGAAAATGAGTCAACAGTAAAAGAGCAGGCGACATGAAGGAGAGGGACATGGTTTGAGGATTCCACTCCATAAATTACTATTTATTTATTTGTTAAAGCTTTTGCATATGATAAAATAAAATGCCATCAGGGTTCCAGAAAATAATTTTCATTTCTTTCAATTCATTTACTTCTGCCTAGTCATATCTTTCTGCAGCAAATGTCTCTTGGGACCGTAACTTTATATACATTTTTGAGAGCCAATTGCTGCTATAGAAGACTTTAATTACATTGTACAAGATAAGCTCCCATAAAAAAGATGATCCCTACTCAAGACAAATGTACACATTTTATTATAGCAAAATCTCCTTATTCAAGTGGCTATAAAACCAGATGTTGAGCAAATGTCTACGGCAATTAAAAACAGAGTAAATTCATGAACCACATTTACTGAAGCTGAATTTTTAATTGAAGGAGAGCTTGTTCCTCAATTACAGGCCTGTGGTAAATAAAAGCTACTTGAATTTTAAATCTGCTTGAATTCTATAGCATGAAGCTGGGCTCCTGAAATATTTTCATTTGTAGTATTAATGATAAAAACTCTAAATTAAGTTCTTAGTTTGAGAACTCATCTTGCCTAAAACACAATTCATTCATTTCTTTGTTGATTATGTTACTGTCACTGTTAAACCAGGCATCATAAATAATCCTAATGCAAGGTTTAATAGGGCCATAAGCCACTGCTAAGAATTGACAAAGAATTAGCTTGGAGTCGATTATAATCACTGGATCATGCACTTTGCCTATAATACTTATTCAGTTTTCTTTCAACAAACATTTACTGAGTGTTCACCATGCATCATGTGCTGAGCCAGGAATCAGAATTTGCAAATAAATAGAATAAGGTTACTTACCTCTGGAATACCACAAACTGGTGAAGGAGAGAGATCAAAGACTGGCAATGACACCTCTGAGAGAGGAGACAGAGTGCCTAGGGAACAAGAGCCACCCACAAAAGTGAGAAAGCTCCCACCCAGCCTGGGCTTCATGTTACTGAAGCCCCTGCCTCACATACTACTGACTTTCTCAAGTGTCCACCAGGATCCTGATTTGTGGACACAGATACCAGTGTCTCTTCACAAAACCCTTCCAGGACTTTTCTCCAGACTATTTTACAACAGTTGCTCTGATGAAGACATCAATGTCATTATTGTGATTTACCTGTCCATCACTCATCTAATTTAGTGGCTTTGAGATAATCACAAATTGCAAATTACAACAAGTTAAAATGTGAGTATAGATATTCTCTCTAAAACTACTTTTAAAATTGAAGGCCTAACAGACTATTTTTATTACAAAAGTTACAAAAGCCAAGACATTTCTAATACCTTTACTGTCTCTATCCTAGAACTGTTAACACTGTGTGGAAATTGTAGTGTTCTTGTATCTCTCCACCACAACACTGTAAGGTCTTCGAGAACTGGAATGGCTCATGGTAGGTGGTCCATAATGTTTGTCAAATTCAATCAAATGGAAACGATATCCAGTAAATGGAAAGTATGCGTCATTGCTATAAGAATAATTCAGTTTCCCAGTAACAGTTACTTTTCTCCAATGTTTGTCATAGCAAGATTCCCAGAAAATTAGTCTCTGTATACAACTGTTGATTTGGTTGTGGAACAGGTTGTTCTATTTAATTAATGTATTTTGTTTTACAGATGTCACTCAAAATGCTTTATTTGGGTTATTAATTTACAAAGCGTAGCATATAATATAAAAGCTAAATGGACAGGATTGAATTGTTGATAATTCAGGAGGTAGGTCACTATGAGGATTAAGTATTGCTTGATAAGAAAGTATGGGAATGCCAGCTAATAAATATTTTCAGTGAGTTATTTCTGGAGTAAAAAACCATTTTAAAATAAAGTTTCAGATTTGTTCAGGACTGCCTGTCTTCTTCTGGGCACTTCTTCACAGTATCTTATCTTAGGGAATTTCTTGGTCATATGAATTTGATCACATTTAGGCATGTGTGTGTGTGTGTGTGTGTGTGTGTGTGTGTGTGTAAAGAAATTACTACATTCTGGAAACTCTGCTGAGCACTCATTTAGTCCTGCAACAATGCTGAACAGCAGGTACTATTACAGTCAATTTACAAATAGAGGAATTGTGACTCAGAGTTTACTTACCCAAGGTTATAAAAATAGGACTTCTCACAAACAGAGATGGGATGCTTTCTGTCTGAATTTGATGTTGTGCATCTTAAACACTATTCCATACTACCTCCACTGAGCTGAGTCACAGAAATGTTAGGTAAACCTTGCAGGATTTAACAGCTTCTTCCTGGTTACATAAAATTTGGGAGAAAAAACCAGATGCTATCCTCAGGGTCTTCTCTCAGTGATTTGGCTTCAATTTTTTTTCCCATCCAAATCCTTCATGATCTTTATCCTTTTCCACTTCAGGCTCACTTTCCTTGTTAATTTGCACTGTTCATTTTCCTCTTCTTCTATGTGCAAATCTAAGTTCAGGCAAAATCAGCCTTATCTCCTGGCCAATCAGTAAGGACCTGCCATGTGCTTAAATCTGTGCTAGATGGCGTAAGGAGCAAAGATGAGTATTGAAAAAAAAATAGCCTATAATACAGTTATTTAAACATTTGGGATCTTGTACCTTTATATAACATATCTTGGTTCTTATTTTCCCCCATTCCCTCTCTTTACCCCCCTCACCCAACATATTTACAAAGACTTTGTTTCCATATTTTTCCTTTTCTCATATATTTTTCTTTTCCCTTCTTTTCTTTCCCCTACCCATCCCAATTCCCCTACTCCTTTAGGCCTTATCTTCCTATTACACAATATCAATTATACATTTGGATCCTCATTTACACTTTTAGATTTTCAAACCAGAGAAACTATTCACTATTTACACATGTATGTCCTATTAATTTCACTTAAGAGTATGGCCTCAATGCATCCACTTAGCCATAAATGTCTCTGGTTTCCCATTCTTCACGACTGAGTAGTACTCCATTTAAAAAAAAATCACATCTTGGTCCTGTCTCAGTTGATGGACAATTAGGCTTTTCCAAGTTTCACCTGATACAAACTGTGCCACTATAAACATGGGTGCATAAATATCACTGTGGTGTGATTCTTTTAATTCTTTTGGGAAGATACCCTGCAGAGGAATAGCTGGGTCAAATTTGACTTCTAATCCTAGTTGTTTGAGATATCTCCATATTGATTTCCACAGTGGTTGCACCAGCCTGTGCACCCACCAACAATGGAGAAAGGTTTCATTCTTCCCACAACACTGCTTGCATTTGTTATTGGTTGATTTCTGGATAGCAGTCTTTCTTTCTGTAGTATGGTGGAATCCCAGTGTTATTTTTATCTGCATCTTTCAAATGATAAGTGATATTGGACATTTTTTCATACGTTTATTTTCTGCTTTTACTTGTTTGTCTGAGAAATGTCTGTTCATTTTTGAATTGGGTCTTTCTTTATATTTGAGGGGGTCTGGGTTTTTTTTAGTTCTTTATGTATTCTAGATAGTAGACCTCTGTCTGAGAAAATGCTAGTAAAAATTTTTTCCTACATTGTAGGTTCTCTCTTAGCTCTGTTGCTGATTTCTCTTGCAGTTCAGAAACTTTTTAAAAATATGAGATTCCAGTTTTTCATTGTTTTTGCTAGTTCCCATGCTACTAATGTTTTGTTCATAAAGTCTTTTCCTAGGCCACTGTCTTCAAGGGTTCTACTTATCTTGCTTTAATATTTATATCTTTAATCCACTTGGATTTTACATTAGTGCATGGTGAAAGATACAGGTCTACTTTTAATCTTTGGTAAATTGAAATCCAGTTTTTTTGACACCATTTATTAAAGAAGCTATCTTTCCTCCAGTGAGGATGGTTGGCTCTTTGTCAAAAATGAGATAGCTCAGTATGTCTGGTGCTGCTTCTGCATCTCCTAATCTATTCACTGATCCTCATGTCTGTTTCTTTGCCAGTACCATGCTGCTTTTATCACAGTAGCTTTGTAGTATAGTTTCAAGTTGGGGATTGTCATACCCCCTACCATGTCTCTGTTGCCTAGAATTGCTTTTGCTATTCTAGATCTCTTCTGATTCCAAGTGAATTTTTGGACTATTTTCTCAAGTTCTGTGAAATATACTGTTGGGATTTCAATTGGGATTTCATTGAATCTGTAAAGCAGTTTTGATAGTATGACCATTTGCACTATATTGGTTCTTCATTCCCAGGAACAAGCAAGGTCTTTCCATTTTCTTATATCCTCTTCAGTTTTTTTCAGTAGTTCTCATTGTAGAGGTCTGTTGCTTCCTTTGTTAGACTAATTCCTAGATATAGTTTTTTTTTTGGGGGGGATACATTTGTGAAAGTGACTGTTTCCCTAATTTCACTCTCAATAAGTCTGTTATTTGTGAATAAGAAGGCTATTCATTTTTTAGTGTTGACCTTGTATCCAGCTACATTATTTAATCTGTCAATTAGGTCTAGAAGTCTTTTGGCAGAGTTTTTTGGGTCTTCTAGGTAGAGTGTCATATCATCAGCAAATAATGACAGTTTAAATTCTTCCTTTCTTATCTTTATTCCTTTTATTTCTTTCTCTTGTCTAATTGCTGTGGCTAGTGCTTTCAAAACTAAATTGAACAGAAACAGTTATAGTGGAAGTCCTTGTTTTGTTCCTGATTTTATCATGAAGGTTTTCAGTTTTTGACCATTTAGTATGATACTGGCTGTTGGTTTTTCACAGATAGCCTTTATCAGGTTGAGATAAAAACCATCTGTTGCAATTTTCTGAAAGGTTGTTATCATGAATTGGTGTTGAATGTTGTCAAATGCTTTTTCTGCATCTACTGAGATGATCATATGATTCTTGTCCTTGACTCTGCTAATATAATGCATTATGTTTACTGATTTACATATGTTGAACCATCCTTTTATCCTTGAGATAAATCTGACTTGGTCAGGATGTATGATCTTCTTGATGATCTTCTGCATTCTGTTTGCCAGTATCCTACTGAGGATTTTTTGCATCTATGTTCATTAGGGAGATTAGCCTATAGTTCTTTTTTTTGATTGGGTCTTTCTCTGCTTTGTGGATCAAGGTGATGCTTGCTTCCAGGAGTGAATTTGTGAGTATTGCTTCCCTTTCAATTTCATTGAAGAGTTTAAAGAGGAGTGACAATAGTTCTCTAGATGTCTTGTATAATTCAGCAGTGAAGCCAGGAGAACTTGGACTTTTCTTTGTTGGTAATTTTTTTTTTTTTTTGGACCTGGAATCAAACTTAGGATCTTGTGTTTGCAAGGCAGGTAATTTAAAAACTGAGCTAAATCCTGGTCCCCTGTTAATAAATTTTTAATCATGTTTTCAATTTCACTGATTGTAATTGGGGTGCTTAGAATTTTTTCATCTTCTTTGTTCAACTTTGGTAATTCATGTGTATCTAGAAATCTGTCCATTTCTTGTGCTCTCCATTTTATTAGACTACAGGTTCTCAAAGTAGGTATTGATGATCCTCTGAATTTCTGGATCTTTTGTGACTTCACCTTTTTAATTCCTATTGCATGAATTTGAGTTTTTTCTTTCCTTTTTTAAAATAAGGTTGGCTAAGGGTTTATCAATTTTATTTATTCTTTCAAAAACCAACTCTTCAATTCATTGATATTTTTTTGTATCACTCTCTTAGTCTCCATTGCATTGATTTCTGCTCTGATATTTATAATTTCCTCCCTTGTACAAACTTTGGGTTTGTTTTTTTTTTTTTCTAGGAGCTTAGGCTTTAGCATTAGGTTGTTTATTTTAGTTTGCTCTATTTTCCTAATGTTGGCATTCATTGCTATAAATTTCCCACATAGAATTGCTTTCATTGTGTCCCATAGATCCCTATATGTTGTATTGACATTATCATTTATTTGTAAAAAAAATTGTCTAATTTCTTAATTTCCTCTGTGACCCATTGGTTGTTCAGTAGAGTATTATTCAACTTTCATGTGTTTCTGAAGTTCTTGAAGTTTCTTTTGCTATTGATCTCCAGTTTATTTGCATTGTGGTTTGATAATATACATGGGATAACTTCAATTCCTTTGCATTTACTTAAACAATAAACTTAATGGAAAAAATAGCCTAAGCAAGGTGCTGTTCTAAAAAATTAATGTTCCAGATCATGGATAAAGATAAAGTGAGGAAACAGAAACTAAGCTGGTTTCTAAAATTGAGGTCAGACTTTATTTACATACCTTCTTGTTTATCCTTCCTACTTCCCAGGAATGCACAATGAATTGCCAAAAGAGAACTACATTTTGAAAGGAAAGTTCTTCCCAAATCTCTTAATTTCTAGTAAAATTTTCTTCAGGGTCTGAAATCATGTTCCAATTGGATCACTTACTCCTAATTTTAGACCAGACTCTTAGATCACACTCTCAATGAACTTTGGATGACATTTTTCTTACAGGGCCTGGCATGTAACAGAAAAATATGCCATGGTAGCTAGCAAGTTCTTCATCATTTGTTGTTGTCATCATTGTTGTTGTTATTGTTTTATTTTATTTTGTTTTGGTCTTCCTTGCTTTAGTGTTTCCTTTGATAAATATCATCTACCATCCATGTTCCAAATGTTGTGCTCTGTTTTTTGAAAAATGGATGTAAAACTGAAGTTATATATATATGAGCCAAACCAAAGCATAGATGAAGATCAAGAAGATGAGGGCTTATGAGAATGGTTGGACTCATCAAAAAATGTTATTTTTTAAAAATCATGCCAAATTAGGGATGATCAAAAATGTATAAAATGCTGAAAAACTGTACATCAATATAGAAAAATTTTGTATTCATATTGCTTTCTAAGCATCTTCAAGTTTCACCTTCCTTTAATGAAACTAAAGCTGGAAATTGGAAAGAATGCTTTATGAGAAGACCACTCAGACCTCTGCTCAATAAAATATACTCAGAGAAAAGATCTTGGCCCTACATCAAAAATTCAGAAAAATAATGTATATGTAATGTGTTTTGAGTTATACAAACTTTTTAATATATATTTGCATTATTTTTATAATTACTTGCTTTCACTAACTTTGTCAACTGACAACTTCTGGTAGCATCTGACAAATGGTCTTGTACATATACAGTTAGACAAATGTTAAGGGCCTGACACAAATAGAAAAATTACTGGACATCTAGATTAACACAAATGGAAGCTTCTTTGGGTGTTGTGTGCAGATATCCAAGTAGGGAAAAAGTATGTTATAGAAAATTTAAATACATTCTATTAAAATATGTTTTAAGAAGGAAAAAACTATAGAAAGTCTTTTACAACAAGATAATTGTTGGATATGTGATTTAAAAGTATTTATTAAATAAGGATTAAAGAAATTTTAAAATAATTCCTTCTTGAAAAGAGTTAGTAAAGTAAAAGTCACCTCATGATGTAAAAATTAAAAGTCCTTTCTGCTACTATGCACAAAAACATAAATGTCCTGGAGGCAAAAGCTGAATTTTCTGATTGAGGGGGACCACCTGGAGCATAGAAAAGCTACTTATGGCAAAAGTAGATCCCTTATGTACAAAGAAAGTATAGGAAATGTGAATCCCTCAGCTTATTTTGAGGGTTAATGATAAGTCTCATTTAAAATGGCATCTGGAGACTAGATAAAGAAGAAGTGTTTTTTTTTTTAAATAAAATGGAGTACTACTAGCCATAAAGAATGAGAAACTAGAGACATTTATAGCTACATGGGTACACATTGAGGCCATACTCTTAAGTGAAACAAATAGGACACACATTTGTAAGTGCTGAATAGTTTCTCTAGTATGAAAAACTAAAAGTGTAAAGCAGGATGGAAATGTATGATTGATAATGTGAAATGGGAATAAAAGATCTAAAAGAGTAGGGAAAGTGGGATGGGTAGGGGAAGGAAAGAAGGGAAAAGAAAAAATATAAGAAAAGGAAAAATGGAAACAAAGTCTTTATAAATAGGGAAGGGTGAAGGGGGTGAAGGATAGGGGAATTGGGGAAAAAATAAGAACCAAGATACATCATTTAAAGGTACAAGATCCCAACGATGAATGTATTTGTACTGTATACCTAATATATACCAATAAAGTTAATGGAAAACAAAAAATAAAGCAAAAAAAAAACAAAAAACAGCTATTAGAGGACAATACACAGAAATCAATGTTTACAGGGAAAAACGTCATCAAGATGAAGAAAGACATACTTTTTAATTTGTTTAATTTTTTTAAGAGTAGGAAAATTTATTGAAGGAAAGAAAGATTCTGTCTAAGAGAGACACAAGGGGGACTGGTAGTGGGTTGCCAGCCAACCCCACTTCTCCAAGATGTTTTATACAATAAAGCCATGCAGTGAGGTGGATAAAAAGTGGAACAAAACTATAAGACCCAATAAAAAATTACAAGGTGGGCATGAGGTGGGGCAAAACCATGACTAACCAATAAGACTACAAGTACAGTCACCCAGGTAATATTGATTAAATGGGTGTCAAGTGGGGAGCGAGTCATATAGCAAGTGTTTCTCTCCTTTTACAATTCTGACCATAGTGAATGTGATTTTATTGTCCTCCACATTGGCTCCTATGGGCTGGCTACTTGAGGGTGGCCTTATCTAACTACCTACAATATATCTAATTAACTTACCTATCTACAATATTCCCCCCTCTGAAAAAGTACCCCTAAATGCAGAGAGGGGGCAAAGGGTAAAGACAGCTTTGGCTACTTCCAGATGAAAAGGGTCGTAGTTGTGATCAGCAGTTAGAGTTACTCAACAGAGCATCTATCTAAAGGCCTTTGGTAGGCACCTGGCATTGTCATCTTGGTATATGCATAGCTTTTAAGCCTGGAGGAGACAAAGCCAAAGAAACAGTTAAGAATGCATGGGACAAATTATAAAGTCAGCAGGATTGCTATAAATATAGCCCACAAAGAGGATAAGGAAAAGGTCCAGGGGACTTCAGAATCCAACCTAGAAGTTATATTTTGTACTTTAGCAGTTATGAGCTGTTTACAAGGTTGATCTGGTGGATCCCAGTAAAAAGAAGCCTAGCACTTTGTCACTGGTCCCATTTGTATGATCACTTGGAGTTTGGCAGCCTCTAGGCAAGAATAAACAAAGCTTTTAAAAAATTAGAGTATGCATAATCTAAGCATAAGTGCATTAGAATGAAAGGGCAGATTGGGGAGAAAGTCACACTTAAAAATTGAAATAGTTATGACCTTACATATTTAGTACAATGCGTTACCCCTGTACACGTGGAAAAAAAATAAAAAATAAAAAATAAATTTACATTTCTAGACGAATATGGCTGTCCATTTCTGTACAATGACAACTCAACACAGTAAATTGGGATAACTTTTTCCAAAGTTGACAGCACCGTTAAAGTTTCCCAAAATTCAATTTATATAGATATAT
>NW_022900949.1:50594598-50625688 GCF_012274545.1 Fukomys damarensis | reverse complement strand
TATATATATATATATATATATTCCCCATTCACTGACCCCCTTCTGGCAGTTTCCAGATCTACCAGTAGTTGACCATGGTTATAGATTATTAAGAAAAAACTATGGTAAAATCTGTAAGCACTCAGGTAAAGTTTTATATTTCTTAGCAAAATCTGTTCTTCAAATTGTCTCTTATCTTCCAGCTAAAACTAGAGAGACTTATGACAAAATCTCAGACTTACAGATAACATCTATCAATGAAAGAATCTAAGACCAGCAGGTTAAATCACTATTTCATTTTTTTTCTTTTTATTGAAATTATTGGTACAATCTAGGTATACAGTACAGTTACATTCATCATTGGGATCCTGTACCTTTACATTTTTCCCCTTGTCCCTGCCCTCCTCCCCTCCCCATTTACAAGCACTCTATTTCCATTTTTCAATTTCTCATATTTTTTTCCTCTCTCTTATTACCTTTCCCCCACCCTTCCCACTTTCCCTACACCTTTAGCCCTTTACTTCCTACTTCACATTATTAATCATCTCATTAGGATCCTGTGTACTATTATAGTTTTTCACACCAGAGAAACTACTTGGCATTTCAGTTAAAGAAATCTCTGTATGAACATTAAAAATAGGGAATCCGAAAATAAAACTAAAAAGGAAAGTAAATGAGAAAAGGCAATGATGTAACATTAAAATAATCCTTAATTCGGGAGATGAAAATGGTCCCTTAACATATTTAAATTGCTTCTTGATCTTGTAGTCTTATCTTATTCTTTTTTTGTGCTGAATGTCTATAATTTTGTTCAGATGACTGCAGAACCTGGAAAAGCTGTTGCTGCTATTGATGCATAACATACTGCTATTATTTGTCTTTTTATATAAATATAAACATATATGTAAATATATATATATATGACTTTTTTATAAATAAGGCAATCAACACAAAGAAAATCCAAATGATAAAGAAGAATCTTATTCAATGGGTTGTTCACCAGAATGAGAAAAGATAGTTGTCAATGTATCACATGCTCTGTCTTATATGTATAAGTTAAAGAAGTTGACCTAGAGATCCCAGCAAGCAGACCAGAGTGTTATGGCTGCAGGTGAATCCCAGCCAAGGCCTGCCCAGACCCCAGGAGCTTGGGCACACAGGCCAAATACAATTACTGCTCAAAAAAGAGCTGCACAGGTGTACAACCATCAGCACAACCTGCCCCATACTGTCAGTAAGTGTATACAGATCTTAGTGAGCAGTGGTGTGGACCAGAGTGGCACAGCTACAGGAAGATCCCAAAAAGGGCCCCACCCAGACCCCAGAGGATTGGGAACAAAGGTCCAATACAAAAGGCTGCCCAGAAAAGAGCTGACAGGCATGCAAACATCAGCCAGAGGCCCACCCCCTAACATCAATAAGTTCATGGACATCCTAGCCTGAAGCTTGCTCAGAAACCAGGATCTGGGGTGCACAGCCCACAGCCAAAGCCCCTCCCAGACAACAGCTACACACGAGGGTAGGCCCTAGCCAGAGACATACCTAGATACCATCCCAAGTGTACACTGCCTCTAGCTACAAGACTATCCAGACAACAGGTCAGCACAGAGATCCAGGAGGAAACTATTCTTAACCCAGGAAATGGTACACTGGTAAACAGCAGAGAAAAGGCCACTCAGTGACTCACTGAGAACTGAAGACCACTAGGTGAGCAAAGAGTTGCCTCAACAAAGGCACCAAAGGCTGCATCTATTGAAATGAGAAGACACATAAACAAGTCTCAAAACCAGACATCCAGATCACTCAAGGCAACCCCAAAGGGAAATAAGATGAGACAATAACAATCTTATACTCAAACACCAGGACTCCCTGAACTGGTAACAAAAGAGGATCTGGAAAAAAAAATCAGAAGTAATATCTCAGATAACAGCAGAGATTGTGTCCATAGTACAAGATATGAGTAATAAATCCAGAGAAGACACAAATAAAAGAATAAAGGAGCTGAAAAACATGATGGAATCACCACATAGGAACAAATGGTATCCATGAAACAGATGCAAACAGATTTCCAGGAGAATAAAAACCCAATTGAAAGTTATGCAGGAGAATGAGCTACTGTGGGGACAGAATTTTAGATATAGAAGATGGGATTGAAATAAGTGACCAGAGCCGGGGATTTAGCTCAGTGGTTTGGTGGCCTGCCTTGCAAGCACAAGGAACCAAGTTCAATCCCTGGTACCAAAAAGAAAAAAGAGAAATAGGTGACCAGAAATTTTTCTTAAAAATAGTAAGGGATCATGACTACTCAATGCAGCAGCTGCTAGACTATGCAAAGAAAAATAACATAAGATAGATCAGAGTTAATGAAGAAAGAGAGAGTACAGACAACATAAAAAAAACCTGTTCATTGTACTTGCAGAAAACTTCCCAATTAGAGAAAAACAACTTAACATAAAGATAAGTGAGGTTTATAGGGCTCCAACTAGCCCTGATTAAAAAAAAAGAAAAAACTACACATAGGCATATAAGAGTTAAGATTCCAGAAACCCAATAGAAGAACAAAATTCTATGAGCAGTTAGAGAAAAGAAATAAATCACTTACAAAGGAAAGCCCATCAGAATCACAGCAGACTTAACGGAAACCCTTAAGGCAAGAGCCTGAAGTGATGTATTTCAAGCGCTAAAGAAAAACAACCTCCAACACACAATGATATACCCTGCAAAACTATCTTTCAAAATCGATGGAGAAATAAGATAATTTCATGAAAAGAGAACCTCAGGAACTTCATAAATACCAAGCCAGTACCCCAAAAAACTTTAAATTATAGCCTAGGAAAAGACAATGAGGATCATTTAAAAATTTGAATGCAAAGGGAGAGAATCCAACAAAAAGAAATGGCTATAACAAAGATAAGCAAATGCATATCAGTTATAACCATCAAAGTTAATGGTCTCCAGCCACTAATCAGAAGAAATAGACTGGCAGAATGGGTCAAGAAGCAAGGTCCAACAATATGCTGCATACAAGAAACACAATTAATTTTTTAAAAACTCATAGACTTAAAGGGTGGAAAACAATACTCCATATGATAGGCACCACAAAGAAAGCAGAAATAGCTATCCTCTTTGCAGATCAAGTGGATTTCAAACCAACACTGATTATGAGAGACAAAGAAGGACACTACATTCTTATAAAGGGAACAATTCAAGAAAAAGAGATGACAATCATAAATATATGTGCATCTAATTATACAAAATACAAGTGCACCTAATTATATAAAACAAATACTAACAGACACAAAAAATCATATAAGCATTAATAAAATAGTAGTATGAGACTTCAGTATACCACTGTCACAGATAGATCAACTAGACAAAAAATAAACAATGAATTAGTAGAACTCACTCAAATTCTTTTTTTTCCTCATTGAGTTTATTGGTACATTTTAGGTATAAAGTAGTTACATTCATTACCTTGTATCTTTACATGACAGATCTTGGTTCTCATTTTTTCCCCCTTGCCCCTGCCCTCCCTTCACCCCTTCCTCCCCTCCCCATTTACAGATACTTTATTTCCATTTTTCCATTTTCTCATTTTTTCTTTTCCCTTATTACCTTTCCCCTACCCTTCCCACTTTCCCTACGCCTTTAGCCCTTTTCTTCCTATTTCACATTGTCTATTATCTCATTACTCTTATTCTTGAACAAATGAACTTAACAGATGTATAGAGTGTCCCACTGAACAAAATCAGAATACAGTCTTTCAGCTGCACATGAATTGTTCTCTAAAATAGACCACATATTCATTGGTAGAGCATGTTTAAGTGAATGCAAAGGAAATGAAGTTATACCCTGTATATTATCACACCATAGTGTGATGAAATTGGAGATCAATTGCAAAATAAACCACAAGAATTTCATAAACACATGAAAATTGAACAACACATTTCTGAATAACCAGTGGGTCACAGAGGAAATTAAGGAAGAAATCAGACAGTTCCTACAATTAAATTACAGGGACAATGCAACATATCAGAACCTAAGGGACACAATGAAACCAGTCTTACCAGGGAAATTCATATGAATACTCACATTAGGAAAACAGAATGAGCTCAATTACACAACCAGATGCTGAATCCTAAGCTTCTAGGAAAAGAAGAGTAGGTCAAACCCAAAGCACATACAAGGAGGAAATTACAAAGATCAGGGCAGAAATTAATGCAATGGAGACTAAGAGGACAATACAAAAAAATCAATGAAGCCAGGAGTCGGTTCATTGAAAGGATAAACAAAACTGACAAGCCCTTAGCCAACCTTATCAAAAAAGGAACGAAAAGGCCCAAATCCATGCAATTAGGAAAGAAAAGGGTGAAATTACAGCAGACCCAGCAGAAATCCAGAGAATCATCAATACCTACTTTGAGAACCTGTATGCTAGTAAGATGGAAAATACAGAAGAAATGGACAGATTCTTAGATTTGTATGAATTACCAAAGTTGAATGAAGATGACTTAAAATTTTTTAAAAACCAATTGTTTTATTGATTTGATATCAATGAAATTTAAAACATAATAAAAATTGATAAACTAAGAATAGTCCAGGTCCTCAGGGCTTCACTGCTGAATTCTACAAGACATTGAGAGAGGAACTACTGCCACTCCTGTTTAAACTCCTCATTGCAATTGAAAGGGAAACAATACTCCCAAATTCATTGCTGGAAGCAAGCATCACCTTGATCCCCAAAGCAGAGAAAGACCCAATTGAAAAAGAGAATTATAGGCCAATCTCACTAATAAACATAGATACAAAAATCTTTAATAAGATACAACAAGCCAGGCATAGTGGTGCACACCTGTAATCTCAGCATTCAGGAAGCTGAGGCAGAAGGTTTGCTGTGAGCTTGAGACCAAGTTGGACTACATAGTGATTTCCAGGTCAGTGTCAACTATGTAATGAGACTCTGTCTCAAAAAACCAAAATAATAATAATAATAATAATAATAATAATAAGAAGAAGAAGAAGAAGAAGAAGAAGAAGAAGAAGAAGAAGAAGAAGAAGAAGAAGAGGAGGAGGAGGAAGAGGAGGAGGAGGAAGAGGAGGAGGAGGAAGAGGAGGAGGAGGAAGAGGAGGAGGGGGAAGAAGAAGATACTCACAAATAGAATGCAGGAGATCATTAAGAAGACTATACACCCCAACCAAGTAGGATTCATCCAAGGGATGCAGGGATGGTTCAACACATGCAAATCAATAAATGTAATACGCTATATTAATAGAGCCAAAGACAAAAACCATATGATCATCTCAGTGGATGCAGAAAACATATTTGACAAAATCTAACATACATTTATGATAAAACCTTCTAAAAATTGGATGGTAGATGGTCTCTACCTCAATATGATAAAAGCCATCTATGAAAGACAAACAGCCAATATCATATGAAATGGTCAAAAATTGAAAGACTTCAAACTAAAATCAGGAATAAGACAAGGAGTTCCACTATCATCATATATTCAATATAGTTTTGGAAGCATTAGCCATAGCAATTAAACAAGAGAAAGAAATAAAGGGAATTTTAAAGCTAGGAAATGAAGAAGTCAAACTGTCATTATTTGCAAGTGACATGATACTCCATTTAGAAGACCCCAATAACTCCACCAAAAGTCTTCTAGACATAATAACCAACTCAGCAAAGTAGCTGGATACAAGGTCAACACACAAAAATCAATACCTTTCCTGTCTATGAAAAAAATGCACTGAGAGAGAAGTGAGGCAAACAATCCCTTTCACAGTAGCATCCAAAAAATTAAAATATTTAGGAATCCACCCAATGAAAGAAATCAAAGACCTCTGGTCTGAAAGTTACAACACTCTGAAAAAAGAGATTGAAGAGGATATCAGAAAATAGAAAGAAGTCCCTTGCTCCTGGGTAGGAAGAATCAACAGAGTGAAAATGGCCATGCTTCCAAAACTGCTATACAGATTCAATGCAACCCCAATTGAAACCCAGTAGCATACTTCACAGACCTTGAGAAAATGATCCAAAAGTTCATTTGGAACAAGAAGATACCTAGATAGCAATATCAATTCTAGGCAATAAAGACAATGTAGGGTGTATCACAATCCTTGACTTGAAACAATACTACAAAGATTCTGTGATGAAAATCAACATGATACTGGCAAAGAAACAGACCTGAGTAGGGCCAGGGATTTAGCTCAGTGGTTTGGTGGCCTGCCTTGCAAGCGCATGGACCTGAGTTCAATCCCCGGTACACCCCCCACAAAAGAAACAGACCTGAGGACCAGTGGAACACATTAGAAGATGCAGAAACAATTCCAAACACACTCAGCTACCTCATCTTTGACAAAGGAGCCAAACACCCTCACTGGCTGAAAGTCTCTTTAATAAATGGTGCTGGAAAAGCTGGGTTTCAATTTGGCAAACATTAAAACTAGACCCATATCTCTCACCACACACTAAACTAAAATTTAAATGGCCAGGCCTGGGGATTTAGCTCAGTGGTTCCGCCGCCTGCCTCGCAAGTGCAAGGACTTGAGTTCAATCCCCAGTACCAAAAAATAAAAATAAAATAAAATTTAAATGGCCAAAGATCTAAATATTAAGACAGAAACACTAAAACAGCTGGAAAAGAGGTTAGGTAGAGCTCTTAAAAACAGCGGAGTAGGAAAAGATTTTATGAACAAAACCTCAGTTGCCCATGAACTAGCACAATCAACAAGTGGGATCTCTTCTTATTAAAAAGCTTCTGCACAGCAAGAGAAACAACCAGTAGCATGAAAAGAAAACCTACAATGTGGGAAAAACTCACCAGCTCTTCTTCAGGCAAAGATCTACTATCTAGGATACATAAAGCACTTTCAAAAATCAGACCTTCCAAATTTAAAGACCCAATCCAAAAAATGGGTATCTGCAATGAACAGACACTTCTCAGACAAAGAGAAATAGCAAAAAAATACGAAAAAATGTTCAACATCACTGGTCATTCAAGAGATGCAAATGAAAACAACACTGAGATTCTACCTCACCCCAGAAAGAATGGCTGCTATCATGAAATCAATCAATAACAAATGTTGGTGGGGCTGTGGGGAAAGAGGATCCCTGATGGGAGTGCAAACTGGTGCAACCACTATGGAAATCGGTACGGAGATACCTAAAAGAACAAGGATTGGAGGTGCCACTTGACCCTGCTATTCCCCTGCTTGGTGTCTTTCCCAAAGAATTAAAAATATCACAGGTCAGTGATGTATGTGCACCCATGTTCATAGCAGCACAATTCATGATAGCTAAAACTTGGATGCAGCCCAACTGCCCATTAATTGGAGACTGGATAATGAAAATGCTTTTTCTATAAAATAGAGTACTATTCAGCCATAAAGAATGAGAAACTAGAGACATTTATAGCTAAACAGATGCAATAGTCTTAAGTAAAATAAATAGGACACACATGTATAAACAGAATAGTTTCTCTACTGTGAGAAATTGAAAGTGTAAATAAGGACTAAAAGGTATGATAGGTAATGTGAAACAGGAAGATAAAGATCAAAGGGGAAGGGAAAATGGGAGGGGAGGGAAAGGAAAATAAGGGAATGGAATTAATATGAGAAAATTTTAAAAATGGAAACAGTCTTTGAGATAGGGAGGGAGAGAGGGGTTGAAGGGAGGACAGAGGAATAGGGAATAAATAAGAACCAAGATGGATTACATAATGGTACAAATTTCCAACAATGAATGCTATTATATTGTATATCTTAATTGTACCAATAAAATTAATTAATTAAAAAATTAACTTCAAAATATGATATAGTCAGGTTGAGAGTAAAAAGATAGAAAAATATAAAAATATTAAAGGAAATAAGGAATAGCTACATTAATATAAGACAAAGTAGAATTTAGACAAAATAAATGATTAGAAATAGAGGGAAAAATTATTTGAAGAATTATGCATGAAGATATTCTAAAGAAGTATGCATCAAATGACAGAGTCAAAATATGTGCAGCAAAATCTAATTAAAAATAAAAAGGAAATAGACAAATCAGCGATTATATTGGAAATGTCAAAAATTCTCTCTCCACAATTGGTACAAAATCTACAAGGCTATAGACCATCAACCAACAGAATCTGACATATATAGAGAACTCCACCCAACAAGAGTACAATACAAATTTTTTTCAAGACCTATGCAATATAAAATATAACATAGCATGCTCTGAACCATTATACAAACTTTAACAATGTTTTAAAGAACAAGAATCATACAGAGTGTGTTCCATGATCACAATGAAATTAAACTTGAAATCAAAAGCAGTTTGTTTTCTAAATACTTAGAAACTAAAATAACGCACTTCTAAATAATTCAAAGAGGTAAAAAAGGAAGTCTCAAGAAAAATACAAAAAAAAATATTGAGCTAAATGAAGCTGGGCATAATAGGCTGTCTAGGGTCACAGCTACTTGGGAGGCTGAGGTGAGAGAACCCCTAAGTCCACAAGTTACAGACCAGCATGTGCAATATAACAAAACTTGGCTCAAAAAAAACTGAACTAAATGAAAAAAAAATACATTATCAAAAATTGTAAGGTACAACTCCAATGCGTTGTACTAAATGCATTCATCATGAAAATCTCAGGTAAATACCTAAAGCTTCCACATGAAGAGACTTTAAAAATCAAGAAATGGTGGACAGGTGGTGGACAGGGATTTGGCTCAGTGGTTCCACTGCCTGCCTCACAAGTGCAAGGTCCTGAGTTCAATCCCTGGTACAAAAAAATAAAATTAAATAAAAATCAAGAAGAAGGAAGAAAATAATAAATATGAGAATAAATTAATGAAACTAAAAAGAGAATAACAATTGAAAAGACAATAGGATAAAAGCTGATTCTTTGAAAAGATCAATAAAATTCATAGACCTCAGTAAAATTACCAGAAGAAAAGAGTGAGACTGTATAAAAGAAGGGAGGACTCTGTAGACATCAAAGAAAAAATCATAAAAGAATACCATGAACCACTTTACAGAAATGAATTTTACAATTTAGACAAAATGGACCAGTTCCTTAAAAAGTACACACCACCATACGCTCCACAATATAAAATAGATAACTCACATATCACACAGTTCACTCATTTAATATGTACTATTTAAGGACTGTTAGTATAGTTACATAATTTATTCATTCCTTGCCACAACAAATTTTAGAACATGTTTATTACCCCCAGAAAGAAACCCCTCCATCACTGTTACCTGCTAATCTTCCAATCCTACCAGCCCTAGGGAACTGCTGATCTGCTTTCTGAATCTATAGATTTGCCTATTCTGGTCATTTTATATTACTGGAATCTTACAATGTATGATTCTTCATTATTTACTTCTTTCATGTAGCATAATTTTCAAATTTCACTATACTTAATTTCACTTTATTGCTTAATTTCATTTTATATCATTGTATGAACTATCACATTTTATTTAGCCATGTATCAGTTGTTGCATATTTGAGTTATTTCTGCTTTTTGTCTATTATTAATAAAGCTGAAATGAATGCTTATACGTGTTTTGGTTTGAACATATGGTATTGTTTATTTGGGATATATAGTTAGTAGTGAGATTACCAAATCATATGATTACTCCATGTTTAAAATTAGTGGTTGAGGAAATGTCAAACTGATTTCCAATATAACTTCACAATTTTACATTCCTAGCAGCAGTATATGAGAATTCCAATTTCTCCAAAACTTGACATTTACCACCCTCCTGGTATCCATTCCCTAATGATTAGTAATGTTGAACATTTTCCATCTATTTATTAGTCATTTGTATATCTTGTTTTGAAATTTGTCTATTCAAATGCTTTTCCAATTTTAATTGAATTCACCTTTTTATTATTTCATCATATGTCTTGGTTCCTAGACTTGTTAGATATATGATCTGCAAATATTTTCTCCAATTTTGTGGATTGTGTTTTTATTTACTGGATATTTTTCCTTTGAAGCATAAAATTTGAATTTTTATGGTATCTAATTTTTGTACTTTTCCTTGGTTGTCTGTGCTTTATTTTTTCATATGTAAGAAATACTGCCTAACATAAAGTCACAAAGGTTTTTGCCTATGATTTGTTCTAAGAGTTTTAGAGTTTTAGCTCTTAACATAAGGTCTCTGATCCATTTTAGTTAATTTTTATATGTTGTATAAGGTAATGGAACAACTTCATTTTTTTCCACGTGGCTATCAAGTTGTCCTATTGACATTTGTTGAAAGATTATTCTCTCCCCAGAAAAATTTTTCACCACTCATTGAAAACCATTTGACCATATATTCACGATATGTTTTTCCTGGACTCTCAGTTCTATTCCACTTATTAATATGCCAATTCTTATGCCTTTACATATGGTCTTGACTATTCTAGTTTTTTCATACTTTTTGAAACCGGAAAGAGTGTTTCTTCCAACTTCATTCTTTGCCAATTATTTCTGGCTATTCTGATACCCTTAAATTTCCCATATGAATTTTATAATCAACTTATGTGTTTCTACAAAGAATCCACCTGAGATTTTAAAGGATATCATATTAAATCTGTACATCAATTTTGGAGAGATTTGCTATTTTAACAATATAAATCATCCAATCCATGTACTTATATGGGATTTTTCTTAAGGTTTTAATTTCTTTTAACAATGTGTTATGGTTTTTAGAGGATAAATTTTAAATTTTTATTAAATGTATTCCTATCTCATTCTTTGCATGCTGTTTTAAATAAATTATAATTTCATTTTTAGTTTTATCATTGTTATTGTATGCAAATACAATCAATTTATTCTTATCAATCTTATATCCTGCAAACACACTGAACTCATTTAGTAGCAAACTTTTACCTTAAGGTTGTCTATTTATAATATTATGTCAGATTCAAATAGAGAAAGTTGTGCATCTTTCCAGTATATAAACTTTTCATTTATTTATCTTGTTTTATTTCCTTTTCCTTGTACTGTTTAAATGTCCAACACAATATTGAACAGAAGTAGTTTGAGTTTTCATCCTTCTTCTTAATCTTATGAGAAATATATTAAGGGTTCATATTACATATGATATTAGTTTGTGTTTTTCACATTCTCTTTATCTGATTGATAGATTCTATATGATTTCAATCCTTTGAAATTTATTGATGCTTGCTCTATATTTGAAAATATAGTCAATTTTTATGCTCCTTTAGATGCTTTAAAATAATATATATCCCATAGATGGTGGGTAGAATGCCCATGTATAGTAACATTTCTAATAACTTTATTAACTTTTGGGTTTGTTTTAAAAAATCATTTATTTATAGATATGTTGTTAACACCCATTATGGTCATGGACTTATTACTTTCTTCTTATAGCTTTTTAAAATTATGCATCATGTTTTGATTCCACATTATTATGTTAATATATATAATTATTATATATTTGCTATGAATTAAACATTTTATTTTTATAAAATGATCTTTATCTCCAGTAAAAATTTCTATCTTAAATTCTATTTTGTATAGCATTAGTTCAACTGCTTCAGTTTTTATTTGCATAAGGTTTTTTCTATTCTTTTTTCTTCAACATTTTAAATCTCTGTATCTTACATGTATCTTTTATAAACAGAATATAGGTGAGTTTTTGGTTTCTTTCAGTTTGATTAACTTTCAATTGAAGTGTTTAATGTATTTACTGTAATTACTTATATGTTCAGGTTAATTTACCATACCTATTCTTTTTTTCCCCCATTAAGTTTATTGGTATATGTTAGGTATACAATACAATTACAATCATTATTGGGATCTTGTACCTTTACATGGCAGGTCTTGGTTCTCATTTTTTTCCCTGTCCCTGTCCTCCCTTCACCCCTCCTCCCTTCCCCATTTACAAACATTTTATTTCCATTTTGTCATTCTCTCCTATTTTTTTCCTTTCCCTTATTACCTTGCCCCTACCCTTCCCACTTTCCCTACACCTTTAGCCCTTTTCTTCCTATTTCACACTATTAATTATCCCATTAGGATCTTGTGTACTATTACAGTTTTTCACACCAGAAAGACTATTCGGTATTTACACATGTGTGACTTATCTATTTCACTTAGGAGTATATCCTCAATATGTATCCATTTTCCTATCAGTGAATTAATTTCTCATTCTTTATGGCTGAGTAGTATTCCATCTTATAGAAAAACCACATCTTCTTTATTCCAACTGATGGGCAAATGGGCTGTTTACCATACCTGTTCTATTTGTTTACTCTGTCCTTTCTGCCTTTAAAAAATGGTTTCTCTATGATTTCCCTGATTTCATTTCCCAGTTATTATCTTGGAAGCTATACACTGCCTTATAATTATAAGGCTAACACTAGAAATTAACATATGCTTCTTTAAAATAGAAATGTCTAGAATTAATAACGATTGTTATGATTTATATATAAAATGTCACCTAAAAGTCTTATGTGTACAGGTAAGGCTTTCTGAAAGTGATTGGATCATGGGAACACTACTCACCAGTGGCTTCGTCCAGTGATGATGAATCTCTTAGTGTTCAGTGATAACAGCCAGCTGCAGCACATATGCCATAGGTTCACCACCATTGGACTAGTTCATTGATGAATGCATGGCTCACTCTGATGTTCAGAGGTAGAGCCAGGTCAGAAGAGGTGGATCACTGGAGGTGTGACCCAGAAGGTTGTATTCTTGTTCCTTACTCCTCCTTCATCTGTTTCCCAATCTGCAGGTGGTCAAAAGCTTTCCTTCATCATGCTGTTTCCGCCTTGGAGCCAGTTTACTGTGAACTGAATCCACTGAAGCTGTGAGCCAACTTAAACCTCTCCTCCTTTAAATTTCAGGTGTCGGGTACTTTGCCTCAGTGATGGGAAAGTAACTAATGCAGAAAATTTGTACCAAAAGGGGGCCATTACTATCAATTAACTGAAAATTGGGTTTGAAGCCTTTGGAACTGATTTTCAGGAGTTAGTTTGGAATGGTTTGGAGATGCAGTCCAGCAAAGCCCTAAAACATTGTGAATGGTACTTTATATGTAATACTTGTCAGAGCTCAGAAGACCACAATTACGATAGGAATGTGACTAGTAAAACCCAAGTTTAGGAGGTTTCGCTTAGGAACATGACTCTGTTCACAGATGGACTACAGGCCATGTGTGTTATACTCTGGTAGAAAGTTTATCTACATTTTGCCCGTGTCCTGTGGCTTTTTGGGAGATTAAGACTAAGGGCACATGGCTAATAAGCTGGCAGAGAAAAGTTCAAGGATGCCTAATCTTCAGATTATGGAATGGGCACTGTTGTCTGGTTTTAGCCAGATTTAGAGAAGGAACAAAAAACAGAGATGAATGACATGAAGTTTGGCCAGAAAGGAAGAATTTGTAAAGTTTGCACAAAGGAGGTTGTGGTTGCTGAAAAGGTTAGCATTAAAGTAAAATCAAGAACTTTATGCCAGGACAAAAGAAAAGATGGTTTGATGACATCTCAAAAATGGACCAGATGCCACCCTTTGCAGACTGGGTGCAAAGGATAAAGGTAAAGTTCTTTAAATGACTTTGCTCTGAGACGAGAGCCCCAGAGTGTCTTGCTCAAGAACAAGAATGTCAGCTTAGATAATTGGTTCCCCAAGATTTGTTTTATTATGCTCTGCCAGCCAGGCTCAGGCCACTGAAATTGTGTACTAAGGGAGCTCAGCCACTACTCAAGCTAGCAGCAGACCTTGACACTATTCATGTGGTGCTAGTTTTTCAAGAATGAAGAACACAAGAGTTATGGGATCAGAGAAACTTGTACACAGATTTCAGAAAGTCTAAGAGGCCAAAAAAAATGTGTGACAGGGTTAAAGGCCCTGAAAGGAGCTCCCAAGAAGGTGTTGTGTTAATCTTAAGAATGAACCTGTAAGAGCCTGTAAGAATGAAGATAAAGGCACAGTGAAAACCCCAAGAAGTTGGAGATGCCAAGAATGTTGAGCATCTGCTGAGCAAAACTGCAGAGAATGAGCAGAGCCAGCTGAAGTATAGGCCACGTGGGCTACAACCAACAAAGCTATAGGGGAGGGGTTCCCAAGCCCTTAGTAGCTCACATTTCACCACAACATGCTTTGGGTGTTGGATGCAGAGTTACAGGATTTAATGTTTGTTCTATTGGCTTTTGGTCCTGATTTGGCTTAAATACTTTATATCCCCTCATTCTTTTCTTTGGGAATGGGATGTTTACCCTGTGTCATTTATGTTGGAAGTAGTTAACATTTTTTAAATTTTCATAGGGTTCATAGCTAAGATTTTTGCCTGAGTCTCGGGGAAGACTTAAGACCTGGACGTTCCAGCAATGCTGGATATGTTAAGATTTTAACATGACTTTTGCAATTCTTACAGATGTACTAAATGCATTTTCATAATTAAATGGATATGACTCTTTAGGGGGACAGGAGAGCATTCAGATTTTAAATATCTCTTAAATGTCTCATGTTCAGAGATGGGGATTCTGAAGGTGAATACAGCATGGTGCTATAGTCAGCAGTGGATTAGGCCACTGATAAGTTCTTAGCTGATTGTGCTGTTCAGCGGTGTGTTCTGAGTGGAAGAGGCAGGTCACTGGAGACATGATTTGGAGGGTATATTTCTGTAGTGAACACCTTTTCACTGCCATACAGTTCTGTCTTGGAACAAAACTACCACAGACTGAATCTACTGAAACTATGAGCTAAAATAAACCTCTCTTCTTTTAAGTTGCAGGCATTAGGAATTTTGTTCCAGCACCAGGAAAATGACTAATACAAGTACTGTACTCTCTACTTAGGCAACACAGGGCTATTGTAACTCTTCAACTCTTCTTGCATACTTTCTCTGGTTCACACACTATTGTTATCACACTTTTTGACGTTTTCTATATTTTAAATCTTACAATAAATTATAATTATTTTATTAATCAATATTCATTTCTACTTATCTACATAATTTCATTGTATTCCATTATTCTTTTATCACCATATGTCCATCTAGAATAATTTTCTTCCTACTTTTGTTGCTAAATCTCCCATTGAGAAATTCTAAGACTTTGGGTTTTTTTAATGTCATTTTCCTTTTATTCTTGAAAGATATTTTGACCCGATACACAATTCTAGGTATTTATTTTCTCTTACACATGGTATTAGGCAGGTTTCACTAGAAGAGAATCAATATAATCTATACATATAATTATACAAGGGATTTTTAAGCTTACAGGTTCAGAAAGGAAGGAGCCTTGATGTCCATTTGCAGAATCAGAATGGAGAATCTGAAATGGCTGTCTACATTGCAGAGAGCCAGATAATCAAGTGGCAGTTGAAGGTTGAAAGCCTAGAATCTCACTACAGAGTCACTGTTGTGAGTGTGAATTGAAAAGCTAAAGAACCTACCTTAGAAAGCCAAAGAGTTTGTGCTGGAAGCCTGAAAGAACCGAAGAGCAATGTCTGAAGGCAACAGCAAAAACAAAAGCTCCTCTGGGAAAAAATAACTGGGAGGAGATTTTCTTTAGTTCTCCCTTTTAATTCTGTCCAGGTGACAAGCCCATTGTTTGGTGCCACCTATATAGAGGTGGTTCTTCCTTCCTCAACTTTGACCTACATGTCAATCATCTACTAATCCAAGAGCTTTACTAATCTGCGAGGTGGCTCTTATTCATATCAAGTTGACATATCACAATTAATGATCATGTACACAGATATTGTTTCTTAGTCTTCTGTTTCAGTTATTTCTGTTAAGTGGCTAGCTGTCCATCTAATTTTATTCCTTTCAAAACAGCCTTTTTTCTCTGATAGTTCATATTTTTAGTTTTGTTTTTATGCAGCTTTACTATATGCCTAGGTATATCACTTTCCTTGTTTCAGGATTTGAAGGTTACCTTGTATCTGTGGCTCAATTTCATTCACCAGTTGTTGGCAAGCTCTTCATTACTTTCTTCTGACCTAGTATCTTGAACATCTCATTCTTAGCCTCCAATTACACATCTATTAGAACCTTTTTCTGTATTTTTCACATTCTTTATAATCCCTTCTGTATTTCCTAAAGTTTCCTTTCTCTTTACTTCATTATGGCTGTTGTTCTCTGACCTCCCTTCCAATCCATGGATTCTTTCTTAGATATACACAAGATTAATATGATATTAAACCTAGCCAATGAGGTTTTTGGTTTTTTTTTTTTTTTTTGGTACCAGTGATTGTTAGGCCACTGAACCGCTGAGCTAAATCCCCAGCCCTTAATGAGTTCTTTAATATGATTCTTATATTTTTTTATTTCTAAATTTTCATGTAATATTGTTCTCATGGTTTGTTTCTGATGTTTAAAAAACATAATCTTATTTTTAATCTCTTTAATTCTACTAAATACAATTATTTTAAAGTCTGTGTCTAGTAGTGCATCTTGTGCTAGACAGAGCTGGGAACTGTACCACATTTCATACAAAAATTATCCCACAGCAACTCCATGGATTATTTTTTATAGAAGAATATGAGCCCATAGAGGTGTCACATAGTTACTAAATAACAGATCCAATTACCAAAATCAAATGGCCTAAGATTCAAAATTCATGATCTTAACCATCTTAGTATAACGCTATGGGAGTTCCAAATAATTTAAAAATCCAGAGTCCAAAACTTATAGCTTTATTTATTTCCTACTGGGAGTTCTCTCCCTTTGACTGATTCTCCATCAAAATCATCACAACTATCACCTTAAACATTTCTTCTCTTTCTTTTTTTCCCTTTTCTTCTCCCTAAATTTGTTTACTTATTCATCACCTAACAAACATTTTAGAGCATCTATTATGACACTGTTTCAGGCCCTAGAGATGCATGGTAAACAAGGCAGATCTGGTTCCTATCTCATAGAACTTTCATTCTAATGGGAGATAACAAAACTTTTAAGTAAATATGAAAGTTAATTTCAGGTAGCTATGGGGTCAATAAGAAAATTAACAATCTGATAGAGTAAATTGTAAGGTTGGAGAAGGTTGACTTTAGCTAAAAGGTCAGGGTAGACATCTTGGAAGAGGTGACATTTGAGCTGAAAACTGCTTAAGAACAGTAGCTTATGCCGGAGGAAGAATAACTGCCAGCTCCCCACATTTCAAACTTGCTTGGTGCATTTAAAGGACGGAAGAAATTGGGTATAATTAGATTGTCATGAATGAAGAGCAAAGTGGTAGTACACGTGTTAGAAAGGTTGGCAGGAATGAAAATCAGAGAACCAACGCATATACAATGATTACAATCTTCATTTCTAGCCATAAGGTACTAACTGTGCTCATATTTGCTTAGAAATTTAGGAAAATTGAATACTAAACAAAATATATAAAATAAGTATTTTCAGATATTGGAGAACAAACAGGATGAAACTGTTATTCGTGTAAGAGGGGTGAGCTCTATGCTGACTCTGGCCTTTTGCCTGAAAACACAACCCAAAAAAAACAATAATAAAAAAAGAGAGAGGGAGATCCCAAGCCAACCATATGATCTCACACTGAATTGAGGAGATAAATAAGAGTTCAGGTTGGATAAGATGGCTGGAAGTTGCAAGCAGAGTTTTAGAAAGAAGAAAGCTATTCAGAAAAAGAATTGCTGAAATCACTGTCAAGGTCCTTTTAAAGGCTGTAATTTTATCAAGTCTCTATATTCCACCATAGATGCTTCTGTACACTAAAATTTGAGAGTGTACACTAAAACATGGGAGAAATGTATATAATATTGTCAAGTGAATAGACTCCATTTCTTATTACCCCTGATATGGTGATGAATTTCACTAATGCAAATGTACACTGATCTTTTTTTAGCTGAAGATAAAAGAAGTCAGGAAAGTTCCTTAAATTGTGAGATTTAAAATTTCACAAATTGGAAGGCCCAGTCTGAGAAAGAAGTTCTCAACTCTCTCTGACTCCATTTTTTAAACCATCACCCTGACTGGGGTTTTCAGCTTCTCAGCCTGGAACATTGTCCGTGGGCATATTTTTTTGTAATTTCCAATGTGCTTGTTTGTTTGGTGGTTGGATGAGTGATTATGTGAATTAATTGAACCAATGAGAGCACCATTTTAGAGTAAGCCATTTCCATTTCCACTCTGATTAGGTTAGGTAAGGAAGTCAGCCTTACCTGTTGCTGATCTTTGGGGACACTCTAGGGCCCCTGATTCATTCTTTCTAGCCAGCTCTGACTCAAGGTAAACAGAAAACCACTTTTCTGCATGACCTAATGCCACACCCTTGGGCAGGGCACTGTAGCTGAGAAATCGTGCCTTGACTGTCACTATGTCAAAGACTTAGCATCCTGTCAAGCTTCGGAATCAAGTTTGGTTTTGAAAAGAGCAAAGAGAACAACATAATTTTAAAATCAAAGAAATTCATTTTAGTAGTAAAAGGTTAACAGCCTTTAGGAGGAACAATTTTTAATCACCCTCGTCTAGACTCTATCACTGGAATCACCAGCCGCGAAGTGAAATATGGCCCAACTGCTGCCACCAAACAGCTCCTAAAGACTGTTGTATTTAATCATGTCTGTGCACCACTTATGGATTTTCATTATGATTCCCGATGCTGTTGCGCTGGGTAAAATATTAATATCCATAGTAATGATGCATGAAGCTTGGAGTGTAATTTCTTCACTCTTCTTGTCTGATATTAAATTGTTACCACTTTATCATTTGTGTAGAACTGCACGTTTCAATTAATCTTTCCATATCAGCAGCCCTGATTAATATAGATCATGATTCATAAGCTTATCATCACTATAGTTTTAACAGATCATTTATAAAGATCTTAAATTTCAGGGTCTGGGAGGTGCAGCTGCTGTGTCCAATGTGTCTCTTTATTCTCTATTCCAACAGTGCTGCTATACACCGGCTGTCACTTCCTGTTGAATAATTAATTTCAGGAAACCACATTTCCCAAGGGGGAAAGAAAAGATTGAAGGGACTGGCGATTGGCAGGGCACAGGGCAATGTTTGTTCACCTTTCCATGCCAGCCGGAATGTCGCTCGCTCCTCATCAGCAGGAACCACTGCTCTGGGGGATTAACCACAGGTGTGCACAGGCTTCTGCAGGCCTGTGGGAAGACCCAGCCAATACAGTCGTCCCAGGACAGTTATTGAGGTTTGATGGAGCATTGAATAACTTCCCAGGCAGCTGTTGTTGCTCACATGAATCTGCAGACTTCAACAGGTCTGGCATGGTGCCTGGAGCCTTATGCTGCTCCTGGAACACGCACTCAAACTGTGTGCTCAATGTGGGGTGGGAATGAGCAAAAGAATCAGCAAGGGCAAGGTTTTCAAACATTTTTATAAATACCAGAGACACTAAGGGCTTGGACTCTTCTGTCAGATGAGGGCATTGAGGATTAGAGGCTTCAGGTCCAAAGACAAAATCCATCACCTGGAAATCATTGCAGTGTCTTCACGCAGAACTGCCACTCAGCTAATGTGAGGCAGAAACAGATTCATGAGAACTATGTAGCAATCAGCATCCTCTTTGGACAGAAGAAAAGACAGCAAGAAATAAGGTAGAACTCATTGGCTTTCTTGAACCTTCAGCTCAAGCATAATTCCCATAGCTCAAGTCTCTTAAAGAATATGGGGGCAAAGGAAAACATTTAGATATAATTTTTTAAAATATTCTGGTGACTAGTAACTGGTCTGGAAATTACCCAAATGGTAACATTTTGTTGACTTCAAAATCTAAATATTTTACTTCCACTTTGATTAAACCAGGTGTGTGTGTGTGTGTGTGTGTGTGTGTGTTTTTACTTGTTTGGAGTAAATTTATGCTCTTTGGTTTTACCAGATTTGTACATCTTCTATTAATTATGCATCTTCTATATAAAAAGCATTGTCTAAGCCCTGAGGCTTGGGTCTACACCTGTTGCAATCTGAAGATGTCCCTCCAAAATTCATTTTGAAATTTAACTTCCATTACAATGGTATTAGGAACTAGAATTTATGTAGATCAATAATTAAATCATCATGGTTCTGCCTTCTTGAATGCCTTATAAAAGGGGAGTGGAGAACTGGCTTAGGCCCTTTTGCCCTTCCACCTTTGGCCATGTGAGGGCACAAAGCTCAAGTCTTAGAAGTAGACACAGGGGCCCTCACTAGACTTTAAACCTGCCAGCAACTTTACCTTGCACTTCCCAGCCTCTTCAACTGTGAGGGAGCAAATTTTTGTTCTTCATAAATTACCTAACCTCAGGTATTTTGTTACAGTATCACAAATAGCCTATGAAAATGTTTTAGTGTAGGTTCCACTAGAGGCAGACCCTGGAATGAGAATTCAAAAGCAAGTACTTAATTGGGCAGATGATCCTAGGAAACATCACTATGGGAATAAGCACATAAGGCACAGAAGGACAGGTGGCCAGTAGAGTCTACACTGAAAAGCAAGTTACCACTGTGGGCAATTTGGAAACTCTGGAAGGCTATGGAGCATATGCCAGAGATAGGTCAATGACAGAGCTAAGAAGCCAAGTTATTTGTTTACCAAACCCTTGTCTATCATGAACAGGTCTTATTTTTCCCACAGTCAACCCTGACTTGCCCTGTGCATGACCAGAGCGATTCCCATAGTCAGAAACAAAAGCTCTCTGGTAAAGATTATGAGGCATTCCTAGTAAGGAATATGGACAGGTAGATGCCAAGACCAAGAGAAAATGAAGAGCCAAGAGCACTTTCTGTAGCCACACTCTAGCGCACTCATTAATTCAGAAAGTGTTCCAATACTCTCCAGATAAGGGATTGCGGATACTGAAAAGTCCACTAAAGCTGTGAAGTTTTTAGGAAAAAAAAACTTATACAACCATATCTTACATGTATTACTTTACATAAAATGTACAACTATTCACCATTATTTTATTGTTGGGCCAAGACCTTTTCTTCTAATGCTATAGGCACTGATAAAGTTCTGCCTTCCTTTTTTTGTATAAACCATACCCATGGAAATACAATACCCACAATTTTGTGTTCCAACTTCTACCAAGTACAGAAAGAACTTACAGGGACCTCTGAAGTAATCTAAGTTAAGAAAGTCCCTAGATGTTTATGATGTCCCCCAATCTTTTCGAGTGATTTTATCTACATCTAATTCAACAGCCACTTTTTAGCAACTCACTTTTATCAAATCCAAAGCATTCAATTTAATGTTCAAAGAAGCAACAATTCCTCTTTTCACATTTACCATCCAGTTATGTAATATTTAATTCAATTTCATGGTTACATTACTAAGCACAACTGTCATAGAACAGATTTATGGAGAGAAACAATTAGCACTTGGTATCCCTGGGCTAATGGATGCTCAGGTGCATGGGTTTCCTGTTCAGCAATATTACTGCACCTCTCCCATGTCTTACATGACTAATCATCTGATCCTCCCAATAACCTTTGTACAAGTGAGGGGCTGATATTATCTCTTCTCTGCAGAGGAGGGTTCCCAGGATAACTTCTCAGGGTCACATGGCAGAACTGGTTTTCCAACCCAGGGTATCTGGCTCTTAAGCACAACGCCACACACCCTGAATAGAAACTAGCCTATTAGCTGGGTAATCATGGATTATCTTCCACATTGTGACAGTTTTGAAAGTGAGAGGACCACTAGCAATAATAATACCAAACCTCAGATGTACAATAGCACAGTTGTCATTGAGCCAGGACATCTGGCCATGCTGCCTGTTAGCTCTGAGTGTTGAGTGTGTCAGGGTCCTGACTAGATGAAAATATCAGAAAGAGGAAGAACCTAAGTGAGGGGCAGAAAAGGGAACTTCCATCAGGGGTGCAATGGAGAGAAGAGCACCTCAGGAAGCTCTCAAAGCAAATGGAAATAAAGCAGATCTATCTCAATAATATTGTTAAGAATACCAAGTCTCTGGAATATGAGGTACTGAGGACATTGTTAACTTTAAAATACCATGAGGGATTAGAGGAGGGAGACCATCTTCATGACTCAGAAATTTGGGCAGATTTTATGGAGAATGTGGCATTTCAGTTGGCCATCACTGGACAGATTTGGAAGTGTAAAGAATGGAATATTCCAAATGGGGAAAAAAAGAAGAAAAAGCAAAGAGTTAGGAAGCCAAGGGGTATATTAAAGGTTGTTAAATAACTTTGTTTGCCAGGCAGTAGGGTGCCAATATTGTGAGCAGTAGGACAGCAAACTGGAAACTGCAGCTGGATTATGAACTCAAGTTTAGACTTGAGAATGAATAATGAACCACGGCATATTTGTGAAGACTCCAGATTCAATTTTTTTCTCTACTTCTCTAAGACCTAAGACAAGTCACACCTGAGTCTGTTATCACATTGTTTTAATAAGGGGACGATACTAGTACCCATCTCTTAAGGTTGTGCAGATTAGGTTATGAATCTAGAAATAGTTTAGACACTACCCAGAGTACAGGCTTCACAAGTATTAGCTATTGTTAGTAGGACTGAAGCCAAGTTTCAGAGAGTTAAGGCTTGGCGCAGAGAGGAGGGTGGCTGACAAAAATAAGAAAAGGAGTCCAAAACAGCAAAGAAAGCACAAAGAATGTGTGTCTTTCACAACTATTGGATGATTCTGAACTTCTCACCCAACTTCATGACTCCCCTGAATCTCCCAGGGGAGGTAGATCACCCATCCAACACTCTCACACAGGATGCTGCTTTAACCAGCACGAAGCTTGGCCTCCCTGATGCATGTTTATGTCCTCAGAACGCTACGAAACTGGGAACCAGTCCCGTCATGGTATTTCTTCACTAAACACTCTCCCTTTTCAGTCCCTCAAAGTGTTTCACTGCATTTTACTCTACACAATACATTTTTTTCGATTGAATGCCAATTTTACCTCTTTCACTTGTATGTCTTCAATGCTAGCATGGTACTTAGCAAAGTGTGACTAATCTTGGAATACTGAATGAATGAATTCACGCATAAATGAACTAATAAATGCATGTAATCTCATTTCTCGTACTTAGCTCTTTTTTAAAATGATCTAGACAAAAGATTAGAAAAAAACCTGATATGTAATAATATCTCAACTAATGCCAGTTAGTATATTATTAGTTAATCCTACTGTACCACTACTCCCATTCCAGCTTACTAAGATCCTGGTATGAGTGACAGGAGAAAACTCCTTGAAGTGAGGCCTCAATTCCTTTCCTGGGTTAGTCCCCTGCTCAAGACAAAAGAAGTACCTGATTCATGGCCATTCAATCAAACTGATTGAGCTTTGAAACCTACTTGATTTGGGTTCAGGAAGAGTTAACAAATTTGTTGCTAATTGATGGTTCTTCTTACCCTACACTGAAAACTTTCATTTTCAATAAGATACACATACCTGGAGCTCTGGCCTCCCAGTGGAGGTCCAAGGTTGGGCCACTTCTTCTGGCTCTGAGAACCAATCACCCAGACACAATCCTTTATGATTGCATCACAGCCCAAACTAAGCTAATGAATTTGTAGAGTCTATAGGTTACAGGTGACTCATCCTCTCGCTTAAGTGACTATTAAGGATAATAGAAGTGGTTGAAGAAATGGCTTGTTCATTTACAAAATGGGGGAAATTATATGTGTCTGATCTACAGATGAATCACACATGCTAATTAGATAATTCAAAGGTTTTCTTAATTCTTTCAAAAGTAAAGCATTACTAAAAAAAAATGCTGATGTTGAAATTACTGTTCAAAATTACCTTCTTAAAAACCCTAGTCTCTCTCAGCTCTTCAACCACAACTCTTAGTGTGTGATATTGTACTTTTCATTAATTAGTGTTTTTCTAAGCCGTAATTGCCAAGAGTGAGTTGGTAAAAATTCTGAACTCTGTAAGTTTAGAAAAGATTCAATGTTATTATTTTAATGTAGACTAAAGGAGCTGAAGAAGAACAATGAGTTTGTTATAAGACAGTTTTGTAGGATACGCTTTAGCTTTGGGAAGGTCAACATGTTGATCATATTAGACTTAATTTCAGCCATAACTTCTGGGCCTCAGTTTCTTAATCATGTGAGAGGAATGGGCTCTGTCATCCCTAAGTTTTTCCTCTTCAACTAGGACAGTAGTTCTTGCTTTAAAAGTCCATTGGAAAACTTTTTAAATCCTATTTTCATTTATTTTCTTAGTTAAACATTTACATGGTATTTCATTATGCTATTGTTTCCTTAATAAATTCTATATTCATGGAAAAATATTTCTCATTCATAACCCAGCCCAATGCATCATATGTCATAAAACTCACAATACATTAACTGTGAAATGCAGCTACTAAGGTTCAAAGCCATAGTTCAAGACCCTAACCCTGTCCTGCATCTGACTCCCCACCATTTTATCTCTGTTCAACAATAGATATTGCCTGACTTCATGGTATAGATTAGAGGTAAGTAATGGGCTGGGATCTGTATGAACGCTGAAATCCTGCCCTGCCTTTCTACCTCTGCTATGTGGTTACCAAGGGAGCAGTGACAATATGAGTTATAACACCTCCTTATTTTTAATGGTTTTATTGAGGTATAGTTGATGTACAAAAAACTCCATCAGTTTAATTTATAATTTGGTGAGTTCTGAGTACCTGGTAATAGCTAAGACAATATCCATACTGCAAAATACAGGTCTTCCTTGTGAAGCTCAGTGAAAGGAAGTATATTTTTGGTCCGGAAAAAATAGAAAGGAGAAAGAACAACTCTTCCACTGGACCCCCCTTTCCAGTACCTATTTTGACTGAGAAGTAGGCTCGTGATAATGTTTGACTGACCTTGGGAGACCATTCCCTGCTGAAAACTGAGGAAAGGTTAGGCCTGGCGCTGGCCTTGAAAAGGTATTAATCTTACCAACAGGAAACAGGGTCTGATCAGATAGACTGCCTGGACTATCAGGGTGGCCATTTCTTCTCTCTGTGGCAAAGATGGTTAAACAATGAGCCCATAGGTAGACACAATATAAAGAGACCCTCTTTTCCTACAATCCCTAGGGTTTGTGTTTGAGCCATCACTTCCTCTGGTAGACTTCAACTGGCTTTTACCTTTGACTCTTGGGGCTCAGAGACCACTTCAGGGTTCCAGTTTCTACTATGCCTTTAGTTGTTGCCCTGGCTGGATCAACCCAAGGACTCAATGTTGTTTTAGTTTTTCATGTCAAGATTTATAACATAATAGTGAAATTCTTTGGTACCTAAGGGAAAAAAATAGGAGAAATTTAATAACTACATATGACTTTGGGAAAACAGCCACAAATGAAAATGTGTGTTAGTGTGTGTGTGTGTGTGTGTGTGTGTGTGTGTGTGTGTGTGTGGCAAGAAAGAGAGAATATTTACTTTTCTAAAGATTATCACTTGACACAAATAAGAACACTACAGCAACCATGAAAGTTTCATGATTGAGAGAACAAATCTCATTTGTTTTCAATGCCCCAGGATAAATCAGAGCCAATTTATCTACATTTCGGGTCTGAATTTCTTCACCCTCTCCCCTCCTACTTAAAAGATACCCAACCTCAAACCCATCAAATTCCAGACCATTTGAGTCATTTAGAATTCTAATTTTGCTTCTTTATGTCTTTATTGCTCCTTTGATAGAGAAATTGAAGAAAAAGGAAAAAAGATATGAAGAACAACAAAAAAGCTATAATTATGAAAATTCAATTTAATTTTAAAGCTTGTGGACAGAAAAGAAGCCAGAAAAGAAGGAACCAAATTAATTTAGCAGGGAAGCATTGCATGAAATATTGTTGAAGTTTAATAACCATGCAAAGACAGATGATATGTGTGGAAAAATTAGTTGTAGGACCTCATAATAATCTATTAATATTTCCTACGGCACAAAACCCTTTCCTGAATAATTGTGACAAAGTAATCTTTTGAAAAAGAGAGAGATGAAAAAAGAATCTTCAAAAGGAAACAGGGATGATGAAGTCACTGAAAGGAGAAGGAGACTATGTCAGCCAGGAAATCTGAGAGTATATTTGATGTGACTTACCATGGCCAGACAAGAGAAAGCAGAAACCATGTGGATGGCACACTCACAGCACATCTGCACCACAGAGCTATGAAAACAAGCAGTGTAGTTTTCATGCATACCTTAGTCATTTTCATAGGTCTTTATGAAAATTACTTAGTATTCCTGTCCATGAGGTCAACATGACTGAGTTCTCAATCATGCAGATAAAAAAACTGAGATGCATAACAATTGAGGGACTGGTTCCAGTGCCTCCAGAGATGCAGGTAGAGAGGAAAAGTGGAGTCCCCTGCCTCTGATAGTGTGTTGGGCCTGGATTCCTCCCTTTGGCCTGAGGAAATGTAGTGGCTTCTGGCTTTATCTTCCCTACACAGACCAAATCTTGCTTCTGATTTTACAAAGTGCGAGCTCCCGAGAACAAAGCATCTGAGTCTCTTTATTATAATTTTACAATAGGGTAAAGTATTCTTTCTAAATACTCTCAATCCCAGAGATGATTATTTTAATGGAAACTCAATAAATAATTGTTGATTGACTTGGTTCTGTTTGGGGAAGCAAAGGGAAAAAAGAGAAGTGATATTTGTTAGTAATCTGTTATTACAAAGTTATGAAAATGTATTACCTTATCCTCAACAAACTTGCAAAGTTGTTATGCAGAAGAGATTTCTAGTTCCACCTATATCTGGGAACTAACACAGTAATAGCCAGCCACAAGTGCTTCAAGAAAGGTCTTTGTCTGTGAAAGAATCAGTTAATTCAGTTTGTGCTCATTCTCTCCTGCAGAGATTTCTCTTGCCCTTTAACTGTCTTTTAGAGGTGGCCTGTAATTGTTGGAATCTTGGTCCTGATTGTTAAAATAACCTCTATCCAAGAAATGGCTTAAGGGGAGGAACCACATTCCTACCCTGAGGGGCACAGTTTTATCCTAATTCAGCCTCTCCACTGCATGAGTCTTTATAGCTTGGTTTATCTAGCATAAGGGCCATGGTCAATGATATGTTTGTCTCATGAAAAATCTGAGACTTCTTTGGTCAACTGAGAACCCCCTTACTCTAGAACTAGAAAATCAGGGGTCATCTTGGACACGAACACATGAGATAAAATAATTTAAAATTTGGCCAGAGACCCTGAAACATTTTGAATAGCAAAATGGGTAGAATGGAGGTTTCATTCAGGTGACTGATACTATTTTTTATATAAATTTCATCTAGATACTTGAAAGGAATCATTCCTCTGGTTTCCATCTAGTGGGGACCATAGAGTTATGTTCTATTTTGGTTTTGGTAGACTACACCAAAGTATGTGTGCATGGCTAGAACAGTGGGGCACACATCATCACATCCTCAGAGGGCCGTGGCAGTTGTGGCACATAAAGGTGGAAGTCCCATACGCTAACAGAATCTCGGTTTGTATGGTAAGATCACAACCAGCACCAAAGTTTAATATTCATTTATTTTGCTCCCCACAAGAGGCTATACCAAGAATCACTCTATTCACCTCAAACTCTTCAATAAGTTATTCTTGGTCCAGTACATCAGAGAATGGTAGTCATTGGTACTAATCCTGGAATTAGGAATGTATTTGCAGTTCAAGAATCACCCAAATATTTATTTTAGGTCTTTTACTTGACCTTAATTCCTCTCCTACTTCACAGAAATATTGAAGCCTTTCCTAGGAGTAGAAAGCAAAGTGCATCACGAATTCAGTTGTATCTCTTCAAATCACAGAGCCACTGCTTTAGACCAGGCAAAGAGAATAAGCACACTCAGAAGCCAAAGGACAGTCCCATCATGTAAAGGATGTGATAAAACCTAAATCCCAGGAGGTTATTCTAGAATGCCAAGGATTTCTTCTACTGAAAAATCACCAGTAACAATGTATTATCTCAGTGTCATCCTAGGGGAACCCCACAGAGCCAAATCCTAAACTGGGAATGCAAATAAAACATTGTGAACTAATCTCCAATTACTTTTTTATAGTTTTCTTCTCAGAAAGAAGTGGACATATAACTTTTATATCTTATGTAATATCTAACATACTCTCCTGTACTCCACTTCTTTATAAAAATTATTTGAATAATGAAAAGATGAAAATAAAGTGTTTGCAGATGGGGAGGGGAGGAGGGGGTGAAGGGAGGGCAGGGACAAGGGGAAAAAATGAGAATCAAGACTTGTCATGTAGAGGTACAAGATCCCAACATGAATGTAACTGTACTGTATCCCTAAAATGTACCAATAAACTCAATTAAAGCTGAAAAAAATTATTCGACCTATACCCACAGTTAAGAACACCATCTTGGACCACATCCCAGTTTCATTTACAAGTTCTAGAGGTTCTATTTAATATTCATTTTACAATGATTGAGCACCTCATTGCCTAACAACTGTAAATAAATAGTTTCTCAGTTTCAAGATTATCTATCTGAGAAATTAGTCATTCATAGGAAAATGGATGCATATTGAGGATATACTCTTGAGTGAAAAACATAAGCCACACATTTGTAAATACCGAATAGTTTCTCTGGTGTGAAAAACTGTAACTGTAAATAAGATCCTAATAGTATAATTGACAATGTGAAATAGGAAGAAAAGGGCTAAAGGTGTAGAAGTGGGAAGGGTAGGAGAAAGGGAATAAGGGAATAAGGGAAAAGAAAATATATAAGAAAATGAAAAAATGGAAATAAAGTTTTCATAAATAGGGAAGGGAGGAGGACAGGGGTATAGGGAAAAAATGAGAACCAAGACCTGTCATGTAAAGGTACAAGATCCCAATGATGAATGTAACTATACTGTATGCCTAACATGTACCAATAAACACAATGAGGGAAGAAAAAGATTATCTATCTGAAGACTTAAGGTTATATTCAGAAAATTAGACACAAATACAAAAATTTGTATACCCCAGCTCTAAAATTCTTAATTAATTTAAATGATGTAGAAAAAACATAGGTTACTTCTGTATTAAACCTTCTCTTGCTTTTTTTACTTTTTTCTATCATCAGCCAGTGGGAACATTCATGATCAGTTATTTTTAATTTTTGTAAAATTAGAGGTCATGTATTTTAGAGAACATCTGTAATTTACAGATCTCTCCCTAAACTGTAGGTACATAATTTACAAATATCCAAGTCTCATCAACTCCTGAAAACATGTGATAAGTACTTTCCCTTCATCCTGAGTTGCAGCCAAGCTGTGATAATCTGACACCATCACCCATGAATGGAGCAGGAACAGTAGCTCTAGCAGTAATTTTAATTCAATCTCTCTTCCCTACTTCCTTGCTCTTCTTAGCTAACAATGACTGAATACATTGAGTCCATTTTTTCTCTCTCTTGTTTTTTGTTAGTAAGTTTGTTAGCTAGTTGATTTACACATAGCTTGATATATAATACCAGGAAATATTTTTCACATATGTATATCAAGATCTGCTTCAACAACTTTAGTTACATTGTCCCTCTCTTAAGAAAGTTGTTACATCATTTTTCATATTCTTCCTGACTTTCAATCTTCTTTGAGCTATATGAGGATCAAAGATCTTCTAGTAATATACCCATATCAACTGAAAGTAAATCTAGGAGTTACCCACCAACTAAAAATCAAAGCAAATTCACTTCTCCATGTAGAATTCTCTCCAGTCTTTTCCAGTCCCAATTTTATGTCTTTGCTACAGCTGTTCCTCCTCTCCTCCTCTCCTCTTTACTTTCCTAAAGGCTTCCATTTACTAGCCTGGCCTCCTCTAGAAAGTTCTGCTTGTTTCATATTCCCTCCTTTTCCAAAACTCCATGCCTTTGTAGTTTAGTTTCCCAGGGCTACTGAAACAAATTACCACAAATTGGATAGCTTAAAACAACATAAATGTTATCTTCTCATGGATCCAGAGCCAGATATTCAAACTCAACATGCCTACAGGGCCATACACTCTTCAGAGAATGTAGAAGAAAATCCTGCCTTGCCTTTCCTGGTTCTGGTAGCTTCTGGCATTGTCTGGCTTGTGGCAGGATAACATCAAACTCAGCTACTATGTGGCCATCTTCTCTGACTGTCCTCTGCTCTTCTTATAAGGACACTAGCCACTGGACGTAGGTCCTACCCTAATTCAGTATGATCTTATCTCAAATCTTACTTAAACTACATATGCAAGGAACTTTATTGCAAATAAAGCCACATTCTGAGATTCTGAGTTGGAAGAGTTTTTGGAAGACACTACTCAACTCACTATAATCACATATTATTTGGGCTATATTTCCAATTTGTTTCCATTGCCAATTGTTTAATAAGAGACTTTTGAACCTCCCATAACAACTAAAGCAAAGGATAAGTTTATTCATTTTAAATTTAAGAGAATAGGAATTTTTAAAAATTCTTTTGTATTTTTAAGAAACATCTAGTTCCTGTTGTTTTAGTATTTTCCCTATAGAACATTTTCATTTAGTTCCTTGTGTCCATTGAAATTTTTCTTAAAATTTGTTTTCATTATTTTTGGAGTTTCACCTGATATAATTTAATATTTCCCCCATTATATCTCATAGTTTTATACTTTCAGAAAATACTTTCCTTATAATCCAGAAAATTCCTTGAAATAATCTAAGTGTGTATGTGTGTCATTTTGACATGTAAGTACAAGCTAGCCACTGGCACTGAGAGCCACAGAATGCCAGCATCTCAAAGGAGCTACCATTTTCCATCCTTTAGGATTATACTACTCCTTTATTCCATCATTCTGATGATTCTCCTACAATGCTTGATGGTATGGAAGACTAAGAACAAGGTCTCCTGAAGACACACTAAGCATTTCCACAGAAGGCACTAAACTCAAATACCACACTAACTCTACCTTCCAGATTCCCATTTTTTTTCTTATACTCAGCTCAGTTGTTTGTCTCTTTGACAAAAATCATCTCCCCATCCTCTGGGACATTCCTCATATGGGCCTGAACCTCTAGCATTTAATATCTTCCCTGGTTGGTAGAGACTTATCTTCCCAACCCCTATCCCCAACTATTAGGTCCATGAAGACAGAGGTCATATTTTATGATTACCTCCTGAACTCACAAAGCTAGAAATGATTTGTTAAATCACTTTAAATATCTTTATATGTAACTTCCCACACATTTAATAAATGCTTACTATAAATTACAGTTTGTAGCACCCGGCGGCGTGTGC
>NW_022900949.1:50523071-50589696 GCF_012274545.1 Fukomys damarensis | reverse complement strand
GAAGAACAAAAAGGGAAAAGAAAAAAATGTGAGAGAATGAAAAGATGAAAATAAAGTGTTTGTAGATGGGGAGGGGAGGAGGGGGTGAAGGGAGGGCAGAGGTAAGGGAAAAAAAATGAGAATCAAGACTTGCCATGTAAAGGTACACGATCCCAACAATGAATGTAACTGTACTGTATCCCTAAATGTACCAATAAACTCAATTAAAAAAAAATTACAGTTTGTAGCCAAGCCACAGCTGAGCATAACCCTAAACAGACAACCACCATCCTTGTGCATCAGAGGTTGCACAGCAATAAGCTAGATAAAATAATTCTAAATTTTATCTGACAAGGTTAAAAAAAAGAGGAGAAACATCTCTAGGATAAAGAAATCAGTAATTATATAGTCCCAAGAGTGAACAGACCAATTATGACAGATTTTTCTCTCAGCTACAAAGCATTTCTGCCATCAGGCAAAGCTGTTTAGATACAACAAAGTTTATGGAATAGTAAAGCCATGTTTTCAAATCACTGCCTGAGCATTTTATTACCTGTGTAAACTTAAACAATTATATTCTACTTTTCTGAGTCTCAATTTCCTTATCTGTAAAATGAAAACAATAATTCCATGGGGTTATTCCAAGGATTAAATTAATGAGACAATCCTTATATAATGACAAGCACAGTGCCTAGAAAGTAGTAGACATTCAATAAATCATATCTATAGGTGTTTTATCTGTGAAGGACAAAAAGAATAGGCTCAGATTTTTCCTGGAAAATAGGTAAAGGGTATGCTGTGGGCCTTGCTGGTATTTCTTTTTCTATAAAGCAGTTTAATTCCAAATTTTATCAAAACTATTGCTGAGGTATGGCACCAGATTTTCATTTTTATGTAGCACCTGGAAAATGTTATAAGGAATATTCTTAGTGTCTAAGATAGTAGGGAGGTCAATGTTGAAATGCTTAAACTCTGTAATATTATGTTTTTAACTATATGTTCATTAACAGATGAATAGAGGAAGAAAATGTAGTATTTACAAATCATGGAGCACTACTCTGCCATAAACTTGAGTCATTTCTAAAAAAATGAATCCACCTTGAGACAATAATTTTAAGTGAAACACATCAATCAGATACATAAGTTTGAATATCACATTGTTTCTCTTCTATGAGAAATGCAAAGTAAAAATAAGGGAGACAGATCATTCTGAAAGAGGAAAGGGTTTAAGAGGTGGAGGAGCCACGCCTTCTCCTGCCCCAGCCGCCATCACTCCAGTGCCAGGAAGGTAGCCTGGTCCCCAATCCACCACGGGAAGGACAGCCGCGCTCCTGAACCCCCATAACCCCCCACACTCTCAGACCTCCTGACTGTGCCAGTCTTTGGATCCACTCTGCAGAGGCAGAGGTAGTCATCAAGGGTATTTTTCTGAGTTCCCAACTTTGGACATCTTTAAAGAAAGGACGTAGGAAACCTGTAGAAGAATGATGTGGAGTTCAACCATTCAGAAGGTTGGGGAACTCAACCTGGGCCTTGCAGCCTGAGGTCAGTCTGCGTCATGGGGTTCAGCCATCAGCTAACTGAGATCAGGCGTCTTGCATTCTTGCTCTGTCTGATCCATTAAATGGTAAATATACTATATTGAAATTTTGTTCACTGCAGACATGTTCTGGACTGCTTCTTGATTTCAATTTAATTCAAATGATTTAAGGGTGATAGACTAGTGACTACCACAGGTGGTCAGTGTCCAAGTTGTGCTTGATCTTAATGTGTTGCTGATTGTATCAGTTGGGAGAAAGCATTGTGATTGATTTGATGAGCTGTTTTCTCTGATGTTATGAAGATGAGAATGTCTGTGGGTTGTTAGAAACACAGAAGATAGGGTGAAACTATATCAGGAAGATTTGGGTGATAACCCAGAGATTAAACCAAAGACAGTCCAACAACAAAAATAAAAATGAGAAAACACTTAAGCAAGACACAAAGACAGACTTCCAGTTCACCGATGACAAACAGTAAGGCAAATGAAGATGAAAAGGCCGATAGTGAACCACCAGGGCTCCCTGAACTCAAAGCACAGGAAGTAACAAAACAGATCAATCAGGCTCTAGAAAAATTCAAAACAGAAATAATTTCCCAGATAACCATAGAGATAGTGAGCAAAATGAAAGTCATGATTCGAGACTCTAGAGCAGAAATTGACAAAAAAATAGATGAGCTCAGGACCACGATAGAAGCCATGAAGGCCCAGCATAAGAAAGAAATGGAAAAAATAAATGCCCAACATAGGAAAGAAATGGAATCCATAAAACAGATTCAAACAGATATCCAGGAGATTAAACACTCCATGGAAAGTGTACGCAAAAGACTAAAAGAATGCAAAGATAGACTCTCAGATATAGAAGATAAGATTGCAGTCAGTGACCATGAAAAGAGAGGTCTCTTAAAAACAGTAAGAGATCATGAGAAATCGATCCAACAGCTCCTAGATGATGCATAGAAGAATAACATAAGACTGATAGGAATACACAAAGTAGCAGGAGAAAATACAAATGACGTAAAAAAGCTGTTCACAGAATTAATTACAGAAAACTTCCCAGAGGGGAATAATCTGACTTCAGATAAGTGAGTCATATAGGACTCTAACTAGCCACAATAAAAAAATATCTACACCTAGACATATAATAATCAAGATCCCAGAAACCCAACAGAAGAACAAAATACTACAAGCAATAAGAGAAAAGAAACAAATCACATGCAAAGCAAAGCCCATCAGAATCACAGCAGACTTTTCAACACAAACCCATGGGGCAAGGAGAGCCTGGAATGAGATATTTCAAGTACTAAAAGATAACAACCTCCAACCTAGATTGATGTATCCTGCAAAACTTTCTCTTTCAAAGTGGATGGGTAAATAAGACACTTCCACAACAAAGAACACCTGAGAAATTACATGAATACCAAAGCAGCACTGCAAGAAATTCTAAACAAGACCCTAGAAAAAGACAATGAAGGCAACAACACCATGAGGCCCAACAGAGCAAATCAAATAGGCAAGAAAAGAAACTAAGAGGAGAAGGTGAAAAAGTAAAAAGAGTCAACAAAAGGCCAATGACATGTCAATAACAAGTCAGTACATATCAGTTATAACCATCAATGTCAATGGCCTCAACTCACGAATCAAGAGAAATAGACTGGCAAAATGGAATAAGAAGCAAAATCCAACAATATGTTGTATACAAGAAACACACCTAGTGCAAAAAGAAGCCCATAAACTGAAAGTGATAGGATAGAAAACAGTTCTCCATGTGACAGGAGCCCAGAAAAAAACAGGGGTAGTAATCTTATTCTCAGACAAAGAAAATTTCAAACCAAAACTGATTCTAGTATTATTGATGTAGGATGGTACTGTATCATACCTCTGTGAATGTAAAATATCTTGTACCTGCTTTATGATATATAGTAGTGGCCATGCTTTATCAGAGCTTTAGGTAATGATATTACTCTATAATGTTCTCTTTCCAGATGATGATTAAGGTGCTAATAAAAAAAATGGTACAGTACCACAACAGCAACAGAACTTTGCTGTTTTCTGGATATTATTCTTTTCTTTGTTTTTTTTTAATGGAATGTGCTGAATGTCTATAATTTTGTTCAGATAATTGCAGAACCTGGAAAAGCTGTTGCTGCTATCGATGCATAACATACTGCTATTATTAGCCTTTTTATATAAATATAAATATATACATACATATATATATATAAATAGAATTTTGGGAAACTTTAATAGTGCTGTCAACTTTGAAAAGTTATCCCAATTTACTGTGTTGAGTTGGCATTGTACAGAAATGGACAGCCATATTGGTCTAGAAATGTTAATTTATTTTTATTTTTATTTTTTATTTTTTTCCATTTGTACAGTGGTAATGCATTGTACTAAATATGTAAGGTCATATCTACATGGCTTTGATTACAGAAACTAATAAAGTATTCTCTAAATAATGAAAAAAAGAATAAGACTACAAGAGCAAGAAGCAATTTAAATATGTTAAGGGACCATTTTCATCTTCAGAATTAAGGATTATTTTAATCTTACATCACTGCCTTTTCTCTTTTACTTTCCTTTTTAGTTTTATTTTAGGATTCCCTATTTTTAATGCTCATACAGAGATTTCTTTAACTGAAATACCAAATAGTTTCTCTGGTGTGAAAAACTATAATAGTACACAGGATCCTAGTGAGATAATTAATAATGTGAAATAGGAAGTAAAGGGCTAAAGGTGTAGGGAAAGTGGGAAGGGTAGGGGAAAGGTAATAAGGGATAGGAAAAAATATGAGAAACTGAAAAATGGAAGTAAAGTGTTTGTTAATGGGGAGGGGAGAGGGGGGTGAAGAGAGGGCAGGAACAAGGGAAAAAATGAGAATCAAGACCTATTATGTAAAGGTACAGGATCCCAATGATGAATGTAACTGTATTGTATACCTAGATTCCACCAATAAACTCAATAAAAAGAAAAAAAAAGAGGTGGAGGGAAGGGAGAGGGAGGGATGAGATAAGAGATGAAGTAAAAGAATTGGTATGTGTTATGTACATGTACCAACTCCACACAAGGAAGGTAAACATTATATACTACAAACATGTACAAACAACAAAAAAAAAGAAGGGGATCAAGGGATGGGAGATCAAAAGGGAGAGAGGGGAAGGGAAAAGGGATGAAAAAGGAATAAGAAGTGTTATGTACATGTATCAACTTCCCACAAGGAATGTAAACCCTGCGTACATACATGTGCTAATAAACTAAAATTTAAAAATACTTAAGTCTAAAACATGCAAAAATTATAGTTATGGTAGAGTAACACCACTTCTACTCACTTAAATAATAATCACTAAATGTTCCATCTATGGAGAGCCTCTGTTAATCACTAGAGGAGAGGACCCACATTAGGCATGGTCCTCCAGAGTCTACTGTCTACCGGAGAGCAGAAAGAATGTATTAGTCTCATGTTGAGTGCATGGAAGTAGCTGTTCCTGTGACCCATAGTTTTGTCTGCCTGGAATACAGCCTCCCTATCTCAGGGAGATATTCTTCTACTCTAAACATTATGGTTGCTAGGGAAGCAGCTGGCATGCAGAGTCTGCTTTTGTGTCATTTAGATTTACTATGTATAAAAACACCCAAAACTTTGTGGCCTAAAGCAAACCATCTATGTAGTCATGGTTTATCATTTGGTCTTACATAGGTGGTTCTTCTGACTTTAACGGGGCACACTGATGGGCATACAATCCTGCCTGTTGTGGTTGTCTGGCTGTCCACGGGGTTGACAAGGAAGAGTGAGCCACTGGTCTTATCATGACACACAGGCTAACCAAGGTATGTTCATATGGTGGTAGCAGATCTCTGGGGGAGAGGACAGAAATGTGCTTGGCCTTCTGAGATCTAGGCTTAAATCTGGCTCAGCTCCACTTCTGCTCACTTTCTTAACACTTAATACAGACCATTTCCAATTCAAGGAGGTGAGAAAATAGCTTCCAACTTTATTGGAAGGACCTACAAAGTTACAGAAAGGACTGAAAGATCATGAGCACTCTTACAATCTATTATAAACTTCTTGGCCAAATCAGAGGTCATGTTCTCAAGCTGGTCCAGTCATAGTACTTCTTTCTTCACCACTAAGCCTATTTATTGGCCCAGGAATACACATCTGATAATCACTGGGTTAATCCAGAAGTCTTGCTTAGGATCTTTCCCTTTGGGCTTAAAGAATTAAAGTTCAGTTTGTCTCTGATACAGAAAATATGAAACAAGTATAATCAACAATGTGTTTATCCAACCACACCCCCACACTGATGTAGAAGAATCTTGTCATCAACTAGTTATGGACTAAATGAGTGTGTTCCCCCAAAATTTATATGTTGAAATCTGAACCCCAAGGCAACAGTATCTGAGGTGGGGCCTTTTGGGGATGGTGATTAGGTTACAAGGGTAGAGCCCTTGTGAATGGAATTCATTTCCCTGTAAGAGAGGCTCCATAAAGCTATTTTGTCCCTTCTACCAGGAAGGAAATAGTGACAAGGACCCATCTACAAACAAGAAAGTGGCCCCTTACTAAGACACTGAATTTTTTGGCACCTTTATTTTGGATGTCCTAGCCTCCAGAACTGTCAGAGATGAATTTCAATTATTTATAAGCTATGCTGTCTGTAATATTTTGCTATGGCAGCCCAAACAGACTAAAACAGCTAGAGAGAATGAACTCAATACTTGCAAAGACAGAAGCAAAACAAAGAGACTTCTAAGGATATGCCAGTCATTATGGTTTGGATCTAGATGTCCCCCCAAAGCCTCACATGGTCATAGGATTGATCTAGAATGTGTGAAGCTGGAATTGATTCATGATGTAATATTAGGCTCAAGGGCACTAGGATTAAGGGTTTGAGTGCTACCCACCCTGAATAGTTTGAATAAAAGGTGCAGGGGAAAAAAAGATAAAAGGCGAAGGGAGACACTGTTAATCTCTCTTGTTACCTTTGCTGTCTTGTGTGTGTCATGTTGTTTCTGCTCTGCCTCAGAATTGATGATTATGGACTGAAACTTCTATGATCTATAAGCCAAATAAACCCCTTCCCCTCTTAACTTTGGGTGTCTGGTGTTTTGTCTGAACAATGAGAGACAAATAACTAACACCAATCTTTTGGCTTGATTCCTCAAGATCCAGAGGCCCCTGCCTTTTCTATGATGACCAAAATCTTCTAATTAGTTAACTTGTTGAGCCAAGCTAAGATCTGCCACTTACAACCGAGAATATTCTGCCAACATGAGCCTCAGTATTTCAAGGAGGAAAAAATCATGTGTTAAGAAAGACAGAGACAGCTACACAGGAAAGAAAAAGAATGAGCTGGAGAAGGTTTAGCATTTGCATAGGTGGAAGTTTCCAGGAAATAAATTTAAAAACAAAGAAGAGTAACAGCAAACAAACACAGATGAATAAATGATGACCATGTCTGAAGCATATGAATTCTTTTCTTGAAGCCTATAGGAAAAGGTAACCGGAAAAGAGCAATCTATAGGATCTTAAGTATAATCAAAAGGACCGGGGATTTAGCTTAGTGGTTCTACCACCTGCCTCACAAGCACAAGGACCTGAGTTCGATCCTCGGTACCAAAAAAAGAAAAAAGTATAATCAAGAACTTGAACTTTGTAGTATAAATGAGAAAAAAACTGAACAGAATATGATAGTCAGAGAGTTTGGGCAGAATCAATTTTGTGATGGCTGGAATAATGAGTTTTGAAGAAAAAGAAATAAATCCTGGGTCAATGAGGCCTTGAATTTGATCTGAAAAGGCAATATAGGAAAACAAACAGGACAAGCAAGAGGGAAATAATCTTGGATGATGACATCAATGGTAGGAAAAGCTTGCCATAAAGCCAGAGTTCATCAGAGGTAGGATACTTATGATGGCAGAAGAATTTTTATATATTCAGCAGGAACTTGGGAAAAGAGTCTGGGCCTAGAGATAGGTATTTGAAAGTCATCAAGCAGTAATCAAGTACAGAAGAAGACCTTCTATGTGTTCATAGTGAAGGATGCCAAGAACACTACGTTGCACATAAATATCTCCTGGACCTATGATTTAAAGAAAATTGAAGTGCTGAGACAAAGAAAGTCTTTGGGGAAAGTGTTCCTTCTATATACTCTCAAACATGGTAAGACATGGGGAGGAATGACAGTTTGATTCATACAAAAATAGTTGATAAAGAGAACTAGGACACGTTTGTACTTACAATAAACCCCAAATCTGGGTGCTTTCCATTTGTTAATTCCCTCTCTCTCAGGATGTATCTCTTTTCATCACGCAATTCATTGTGGTTGCTGTTATCCACACAATTGGAGAAAATTCAGTATTTGTTTTTGTCAACTCAGGTCCATATTCAAACACTATCAGAAGACAGGGTTTTAAAACATCTTTAATACTTCTACCACACTAATGATAGCAAAGGAAATCCTTTATCAAGGATGGAAAAATATGATTCATCAAGGTTTAGAACCCAGTGCTGACTCTTAACAATATTTATATTACCGCTTCCAACTCAAGGGTGGGTAAGATTCCTAGAACGACTGGAAGCCAACTGGGAGACATCTATGTAGAAGAAGCTGGGAGACAGGTGGAGATACCAGAAGCAACACAGGCCAGGCAGAAATGTATTCTCAGCTTTAATGTCCTAATTGCCTGCCTATTTTCATCTTTACAGGACAGCCCCTTCCCTGTCCTTCCCAATTCCCCATTTTCTTTTCTGTTTTCTGTTCTTTAAATGCAGTCTAATCCTGAGTGTGAACTGATGTACTTTGTATGTTAGAAGGAAAAAAATCTCTCTCTTTTTCTGCCTTTTTTCCTTCTTCTTCCCGGGGCCCAGTTCATTATTTTTCTTTCTTGTCACTCAGTGTGATAGGTTGAACAGAAGTGCACAGATGAGCACTGAAAACGGTGTCACAAGGCCTTAATCTAGTCTTTAATGCCTGACTTCAGAGATGTCATTTATCTTCTAACTGCAGCAGGCATCCACCAACTTTATCTCTAATAATATATTGATGGATTAAAAGGGTCGGGCAGGAGACCGGGCTGGAAAAATTGCTTATTGACATCAAAATACAGTGCCCTCAACCTGATAAACATGGAGGGCTCGTGTATCTCCCAGAATAGTTGGCGTAGCTATAATTTTTTTTCTAACATGTTTCCCCCAGGTTCATGGGGTGGTCCAGTAAAATAAACAAATACTAAACATTATTTCTATGCTGACATGGCCAGCGAACACACGAGATATTTTAGGAACACATTTTTAATGTCAGATTTATAAATATACCTCCCTAATTTATTACACATTATACTATATTCGATGACAACTGGAAACAGGCACCTATAGTCTTGGCAGCATTCAAATATTCTCCATGCAGGAGCAAACACTCCCAGTAGCACCTGATTATGCTTTTGGACAGCCAGTAATGCAAGGCTATTTCAGCAAAGAGATGGGGACAGTAATCTCAGAATGTAAATGAAGAGAGCCTTTGGAAATATTTTCTTTGTTTATTGTTCTCTTCATTTCATTGTTTGGTTGGCAGCAGCATTGTTTGAATCATGGTACCCTGTCCCCACATAGACTGTGTCTACACAAGTCAGTTTTAGAATAAACCAAAACATAATTATAGATTTCTAACTCCTATTTAGTGGATAGTTCCTAAATTGACCCTTTTCAAAAGTACCTACCTGCTTTTGGACTGAATTTTATCTATTTTTTTTTTAACTTTTGAATTAGTTTGCCTGTGAAACTATTCTCCTGGGAATTACCATTTATTTATTTATAAGGATCAATATTGTAGACTTTTGCCTGATTTTCAAATGAAAGTGTCTTCTGTTCACCTTCCTTTGTTTGGAAAACATGCTCTAAAAACACCTTCCTCAGTACTGTGTAAAGGGGGGCTCTTATTTTAGCTTTCTAAAAAATTACTTCATAATTTTATTTTTTTCCTGAGTACAAAGGAAACATACAAACAATGTCTGGCAGATTTTCTTCTAAAGGGATTCTCATGAATGACATACTATTTCTTTGTAAATTTTTGTAGAAAATGTTCCTACGTTGTGTTACTGATGGCAAGAATCCATTATTCACAACCCTTGAAGCAAGACGCTGGGCATCAGTGTTCAGAGGAAAGCTCTCTCCAGCCAGCTGCTGAATGTCCAGGTGCCCCACATCCGAGCTACCTACACACCACAGACCACAGCTGCACTAGCTGGATACAGTGCTGAACCTGCCATGCCACACTCTCTCCACCTGTAAAATGGAGAGCACGATGGCACCTATTTCATGGGGTAGAAGTGAAGATTAAATATGTTCTTATTAAAAAGTGGGAAAAGAGTACCTAATATATGGTGAATGTTCAATATCTATTGCTATCATCATCATCCTTTTTATCTCAAAGGATGCCTAGAAATATGGCCAGAAAAGGAGGATATCTACTAAGAGCAAAATAGGCAGAAATAGAAGACAGGAAAATACAGATTTGTTAAGTACAATGAACCCCAGCCCAAAATGACCCATCAGTCTTCTTTGAAAGCTTTGGAAAAGACCCTGTAAACACAAAATGTCTTTGTACTATGAATGCTGCAATTAGTATGGGTAAGCGTGCTATAGAATTCAAACTAAAGAGTACAAAAGCTAGGAATCCAAAACTAATCACCTAAAGGCTCTTCCACACAGAACATTCAAGAAAGGATTAAGAATCAATGTGACTAATTTACAAAAGCTGAATTGGGAATAAAAATAATAATGGACACAATTCACAGGGCACTGATCATTTACCAGGATCAAATCTAGGTCTGTCTACCTCTAAAGATGTGTTCTAAAATCCAACATTTCCATTCTAAGCTACATTCAGACTCTGATTGCAGCAAGCAAGAGGAAACCAATAATATTCCCAAGGTTCTGCCAAGGTGGAAGATTTTATGAACAAAACGGAAGGGAACTCGAAGTTTCACATGCCTACTATTTGGCCTTTTACATATTCCTCTGCCACAGGAAGATCATCCATGGCTGAGAATTACTCACCTTTGAAACTCTAGACATTTACTCCTTCTTCATCCATTTTTAACTGCTCTGAGGATAAAGAAACCATCAATTCTTAGTGCTGTCATTAAATGGGGTCAGCCCAAGGTAAAACAATAAATAGAGGGCCTATGACATAGAAATCCTGTTAAAATATGAGAGGGTCAATCCACTCTCATGAGTCACTGTACATAGAAGTCTGCATTCTTTCAACTTCTGTTTAAATTTCTATTTTGCCTATTTATAAAGTTCAGCTATCATGCTTTTCCTCAACAATTTTACTTACATAGCTTTCTAGTTAATAGAATCAAGCAAAAAGGAAAGAGAAGATAAATACAAATTCAAATTTCTTCCAATGTGAGCTTTGTCTGCTTCCTCCAAAGAGAAGCCAATCATGTGGGTTAATCCTGTAGTCCTAGTTGCAAGAGCTTCTTTATGTTGATCTTCACCTTTGATCCTCACCACAATTCTCTCTGATGGACATCATTGTGAAGAGACTCAAGCTCAGAAAGGGTGAATAATTTGCCAGCATCACACAATTAGTAGATTTAAACCAAAACATAGGTAATACTGACTTCAATGTTCCAAACTATTTGTGCTGCATCTTACTATACTTGTTGTTGTCATGAACCTGCACTTTCAGGCTCATGACCATACAAAAGAACAGCATATTGGCTTTTCTGCCTAATAAACTCTATGAATAGAAGCACAAAGAATCTGGGCATAAAAATCAAGGGTCAAGGTTTTCTTTGTCTTAAGCCATGACCTTATACAAAAGTCAGTTCTTCAGCACAATTTTCCCTGAATGTAGAAATTTTTCTCCTTTAAATCCACGTATGCTGCCCAGAGACCCAGTGATTCTGGAATTTCATTTTTATATCCAGATTGTCCTATCACGATTTTCAAATACTTCCAAGGATTGAGCTCTCGCTGTAATTATAGAGGTGCTCCTTTCTTCTGCATGTTCAGCAATGTCATTAATGTTAGCTCAATTATCAGAGAGTATAAATACCAGGAAAATCAAACTCTTTCTACCTAATTCTACAGTGGCATCTTCATTGGAGTACGAAGCACATGTGAGGACTGGTCACAAGGAGCAACAGGACAAATGGTGGCTATGCTGCAAGGGAGGGCTCAGGCAGCTCAGAAAGAGAAGACAGGGAAAGGGCCCCTGGACATAGAAGAAGAAGCTGACAATCAATGCTGGATGGATGGGAGCAGGCTCACATCAAACTCTAAAGAATCAGGTTAAACACCATGCATGTGTGTGACAAAATGCAGCCTAAGAAGTTGAGTCCAATGTAACTAATAAATGAATGAAAAATGGCAATGACCAGCAAACAACAATACATTTATTCACCTTCAAGAAAAAAGAACAGTAACATCAAAACTACCAATAAAAGAACAAGGAAACAAAAGATTCTGCTGAAGGGTAGAAAAGCAGAGCACTGCTGGACACCTTTGTGAACTCTCAAGAATATCTTTGGAGCTCCTTATCTCCTGTAGAGGAGCTGGTGGTGACTTACCACCATGCAACTCTTAGTTTCTTGCTACAAGGACACCCTTTCTCCTCACCTCTTGCCACTGCAATCTCCTCATCCAGTAGCCAGCCTTCAGAAATGGCATCTGGCCAAAAGAAATTCAATATAGGTTACTTTCTACAATGTCTACTTAACCCAAGTGAATTTGACCAATCAGAGACTGAAGAGAGCTCCTAGTCCTTCCTAGCATCTCCTATGCATTCCACATTGACATCTTCCTGAGGTTCTCAGGTTCCCTTCCCCAGCTGCTTGGGCAGGCATGGAGACATATGACCATGTTCATCCAACTCCAACCTTATGTGGAAGAGGAAAAGACTGAAAATAACCCAGGTATACATAAAGAGGAAACTGTTTGAATAAACTATGATATGACCATACAATGAAGTGCTATATAGCTGTATAAAGGAACAGACTATTACTACTGTATAGAGATGTCTCCATGATATATTGTTAATTGAACAAAAGTGTGTATTTTTACATAATTATTAGACAAAATTAAAGGAAGAAAGCAATCCCTAAGAATCAGAGATACTTGGAATAAGGACTCAGAGAGAAGTTATTCCAAATAATGGTAATTGATTTTTATATCCCCCAAGGGATATAATCTAAGAGCAAAACAAAACAAAAAAATCAACAGGAAAAAAACATATAATTTTCACTAAACACAATATGCTGTAGCAATGCTAATATAAATTTGAAAGCATTATGTAGTAATATTGAAAAGATTAATAAGTGATTATATCAGCTTTGTTGAGAACTAGGGTTTTTAATATTGTTTAAGAGAAATATAAATGTAAAATCACTAAAGAAAATATTTTGTTCTGAATTTTAAGAGGAAATCTTAACATTAAAATTATATATTTTTAAAGTAACACACAACATCTAACTCAGCATTGAAAAGATCGCAAAATATGATCAACTGAGTAGCAATGAATGAACACCACTGGAAACTAGATTATGATTTCTAAAACCCATTTCCCCCTGAAAGAAACTGAAGTTCCTTAAAGAAATGGTTATGACAGGTATGGGGCAAGAAATGTACAATATGAGCCTAAAACATCTTATCAAACCATACAAGAAGTAAACTATCAGAATGTATCAAGACCATTTTGAAGGCTCTCACAAGTCAAACTGAAGAAAGCCTTCTCAATCTGTTTGGGACAAGTTGATCATGCACACAACAATTCCAATAGGCAAAGCATATCAAATATATGCATTGATATGATTTATATTTATAACAAAAATCTAAATCTACACAACTCAATGAACATCTTTGGAAGATGTTAGGAAATTAACTTTGAAAATGATAATGGAATGTGACCTTATCTCAGGATAACAGGCAAAAGATTAATAACAGTCTGAAGAGAAACTGGAGAATTATCTCAGTGTAACAAAACAAGAAATGAGGGAAGTTTCTTTTTTAGACATCCCAGATTAAAACAAAGAAAATTACAGAATTAAATTTTCAATTTTGCAACCCCTCAAGAACTGACAGATCTGGTATGTGATCATCAGTACTGCGAACCAGGATTACATGCCTCCTTGACAACACACCGTAACACCTACAAAGTAGTCTTGCCCTAAGTGAACTTAAAAACATACATACATTTTATAACAGGAAACCAAACTGAAACAAGTAACTAGATCTAAATACTAATTTACAACAAAATCAGAGACCAGAGTTTGGAGGAAAAAAATGGTGTTGGAATCTATAAATCAAAAAACACTCAAGAATTTGTAAAATTTACCTCATGGTCTATATAAATAAATAAATGAAATATCACAAAAAATTTTTGTAAACATATCAACCAATAGCAATCGGTGGATCTTATTTGAAATCAGTTCAAACACTACAAAATAATAATTGTATAACAAGCAAAAAATGTAACTGCTATATAGATACTTAAAGACTTCAAATTATTTCTAAATATTTAGACATGACCATGGTTTTCTAGTTATGTTCAAAATAATATTTTATTATTATGAAGAAAACTGTATAATGACTTAGAAAAAAACAGCAGCTCCTTGCCAAATAAGGGTACACAAACAGACCTATACATTTCTGCTGTAGACTAAGTTGCATACCCCTCTTTGCAACATTAATATATTTTTTTACTGGTAGAATAATCTTTACTTATTTTTTATTGTTTATTGGTACATTTTAAGTATACATTATAACCCCATTCATTATTGGGAATTTATACCTGTACATGATATATCTTAGTTCTTTTTTCCCCATTCCCCTTCCTTCCCTCCCACCCCTCTACCTCTTCCTATTTACAAAAGTTTTGTTTCTGGTTTTTCCTTCTCTTCTTATATTTTTCCCTTCTTTCCTTTCCCCCACCCCCACTACTTGCCCTTTGAACCTTTTCTTCCTATTTCACATTATCTGTTATATAATTTGGCCCTCATTTGCACTTCCAGTTTCTAACATCAGAGAGACAATTCGATACTTACACATGTGTGTCCTCTTTATTTCACTTGAGTGTGGCCTTGATTTGCATCCATTTAGCTGTGGCAACAGTAATATATTAAATCCTTGACCCCTAATGTGACTATTTGGAGACAGGACTTGTGATGAGGTGGTAAAGAATAAATAATATCATGAGAATAGGACCCTAAACCAATAAGTTTGGTTACCTCCCAAGTAAGGAGAGACACCAGAGCTGTCTCTAAGCCATGTGATGACTCAGTGAGAAGATAGATATCTGCAGGCTAGGAAGTGAGCTCTTACCAGGCACCAAATCAGCCAGCACATTAATCTTGGAGTTCCCAGCCTCCAGAATTGTGAAAACTAAGCTTTTGTTGCTGAAACTACCCAGGCTATGTATTTTGTTAGAGTAGCCTGAGCAAATTAATACAATTCCTAATAAAAGTTTCCATTCAGGAAGAGAAAAAGTTGAAAAGAATTTCTTTTGAAATTCTTTCCTTTGACTTCCTTTACAATTAGTTAAACCACACATGCATGCACAGGAGCTGCTTGTAAACAGAATTATTAAGTTGTAACTACCCAAAGAAACTGAAGTAGTACATCAAAGCAATTTTCATGAGATTAAGAGGCAAACACTCCACTTTCAGTATGAATATAACTATGTAGGTGAACTTTTTCCTTTTTCTCCTAAGACACGTACCACAAGGAGAAAAACAATCACAACAAAACCTGAACACTCCAGCTGGGCATAGTGGTGCACGCCTGTAATCCCAGCACTTGGGAGAAAGACTGAGGTAGGAGGATTGCTTTGAGTTCGAGATCAGCCTGGGCTACATAGTGAGTTCCAGTTCAATCTCAACTACATAATGAAACCCTGTCTCAAAAATCCAAAAAAACAAAACAAAACAAAAAAACCCAGGATACTCCATATTTATATGTGTAAAAGAGACAGAAACCATCCTCAGCCTACAAAATATGTTTAAGTGTGGCCCAAATGTAGGTTTTTTTAAAGAAAAAAAAGTGAGACTAGGACATAAGGAGAGTGGTGAGTAGGCCTAGAGCAGGTATGTTTAGCCCACAGGCCATGGTTCACATGCAGCCCCTCAAGATCATAAACTGTTAAGATTATTATATTATTTTTAGTGATGCTTTTTCATGACTTGTTTGCATGTTCGAAAAGCTGTGTAGGGGAGAGCATAGTGCAGGGTAACTCAGCCTCCTGCAGCTGCATTACATGGGCAAAGCAGAACTGCTATGTATTATCACCTTGTGTATGCTTGTGCAGCCTTGTGAGTAAAACACAGCAATTACTAACAACAGCTTTTCAGCATACCTACATGTGTGCAGTATATTTGCAGTTCCATTTTCAGTTGAGGTAAAGATATTACCTGTGAATTTTCAAATTCATTGTAAAGAGTTGCAGTCAGGCATTTAACTCAAAGAACAATTTGATTGTGTTCCTTTACTAGATTTTTATAAGGCCTATCTTCCCAGAGAAAAATATCCCTTGCTTCACAATAATGCATTACACATGTCATTCCTTTTTGGCAATATGTGTACCTTTGTGAAAAACTATCCTCAAGGACAAAGCACACAAACAGAAAAATTAGAACAAATTTCTGATGACTATTTTGAAAATTCACAAAGAATTGCAGCCACTTCCATCAAACCAGATATTGATGCATCAGTTTCACAAAAACAATTTTAAATAGTCCACTGGTTTTATGTTTATGTTACCCTCTTTTTACATTTTACAATGTAAAATGTAAAAATGTAAAAAGAAAGTGTTGTTCATTATGTATATCAGCTATATTATATATTTTATGTGCAACACAAAAACATCTGCTTGATTTAATGTGCCCCAGGCAAGACAAAAGTTGAACCCTAATGGCCTTGAGGAAACAGCTCTCAGAAACTTCTAGCAAAACACAAAGAAAATAGTACTAATAAACATAAAAGGCTTTTTTTTTTGGACCAGGGATCAAACTTGTGATGCAGGCGGCAGAACCACTGAGCTAAATCCCCAGCCCTATAAAAGGTTATTTTTAAAGAAAATATATATTAAAGTAAATTAGTGTGACCTAATAAAAAAGCATAAAACCAAGATAAATATTAAAATGAAGGAAATTAAAATAATAGACACTTCACAAAAGAAGCACAAATGGTAAATAAAGATGTGAAAAAATGTTCAACATCTCTGGCTATTAGAGAAATGTAAATGAAAACAACATTGAGACTATATTTTAACCCAGAAAGAACGACCATCATTAAAAAATCAAATAAAAATAAATGCTGGTGAGACTGCTGGGAAAAAGGAACTTTCCTACATCATTAATGGGAATGTAAACTGGTACAGCCTCTATGAAAATCAATATCAAGAGTCCTCAAAAAACTAAAACTAGAAATTCCATTTGACTCAGCTATTCACCTTCTAGGTATCTTCCAGAAACAGTTGAAGACATCATATTACAGTGATACATGCATACTCATGTTTATAGCAACACAATTTTAAAAACTAAATGATAGAAATGACCTATATGTCCTACAACAGATGAAAGGATAAAGAAAATGTGATGATATTTACACACCATGGAGTACTACTCTGCCATAAAGAAAGATAAGCTTGAGTCATTTGTAGGAAAATGGATGCGCTTTAGACAATAATGTTAAGTAATATAAATCAGATACACAAGCTTGAGAAGCTTTCTCACACTGAGAAAAAAATAGACTCAAGCTACTATTCATAGATCCCAACCCTCATCCCCATAACAAGGAATTTAGCCAAGTTTTAAAGACGAAATTCACTCTACCATCAATTTAAGCTATTCTAAATCACAGAAAAACTTCCAAATTCTATTTATAAGTATAGCATTGAAGCCAAATCAATTGTTACTTTCCCATACACAAAATAAATGACATGTCAATCTCATTTATGATTATCTGTACAGTCTTCAATACAATTTTAACACATAAGACATTAAAATAGCAATACTTTGATATCAAATGAGTTTTATCTATGAAAGTATAGTTCAATATTAGAAAACACATTAATATAACTCATTATACTAAAATAGTGGTAATGCCATTATAATATGATCCATAATCTTAATCATTCTAAAAAGAAAATCATAATCATATTCAACAAACTTTAGAAACTACTTTATAAAAATCAATAAAATTGAAATACATGGATCATTTCTCAACATGATAAGGTACATTGATTTCAACTTAAGAACAAGCACATGTTCAATCTTGGCTGCACATGGAATCACCCGGAAAGATTTAAACAAGACTGATATCTGGGTTCTACCCTCCAGAGATTTCAATTAGTCAATATGGGCTGAGGGTGGCTATTAGAATTTTTAAGTCTTCTAGGTCTTTGTAATATGCAGTCAAGTTTGAGAACCACTGCACTAAAATCATTCCATTCATATTCAGAAACAAAGTCAGCAGTGTACTCTATTAGACCATTATTTAACATTATTAGAAATATAGCTTCACAATTAATTTTATATTATAAATCAATGCAATCCTGAAGGAGAGAATTATAAAATTTGGAAAAGAGGAGTTAAGCATATAATTATAGTATTTTAGATTATATTATGTTGGGAGAAACCCCAAGAATTTGGTTTTGGATTTGAAAAACTGCTGAAAGCAACAAGAGAACTCTAAGAGAATAGAGTAAAAAATAATAAATATCAAGAATCAAGATCTGTCATGTAAAGGTACAAGATCCAAATAATAAATGTAACTGTATTGTTTACTTAAAAAGTACTAATAAACTCAATGAGAAAAAAATAACAAATATCAATAAATGACGTTCACAAAACACAACAGCGCGTTATAAAATGCAATGAAAGAAAATATAGTTGCAACAAAAATGTAAATATCTAACAATGACATGAAATAGAAATTTGCAAGACCTATTGAAGAAAACTTGAAAACTGTTAAAGATATAAAAGAGGACTTGAACAAATCAAAAGACACACTCTTAAGCAGGAATGCCTAGCATCATGAAGAGGTTAATTCTCTCTCATTTGATTTATAAATTCAATAAGATCTCAGTAAATATGCCATTAAGAAAAACCAATCTTTTCTTCCTATTTCACATTGTCAATTATACCATTTGGATCTTATTTACACTTTTAGTTTTGTAGTTCTAAAATTTATATGGAAAAATAATCAAAATTAGGGAAATTTTGAACAAAAAAACTGGAGCATGTTACATCTTTAATAGAAATTAAAATACAAAAGTGCCCCAATAACTGAATAACTGAAACTATATAGTTTGGCATGTATAACAAATTAGTTAATAAAACAGAACAGAGACTCTAGGCTCTAGATCCAAATGTACATAGAAATATAGATTTTAAAAGTAGCATTTCAGTGGCAGGAAAGGTGGATTATTAAATAAATGATATGTGGCGAACTGGGTAGTAATCTGAAAAAATAGTTAAGTCTTATTTCATATTATGCAAGAAAAAAATTCCAAATGATGATTTAAATATAAATAATAAAATAAAAAGATATCAGAAGAAAATACAGAATAATTTCTTTACTACATTGCAACAAAGGTGACTTTCTATAACTCAAAATCTAGAAACATAAAAGTGATAAAAAATGGCTCCATAATTTTTTTTAAAAAAACTACTTCTTAGAAAAAAATCAAAGCCAAAAGCCTAAGGACAAGTTAAAAAATATGTAATAAATAAAAGAGCTAAAATATTATACATAAAATACTCCTAGAAATTCTAGAGAAAAAGAACATTAACACAGAAATGAGCAAGAGATAAGAACAGTCATAAAAAAGGAATTGAGTCTTAACCATATAAAAAATGTTTAATTATCATAATAAATATTCAAATGAAAATTACTCTGAGATATGTTTCACTTATTGGGTCAGCAAAATCTAAGATAATAAGACTCAACTGGAAAGATTTGTGCGTTCTCACGTATGAATGGTGAAAATATAAACTGTGATAAACACCTATGAACGTCATTTGGCAATATCTATCAGGCTTACAAATACTAAGATGCTTTGACCCAGCAATTCCACTTCCAGAGACAGAGTGGAAATAGTGTGTATAGTTCTAAAATGTACTGTGTTACTTCCTATAGCAAATTTATAATAGTAGATTATATACTATATAAGACTCTGTTAATAGGAACTGGTTAAGTAAACAAGATGTTCAATGGACTGCTATATGACTCTTAAAAGAATGAGGTAGCATTCTGAAAGATACTGAGATAATTGACAAACATTTCTAGTGTATATATTTTAAGTGAAAAAATGTCAAGGATAGACAGGGTGTATTATCTGCTAGCTTTTATTTTTAAAAAGGGAAAATGAGATGGTATATTACTCTTTGTTTATATACTTGTAAATATTATGAAAGAGAACACCAAAAACTAAGAATACTTACATATCTGGTGGAAATGATAAAGAATTGAGTGAATAGGAGGTAACTGAAAAGTATTGTGTGTATACACATATAAATATGATGTAAATGTGTCACCTATTCAAATTATATTTTTTTGAGAATAGACTAGGTAGTAAGGCGTAGAAGAAAAATTTTTGCCTGCAGATGAAAAAAAAGTATGGTTGCTTTCTACTGAATTATTTTAAAGAAATGCTTCTTACAAACCACAATGAGTAGGTCCTACCTTCCAAAAGTATTACTAGTATTCACTGCTACCTAAATTTCAGTAATTGGTAAATGTTTTCCTCCATAAGGAGAAAATACCCTAAATTGTGATTTTTTTTCTAGTCCATCATTTACACTATGAAAATAAAACAGTAGTAAGTAGCAATATTTTTGCAGTTCTAATCATATACTGAGTTGTATGTTTGTTGTCAAAAATACAGCTGAAAGATAATGTAACTGATGAATCTTTCTCTTGAATCCTGACATAGATTATAAGGTAAGGATATAAAGATAGACTTGTATATATACAAAAGGGTTAATTTTGGAAGCCAAACTATTAATATTTTTATAAAACATTTTTTTTGTGTAGTCATGCTCTATTTTCTCGGTTGGAAGGGTCACCTTGGGGTGATTTTGAATTATGAAAAGAAAAAAAGGACCAGATGAGGAAATCTTAATGTTTATATTACCATGCAATAATTTAAAAAGAAGGAAATGATGGATGAGGCTAAGATGCAGGAAGATGTTTCATGATTATATGTGAGTTTATGAAAGAAAAACACTGCTGGAGCTAATCATGAGTGAGGAACCATAGCTCTCACACCAGCTCTCACCACAGAGAAGAGATAGGACAAGGAAGGCCCACCAGGCCAGGCTGCTGTCATTGGGATCACTGTTAGCCTTGAACTACTTGATTGCTACTTTAGGAAGGGAAAAAATTAAAGTAGCTTGAGAGACCAACAAGGAAGAGCCAGCAGAGTGATAAGTAATACTATAATTCTTACGTCAGGGTCAAATCCACAGAGTATATTTACTTATATTAATAATATAAAATTACTTACAGTGCACATCATACCTCTTTAATAATAAAGTTTAGCCTGTGAATCCTACATAAGAGAGAAAAGTGAAATCTCACCAGTCAAAACAAATCACTGCTAGATTTTAATTGCATTGCCTCACACCATGCTGACAGGGAAAGGAGAAGGCAGTGTGTTGCTGTCAAATTATGCCAGTAACGGCCTGATTTCTGTCATAAAAGACTGATTATTCTTTAAATGTGCAATTCAATTATTCAAAGTTCAATATACCTACTATAGCACTCAATAAATGGTTGGCAATCTTGACTGTATTTCAAGATTAGAATTTGGACTATTTAAAAATAAACCAATTAAAGTATAGGATTTTTATTTCATTGTGATCTTTTACTTCCTCATTTAATGTTTTATTTAACCACAGTCCTTTGATTTTTAAGGTTGGTTGTTTTGTGGATTTGTTCATGTTTCATCAATAATTTCAGAATATTGTACATTTATTTACCTGATTCTTATGTCACCTCAATTCAAAAGAATGACAGTCTCCAGAGACATACTACAGATAACATAACCAGGATTTTAAATGAAAATGAAGATATTTTTAACAGCTTACAATAATTACAGATCTGCATTTTTCCTATGATACATTAATGGGCAACTGATTAAGTTGCAGATACCCTGAGAGTGCTCAATATTACTACATATGAATCTGCATGAATTACAACTTCAGCTATTCCACTCCTTCAGCCTTGTTTATGTGTGGTTCTTATACAAGAGTAGCCACACTTGGCCATCTCAAACTAAATGCATCTTCTAGAATTATCCCTTGTCACTCTACAATTGGGTTACAGTAAAAGGAGTGTTTTATTTACCATGTCTACATGATGTCTAACTTAACTGAACCAGAGGTATAAATTATTCTGAACCAACTGAAAACAGTCTTTCAGAGGAAAGAGAAGAGGGTTATTTTTGAAATTTCTCATTTGCTATCTCTGACCTTTCCCGTGTCAACATTTTAAAGATACATTCTCTGATTCCCAAGAGATATGTAACTCCATGAACACAAAGATGATGAGTTAAGGCCATTCAAAATAATATATAGAAACATTTAAAATATACTCAGAGGCACCATGTTTAAGCATTAATTATTCCTTGAGTGATATATTAAATATATAATAATAAAAAGTAAATACCAACAGTATGTTGTTCACAATACTTGGGACTTTATAAGCATTATGTCAAATTCTTGTAAGGTAGGTTCTTGGTATATGTGCTGCCGAAGCGAGCACATAAGGTAGGTTCTTGGGAGGTAGGTAATTGGTAGATCAGGATACTAAAACTTGGAGTTGGAGAATCTCCTTCAGAGTGTCACATTACAAGAGGTGAAAAAGATGGCAATCCAAATATTTTCCACTCCAAAGCCTAAGGTGTTGGCATGCAAATGATATTGTATGAACACAGGTTATGAGAATGACTACAAATTTTTGAAAGATGCTTTCCTTTCTTTCAAACAGTCTTTATGTTTTACTTCCCATCAATATTTTCAAAACCACCATCAGCCTAATCTAGGTCCCCTGAATTTCACCTCTAGGTGGTGTTGCTATGACAAAGTCAGAAGCATAACACTTCAGAGCATTTGCCTAAATATAGACTATTACTTTGGTCAGAGTCTTATTTGCCTGGTGCTGATAAAAGAAAAGCGATCAGAGAGATTAACTGGGGTATCTGTTAGTTACAGTCCATCTTCAATATGGCTTCCAGTTTTCCTTAATTTAGGTAATAGTTGCCTCTCAGGATTCTTAGGCACCAGGTAATCTTCTGCCTCTAGTCTCCACTCAGTTTGCACCATCATGAAATTCCGTCCTCTAATGAAAAGGATTCCTGAAGTAGTGGTCAATTGAAGTGGTACCTAGTGTACCGAGTTGAATGCTTGCTACTTTACTATTCTGACTGTTCACCACAGACAGAAACTCCTCTGTAACAAAGCAATTCATGAAGCTACCCTGGGGCACAGGAGTACTCCTAGCACTCAAGAAAGCAATGGGACCAGGGATGGAGGCAAAGGTGAGATTTAGGGCATAGAGTCAAAGGAGGAGGAATCTTCCTCTATTATTCTGGACCACCTAAGCAGCAGGGGTCAGAAATATCCAAGCCGACTGGTAAACATATCAAGTGTAGGTTTATTAGCCTATTAAGTTGTGGCGGTCCAGCCGTCACAACATGAACATGCCTGAGTTGGAGAGTGAGGATTGAGAAACGAAAGAACACTCAAGCCTGAGTGGAGACCAAGAGAAGTCTGATTTATTTCAAACAGCTCCTTTTAAAGGCACATCAACAGGAAGCACCTGACTCCTACAGATAACGTCAGATCTTTAACAGGAAGCACCTGACTCTTACAGATAACATCAGCTCTTTGGCTATCTCTTCAAGTTTCTCCCACGCAGGGTCAAAAACAAGTTTAACATGTGCAGTCCTTAAAAAGGAACAAATGTTAACAAATGCTAATTAGGAACATCCTGACCACACATTGTGTCAATGCCTTGATTATAAAGAAAGAAGTTATCTTTCAAATGTCAAATGCCAGTGGGCCATGACTGGCTCCCACATTTCCACCCTTTTTATTATATTTAGAGCAGGCACTTTCCCGGCTCAGTAGAAAGGCTGTGCCTGTCTTAGGTGAAAAATGTCCAGAGAAATCTCTTACCCATCATCAAGCCATGAGAAATGTAATACTCATGCTCTGTCTTAGGTTATTTCTCCACAATTCTCTTACCCGTCTTTGACTATCAGCCTCTGCAGGGGTTATACCATAGGTTGTGCAGGCTTGACATGTAGCTTTCTCTACCTCTATCAACATTTGTAACCCTTGATCCTCATACCAGGACTCATTAATTTTTACAGGCATCATTACAAAGAGAGGTTGTCTCAAAACCATCACAGAATGAAAGGAAGTCACCATTTCTGAGAATATACAATTGGTCAATTTACAATTAATGATATTAGCAGTTTCTAAACAATCTCTATATTTCCTACAAATAACATAAGGAACATTAACACAAGACATTATATTAGAGGCCCCTATGCCAACAATATTGAAACTAAGGCTAGTAACTTTGACATCTGACCATAAGTGTATTTCTCCCAATGCAGCAGCAAGTTTTCAAATGTTGTTTTGAGAAAAAGCTGAATCTGTCCACCAAAGTCCTGCAGATAAGCTTAAGTCCGTGGAATATTCGAGTGACCAGTCTAAAAACTTTTGAGATGTCTCATTAAATCACCAGTCCCATTAAATCCTTGTTCTGGATAATGACATTTCTGCTTATGCACCTAGACACATCCTGGAGTTTTCTCTGCTGCTTCAGTGTTGGGGTCCCAATCTGGTCTCCTCAGTGGAAACCCAGATTCAAGCTGTTCAGAGATAGTGGTGGGTCTATAAATGTACCTGTAACCACAAGTAGGTGGAGCAGAAGAGAGGGGAGAATAACTGGACCAAAAGGTTATCATAAACAATATGCTGGAAAATCTGCATGGTCAAACAATATGAATACATTTTGTATACCAGAAAAGTAGCAATAATAATTATTATAATTATATGAAATCTTATGTCCTGTAATGTAGCTTTGTATCAACAGGATCTTCCTTTTTTACAGAAATTATATTTTGAAGATAACCATCATAAACATGTTACAATAACATATTTAGAATTCAGCCTTTTGATGATAACCAATGTAAACATTTTAAACATATTTAACAAGGTGTGTCTTTTATAAGGCTATGAAAATTATTTGGGTGGCTCCCATTAGTGAACAAAGATCAGAATAAATTTTCTGAGCAGCTGCTTCTTTATTTACCAACAGGAGTGTATCCAAACTTAAAGGTTTATATTTAATTATCTTTTAAGTTTTTTATTTGATCCTATAAAGCCAGGTTGTAGAAATCAACAATTTGTATTTGATGTCATTTTGATTAAAAACTATCAGACAAACACTTTTGAACACTTAAACAGACAAACATATAAGACAATTTAAATGAGTGCACTCAGATGGGTTTGGCCAATTGAACTATAAAATCTTTTAGTTACGACTAGTCAAAATTTTTGCAGGTCAAAATTAACAGAGATCTCTTGTAGAATTAGGGTTAAAAGAATGAAAACTCTTCTTTGACTGTAAATGTAAACCTTTTATAACAAACTTGAAAACAACAAGCAAACATTAAATAAATGATTTCCACACACCTTCTCTATATACTTAGGACTTCTGGTCTTGTATATCTTTCTTTACCTGTTTTTAACAAGATGAACATACAAAAAACCTTTCATGTCAAAAGTATATAACTCTTACTTACAGCTTTCCTAATATTTTTCTGTCTCATTTACTATTAAACTTCTATAACAAACTTCAGCTTAAAATGTCCTTTTTCTGTTTTCAGATTGTTACATCTTAAAATTTGACTGGCTGCCAATAGAACAGTATTAACCTTGAGTTTTTAGAAAAGAGCAAGTTAACCCTATAATCACAGTTTAAGAACTTGTAATTCACACAAAGTGTTACCAAAACTAAATAGTTTTTAATAGCAGCTGACAGTCACAGAGCAGTTTGATCAACTCCTAGGCTGGGTTGTTTTGAAATCTCTTTAATTATGGGGAATCCAAGGTTAGCTGCAGTCCAATGGACCTCCTGGAAATGACTTAAAATCAAGGTGTGGGGGGGTAGATGAGCTTCTTTTCATCCTGTCAGAAAATTCAAAATAAGCGAGCAGACAAACAAGGAAACAAAAGAGTCCAAATAAGAGATAGGACCAAGGCTTATGAAAAACAAACCAAAAGTAGAACCAGAGGTCTCATGAGCAGTTTCCCCTAGATTTTTTTTTTAAACCAAAAGGATGGTGTCCTGACCAAGGGGTTTGGGAGGTCTCCCAGGCCCTGTGGCGTGGAGTCCATTAGCAGATCTGCCTGGATCTCTGGGACTCCAAAGTGATCCAGATCACAAATTACCAGTTAACAATTATCAGACATTAACAGGAAGAGAAAGACACAGAAGCAAAACAAAAAGAACAAGCACTCACCGATTGGTTTGTAAAGTTTAAGTGCTCAACGCAGTAGGGGTCTTTTAGGGGCAGCTTCCATCTCTAGCAAGCATCTCATAATTAGCATTTAACCCTCTCTGTGTCCAATTTAATTTTGCTGTTTTTTGACACTGTTTTCCAAATTCAGTCTTCTATCAAAGGAAATTGCCCCACCAGGCAAGCTTTAGCTATTTGTTTTCAATCAAAAGAAGGTAAAGCATCAGTTGTCAGAGAATCAAGCATTGCTAAAGTAAGAGGGGCTGTTGGTCCATATTGGGTGCAAGCCATTTTCATTTTTTTAAATTGTTTTGATGAGAACAGGGTTTTCTTGAGCATCTCAAGCATCAAAGACTGGACAGATAAGGGAAAATCCAGATAAATCTTTTTCAATCTTTAAAGCTTGTTGTAACCTTTGTTGAACAGGGGACAAAAAGAGGTTGAGAATTGATCCTAACAGGTTTTTAACTTTTAAGGGGCCGTGAAGCTACAGCAACCAAAGAGAGCTTTCTCTCTCTCTTTTTTTTTTAATGTCTGGGATCCAAACTGTCTCTGATGAGAGTCCACAAACTAAAAGTATCCATGGGTACCTCGCTAGGTCCGTGTGCAGCATAATAATCTGGTAATTGTTTTCCTACCTTACTCCAAGTATCTAAGTTTACAGTGCCTTCTTCAGGGAACCAGGGACAAACCATTTCAACAAATTCTAAAAAATTACACAATTGCTGATGCCCTACTCTAGCACCACCGACACGCAATAAATCTTTAAGCATATGTACAAAAAGCATGCAACTATTGCCAGCTCCCATTTTTAATATTTACAAGAAAATTCACCACTCCTTACCTTTTCATTGAGGCCTCATTCTTCTCTGTGGTGTCCTTCACTGGATCCCTCGATACTCAGGTCACTGTTCGGGCATCACTTGTGACGGTCCAGCCATCACAACACGAACATGCCTGAGTTGGAGAGTGAGGATTGAGAAGGGAAAGAACACTCAAGCCTGAGTGGAGACCAAGAGAAGTCTGATTTATTTCACAGAAACAGCTCCTTTTAAAGGCACATCAACAGGAAGCACCTGACTCCTACAGATAACGTCAGATCTTTAACAGGAAGCACCTGACTCCTACAGATAACATCAGCTCTTTGGCTATCTCTTCAAGTTTCTCCCATGCAGGGTCAAAAACAAGTTTAATGTGTGCAGTCCTTAAAAAGGAATAAATGTTAACAAATGCTAATTAGGAACATCCTGATCACACATTGTGCCAATGCTTTGATTATAAAGAAAGAAGTTATCTTTCAAACGTCAAATGTCAGTGGGTCATGACTGGCTCCCACATTAAGTAAAATTCTACATGTTACTGGATAAAAGCTCAAGGTTACTGATATTGTTTGGTTTATCCCTTGCAGATCAGCTCTCTGTTGACACAGATCAAGAGTAGGTTTTTTCCCACTGGTACAAAATAGCCACAGCAGTCCTTATCTGTATCACTTCAATTCATTGAAAGTATAACAGCTGTCTCTGATCTAACACTCTCAGAGATATAATTATATAATAAAGCATTACATCCTATAATGAGACTAATGCCCTGACTGGATCATCTGCCCATCCTTTAACCAACTGCTATGGTGATGATAATTGGATGCACTCATTGCTTGAGGCCTAGATCACATGCTTGACCCCTCTACCAATCATTTCAGTCCAGGGAAACATTACATGCTGATTATTTTGATCTTGGATTACTTCTGCCCTGGAGACAAGGATGGATCCTGATTCTAACCTGAAAGGCAGAAATCAAAGGGATTAGATGTTCTCTGTAATGAAGTCTGGTTTAAAGACTAGAGACAGCTTCATGGTATCTTTCTTTACCTTTATTTCTTCACTGAGAACTAAAGTTCTTCCTACAAAATCATCCCTGCTCTCTAATTTTCACACAAAGAGAAGGAAACTTGTCTGCTTGAATGTATATTCATCTGGTGTTTATATGAAGTTCATTTAGACAGAAGTACATGAGAACCTGATTCCCAAGACAGCTCAGGTGTTCCTGATCCCCAAAGACTAGGAAAGTCATTTTCATAGCCCTCTGCAGGGACAGTGTAGCAGAAAGATCTCCAGACACCAAGAAACTTCAGACAAGGAAAAAAAAGTCCTTTCTTACCAAATATTTCAAGCTGATAGAGCCTCAGGGTAGTGAAAATGAACCAGCACTAATGGATATGCTAATGAAAAACAGTGACCAAGATAAGATCTTAATTTACTATTCCCTAGAACTTGCAATACTATATCATATATTCATGGAATTAATAAGTTCATAGAATCATAGAAATATAGAATGTTAGGACTAAAAATTACCCTGCTTACCTGATGAAGAAAACCCCAGAAAGTAATAGAGCCTTACAAATGAAAAAACAGAATAGAACCTTACTCATGATCATTCAACAAGTTAAAGCATAATTTTTAAAAATTAAATCTAAATTTCATATTCCAAAACTCTGAGAACAAAAAATTATTTTAATCATATATCTACATACTGTTATCATAGCAATTGTGTGTAGTATTACAATTCTAGAATAATGTCAGTCCAGAAGCACTTTAACCTGACTTATAATTTTGTAGTTTGTTGAGCCATAAAGAAAATATACATTTGAACCCTAAACCCATCTCAAAGTGTAGTGGCATAAAATAATAATTACTTGTTGCTAGTAGTTACGAATGATTAGGGTAGACTTTTTTCCACATAGAATTTAGGTCCAAATTGAGAGGTTTTCTGCTTGTATTCCTTACATATGGAAAGAATTTTTTCTAGTCTTCCCTTTGGCCCAGCAGGTGACATTTTGAGGGCACCACTAAGCAATCTTCTCAGGTGTTACTCTACAGCCTGCATAGACTCAAAAAGTTGTTCCCATATTATATCCATCTCTTGTATGTTTTCTATTTTATATTTAATTTTTGGCCAATGCAATTTTATTTTACCTTATTTTAATCCCAAGTGTGCATTTAAGGGGCCATTTATCACACTTAATTGGAAGAGTTTAGGTATCTTGTATTGGAAAGATTTGTCAGAATTTCAATTCTTCCCAGAGGCAACATTTATTTTTCACTCTTCTTATGTTAATAAAGTAATTAAAAACAGAATCTACCAGGCATAATTTGTAACTGTGTGGGTCTTTCCCTTGTAAGGAAAAATAGATACAGAAGAGTTGTCACTGAATTATTTATGTTTTTGGTACAGTATTTAGAAAAGCTTAGGAGGTTGAGTAGGAACCTTGAGGAATTTTTAAGATCCTTGAGAATGTATGACTCATTATTTTGAGAGTCACAGATAAATTGTTCTACTTCTGGAAGAGTACCTAGGAAGCTAACGCCCACAGTTCTTACTGGGGGTATACTTTCCCACCTTACTCCACCACACAGAAATGGGCATGTATCAAGTACCTATCTCCATATAAAAAACACCAAAAAATTTTAGTGGCTGAAAGATTTTATCACATTTATAAAGGTCACAATTGGCTCAGCTAGGATCACCTGGCATCAGCCTCCCCTGACATCATCAGGTGGCTACTATCACCAAGCAACTGACTTAGATTGGTACTCTAACATAGTGTCGCCCATGTGTCTGGCAAATGGTGCTAGTTTTAGCTAGACCTGTGTCTCCTGAGCTCTTCATGTGCCAGTGGAGTCCAAAAACAATAACAAAGGGCAGGCTCCACTGGGTGAGAGATTTTCAAGTCCCTGCTTACATCACATTTGCTATTGTCCCATTGGCAAAATTGATTCAGTTGGCCAAACCCAGAGTCAGAAGAGAAGGAAATTCCACAAAAGTCCAGATATGGTCAGTGATTCTCTGGGGTGGTTACTTGAACAATCTACCTCAGGAGTCAGGAACATAATAGACTATTTTGCAGAAAGAGCAGGGACTTGTTATCAAATAAACAAAAAGCAAAATCGTGCTTCACCTACTTGTGATCTTAGAAAATGACTTACTTACTCAGAACCTCAGATTCACCATGGAGAAGATAATAACTGTGTCACAGAACTTTCATGAAGTTTAAGGTGGATACAAGTACAGTGATGGCAAACCTTTTAGAACTTTCAGTGATAACAAACAGCCAACTGCAACACATATGCCATAGTTTTGCCACCACTGGTATGCAGTCTATCTACCTAAACTGCATTTTTCATCTGCCCCACCCAAAAAAAAATTTTTTGTCTTGTGCCTAAGATTTTATCCTGTTGCATTCTTTTTACTAATGCCTTGAAATTTTTCATGAAAAGAGCATTCTGATTTTAAAATCTTGTATGCTTACTGGAGAAAAATACATACCTGTATATAAATAGAAATAGTGACTCCATCCCTCCTCTATATTCTGCACTATTCTACTAAGTGAGGTTCCAGTGTTCACTTCAACAGTAGTAGACTGATGGCTGTCCAAGCTATGCATCCAGTGCTGAACCCCCGCCACCAAGCTTCAGTTTATAATAAAGTAATTAAAATTACTTTATCCACTATCTGATTGGTGTTTGGCTCCACTCGGCTGTCCTTGAGCAGAGGTTCTCAGTTTTTGAATTCACAAGACTCACTGTGAGACTAAAACACTGGGCCCTATACCCACAGTTTAAGATTGAGTAGATCTAGACAGGGACCTGAAAATTTAAATGCCCACCATATTCCCAGGTCATAGTGAAGGGAGTCATGCTGGTCTGAGGACCATACACTGGAATTGCTTGCCTAGAGGCACTTCATTTCAACCTATCAAAGCCAATAACTCTTTTTCTAATAAAGAGAATTTCATATAAGGAGTAATAGCATTGATTCAAGTGAACCAAGCTGGAAACCAACTGGAACTAAGAGTGCTAAACAATAGAATACAGTAGCCTCCCTCATGCACTTTGGTATTGTGAATTTTCAGTTACCTGTGAGTAACCATGGTCTGAAAACATTAAATGGAAAATTCCACAAATAAACAATAGGTAAGTTTTATATTGCACATCATTCTGAGTACTGTAACAACACCATGTGCCATCTTGTTCCATTCTCCCTTTGTCCAGTGTACAGGTATATCTGTACTACTTGCCCATTAGTCACTTACTAGCTACCTCAGTTATCTATCAGCTGTCATGGGACAGCAGTGTGCACAAGTAAGAGTGCCCATAGTATCCTAAGGCTACATCACAATGCGAACAATCTCACTCACATCACTTCATCTCATCCATAAGCATTGTACCACCTCCCATCATAAAACAGAAGGGTGAATATAGTACAATAAGCTATTCAGACAGAGAGAGAGAGAGAGATCACACAACTTTTATTATAGTACATCGTTATAATTATCCTCATTTATTGTTATTGTTGTTCATTTCTTACTATGCCCAAAATATATATTTAACTTTATCATAGAAACATAGTTTATATAGGATTTGGCATTATCTACTTCACACATCTCCTAGGGGTTTTAGAATATATTCTCCATAGTTAGCAGAGCACTTCTGCATAAGGATCAAGTTGTTTTGGTTGCTTTTTCTTTCCCTGCTTCTTGTTTTCTCAGGTGTTTCCATCCTCATTGATTTATTGATCTATTAAACAGAGCCACCTTATAATAACCCCTATTACATTTTGCTTAAAATATTTTGACTTCTCTTTTCCCCTTGTCAGTGAAGAGGATTGAACAATTTTTTAAAAATTCAATTGAACTATTGACAAGATAGAGAAAGCAAGTTTTGCCCCTGGAACCAATAGTGATACCTCATTACATGCATTGAATTATTTCCACAGTTCTGGTCATAAATTTAATGGATGAGAACTGTATCAAATTCAATGATTAGGGTCAGTGTTGACCTTATGGGGAAATTTGATTCAGTTCTCTTCCAGTTTGGTTTGCTACCAGAATTGTAGAAATAATTAAGTTTATGAACTGAGGTACAATTGTATATCTAACAAAGCAAGCCTTCATCCTTTGGTACATGATACAGGGAAAATGCCATAAATGCCAATGCCTCACAAGTAATAAACAAAAGGGCTCTACCTAGTTTAAAGGTGAAGGTCATAATAGGGAAGCAATTTCTCCTATCATTCCTTATGTTCCATCTTCTGTCATCTTGCAAGAGTTGTTATGATATTGAGAAGGGGTTAATTTCAGGAGGAATCTTGTATAAGGAAAAACTTTGTAAAGGTAGGCTGGAAACAACCATGCTTTAATGTTATGGGATCTAATCTAAAGACTTACATGAATTCCTCAGATTTTATGACAGGTATATCAGTACATTTCCCATCATGCTAAGGGCTGTAGGGGTCCAGAATCTCTCTCAACTGGTTATTTCACCAGTCTTTCCTCAACTCCTCTTTTTGGCTGTACTTTGTCCTTTTCCAAACTATCTTCTACTGTGGCCATTGGGATTCTAAAATCATCATCTGAAGTCTGGTCATGTCACTCCCAACTTTAAAATTTATAAGTCTAAGCATTGTCTACAGGAAAACACAGGCAATACTTTATTGTTGTTATTGTTATTGTTATTGTTGTTGATGATGATGATGACTGGCAAAGAAGATGGAGTCAGAGTTAATTCTATTCAAGAAACACTGGCTTTATCATATAGGCCATAGAAATAAGCCATAGAAAGTTTTTTTTAAAGAATGATATGTTTATAGGATTTGTGTTGTTTTCATGCTATATTCACTCAGATCAGTATAAAAAGTAAGCTTGGGGCCAGGCATTTAGCTCAGTGGTGCTCACGTGCCTCAAAAGTGCAAACACCCGAGTTCCATCCCCGGTACCAAAAAAAAAAAAAAAAAAAATGTAGGCTTGGACTGGAAAGATGGAGCAGCAGGACACTGGAAACAACAAAACTAGTTAGAAACTATTTTGATAGTGAGGAAGAGAGGGTAAGGAACTAAGTAATGCCTAATCTTTACAAAATACTGCTGTTTTGGTTTTAGTGGTGATGGTGGTAGTTAAGTAAATGACAAAGACTAATCATTTTGAGACTATGCAAATCCTAACTGGTACCTTTGCTGGGATGATGAAGATATAACAGCCAGTATCTACTCTGCACTCTTGACTGAGATGAGATCATCCAATGTTGCTAGCTATATTAGCATTTCATAAGCTGTTGGGAGAGCTTGGGCCATGAGCTGAAGCTGAGCTTCCTAAGTCTCCCTACATCGAGGATTAAATCAAAGCATCACAGTGATCAGTATGGCCTTTGGGCTTGTCACACTTAACAGCATTTCCTACTTCTCTGCCCTGAGAATTAGATCTTCGCCATGGAGGCAACCATATGCATTTAACACTGGTATGATAAATTCCTTCTTATTTGGTTTTTAAAATTAAAGGAACTGAGTGAAGCAGCAATTCCTGATTGTGTGAAAAAATATGAAAATAACCAGCCCTTGTGGGCCCTGGCTCCTCCTGCTCCTGACTCCCAGCTCTGAGTTCTCTCTGCTCTGCCATCTGATGGTGAGGTTTCAAGTGATCCTGAGGTAGCTGCTTTCAGGACATCTGAAATCAGCACAGCTGGGCAGAAGAGGGTGAAGGAAAGATCCTTTGGGGCAAGTTTTTCTTTTCTAACACTCAAACTCTTAAGACCAATTTTAAATGATTTTAACGTTTAAACTAAAGTAAATATTATTGTTCCCAAATCAACTACAAAGCCCAAAACATAAAAAAATAAGATATTTTAGTACTGCCAGTAAGCCCCAAATGGCCTTACATAACTATTAAATATTAGACTATATAAATCAGAGATCATAAATTTATAATAAATAACTGGGAATATGAATAGTGGTTTATTCTTTATACTGCATAAAGTATTTTAAATTTTTCTAGGTGTCTCAGAAATGAAGAAAGATACACAGTTTAATTAAAATAGAAATTTTAAAACTTCTGTTTTTAGGACTTCCCCTTTCAGTGCCTCTACACAGGACACAGATAGTATTTAAATATTGCTGTTCCCACCTTCCACACCGACCCTTCACACAAGATCACTGACACCATGTGGCCCACACTTATGATGCAAGTTGCTCTCAAACTACTGCCTCTTTCAGTTCCTTATTACTGTGCTTTCCCTCTCTTTCTGAATTTTAAAGACTCTTTTGTTTTTATTTTCTTTTATCTCGATTCTGTACAACAAAAAGAAAATTCCATGGCTGGGCATTTGGCCGCCTGCCTTGCAAGCACAAAGGACCCAAGTTCAATCCCTGGTACCAAAAATTGGTACAAAAAAAAAAAAAAAAAGAAACAAAAAAAGAAAAAGAAAATTCCTTATTCTCAGAAGCCAGAGGCAGAAAGATTCTCAGAACAAATGCAACAAAAAAAAAAAGTGAATATTTAAATTTTAAAATTTACTACTTAGACATAATGTTAACTCCTTCAAAATACTCCCCTTCACTTCAAACACACTGATCTCATCATTTTTGCCACTTTCTGAAACAGTTTTGGAAGTCCTCTTTCACATCTTTAGTTACACTACTGTGGTTTGAATCAACTCCAAACATTTATTTTTCATGGTCATTTTTTATTTTAGGGAAAAGCCAGAAGTTGCAGTGTCAGATCTAGTGAATATGGTGGCTGAGGACTCAAAATGTTTTTATTTAACATAAATTGCTGTAAACATTTGCTCAATAAGATGCTCAAAACATATGGTGAATCTTTAAATTTAAAGATGTATTGCTATAAAAGACACTAATTAATCCCCCTAAAATACTCAGAATACTTACTTTGCCTCTTTGACACATTTATCCACTCATTCTGGGCAATATGTCTTACTGTAATAAGATTTTTTAAATTTAAACATTATAGATTAACATTTTTATACTTGTTAGGAAACCAAGAATAATATGAAACGAATAATAAATTCTGACATCAGAATTATGATGATTAGGAATATGAGCTCCCACACCAGAAAAATCTGTGTTCAGATATTGGTTCTGCTGTGTATTCTTTTACTAAGTTTGAGCATCCATATTTGCAAAATGATAATAGGGTGTATGAGGACTGAACTGGATTATTATGTAGAGCATTTAATGTGTTTCTGGCAACTTTTACTATAATTATTCGTTCTTATCTTGGGGGAAAATAGTCCATGAGGATCAGGAATTCATCCCAAAATGATACTTCCTATTGGCACAACACATTTAACAATCTAAAAAAACAAGTTATTGTCCATCCTCTCCCCTAGAGAAGTAAATGCCATTTTCTCCATATGTCATAAATATTCCAGCCTTCTCTGTGGTCACATTCTCTGTGTGGTTCCTGGCAGCTCGATACACATCAATGGATTGATTAATGGACTGATGAGGCAACAAACATCTCAGAGACACTGAAAAAAAAGGCAAAAAGAGCTTGCAAATACTCCTAGTGACACAGGTAGTGTACAGTACTCGTCAGTCACTCGGACTAAACTTTATAACAGTTCCTAAATAGAGCAGCCCACATGGGTTGTCCTTCTCAGTCATTAGCAACATTTTTGTGTTCCTCTTGGGGCTCACTATGCTCCTGTGAGCATGGTAGAGGCACAAAAACAGGTTCCTAACATTAAGGATGTTTTCTTCAGCAGGGTGAGACTATCTGAGACCAGGGGTTCTTTAAATGTGCATACAAATCATCTGGGAATCTTATGAAGATGCAGATTTTGAGTCTACATTTCTAATAAGCCCCAAACTGATGTTCGCACTCTTCCCTTGAAATTTGCTACTCAAATTTTAAGCCTCGGACCAAGAGTATGCGCAGATTACCCATTTAAGGGGTCTGGTGTCTGTCAATCCATTTGAATTAGCTCCCTCTTATTATTTTGTAGAGTCCCAAACCCTCACACCTGTGTGCACCTGATGGTACAGATGGATCTCAGATACAGGAATGAGAAATGTGTTTATAAGAATGGCCTTTATTATTAGAAAAAAGAAACCTAAAGGTATCAAGCTTGTTTTACACTCTGAAACAAACTTCCAGAAATCTTGAAAATAGTTAATTCTTGATTTTAAATGTTTTCTGTCTTCCTGGTCTGTGCTAGAGAGGAAAAGTGAAAAGATCTGGTACACTCAGCATGTCTTGATGGGGAACCAGACTCCACCTCTTCCTACCTGTGTGACTCAAATGAGAAGCCTCCTGTCTTAATCTCTAAATCTGGTTATCATACCTAACTCAGATGATTGTTATATTTCATATAATGACTTCCAGAGAGCACCCAGCGCTTTGCCCATGGTGACCATTAAATGGTACATGCCCTTATTATTGTTATTAATAAAACTGGAAGCTGGAATTAATTTTACTTATTAATGCTTTGTCAGAGTATATTGGAGGAAGATAAACCTAAATTGAAACTCTTCTCTGACTCATGCAGTTTTTAAATCTGACTGGTAACACTGTGGGAGCGCAAGTGTTTTGTAGTTTGGTTTCTCAGTGAACATGAGAAGAAAGGGTGATCAGAGAGACAGAGAGAAAGAAACAATCACTATTTGAAAGTGAATGAAGGGCGCCAGCTCCTCCCCAGCCTTTTTTTTTTTTCTTTTAGCTGTGAGTTCTGGGATAGGTGATAACTGCCAGTAATAGGATTAGCATTGATTTCTCTAGCAAGAACAGAGATGTGGCAGTTCCAGCCATTTCCTGAACTGCCAGCTTTGAAATATCAAAAACATAGAGAGAAGAAGAAAAAAAGAAAAGACAGGAAAATAAAGAAATCCATGGGGGGTGCCACTTTTAGAGAAAAGGAAGTGTGTGTGTGAATCTGACCATGCATGTCTGCGCCTTGGCACACAGAGCAACTCAGCAAAACTCAGAATGTGTGTAGATCATGAGAATGTTTTTGTCGTTCTGTGATAAAGGATCAAAAGCTCTGTTTCTGTTCTGCTTCACAAAAAGGTTTTAACATTCATTTGGCTTTCTTTTTCTTTCACTGTGAACACACTTACCAATTGATCTTTCATAGTTATCCTTGAATTATGATTCTCTTAACCTTGAGATTCAAACAAAGAAAAGAAGTGTCTTACAGAAAGACTCCAGTGGGCCCTGCTGGATTCACCCCCAAAATTTTATGTTTTCAACTAGGTCTATGAGAGACAAAGTACAAGATTTAAACTCCAAGTCTCAGCCAGTGTCTCCTTAAAAACTCCTTGTGAGCCCCCTCCAAAAGGAGCCCACTTTTGGGGTCTGCCCACTTTCCCAGATGTGCCAATCATAAAGCGAAGAAAAGGAGGAAGCACTAGTCACCAATTTCTGGTGCTAGAATCAAATAAGAAATTACAAGGCTGGGGAAGAAAATTCATGGGGCAAAAAGTGGGCTTTTCCATAAAATTAAATTTATAGGGTCAGGGATTTAGCTCAGAGGTGCTGCTGCCTGCCTCACAAGCACAAGGTCCCAAGATCAATCCCCAATACCAAAAAAAAATTAAATATATAATATTTATTCTACTTTAAAAGTATTTCCCAATTGAGCAGCAGAGAATTGTATCTTGTTTTTATTTGCTCATCACTGAATACTGATGAGGTTAGATTTTTTCATACATTTATTATCCACTTGTCTTTCTCTCTTCGTCATTTATTCAAGTCCTTTGCCCATTTTTCAATTGCTGGGTTTATCTTTTTCTTATTGATTGGTAGGTGTTCCTTCTAGATTAAGGATATTAACCCTTTGTCTGTCAGAGGTGCAGACACAGCCTTAAATATTGGCTCAGACACATGTTCTTTCCATTCCTTAATGTTAGCTGATACTTCCCAAACCTAAATAATTCAGCTGTATTTTAACCTCTGGCTCCCAAGCATGTGTAGCTATTGTTTCTATAGCTCCAGAGTTTACATGTGCAAATCTGGAGCACAAATTATTTGCATCTTATGTTGCCAATTATTTCATTTGTGCTAAACACGTTCCCTTCCTTTAGATAACAAGCAATCTAAAACTTCTTGGAATTTTCACAACTTATCAAATAGTCATATTTTTATCTTAAAATTGTTTACTGTCCGGCTTACATACAAAAGACTATATATTCCAAAAGCTCCTCTAGGAAGTTGACTCTCATTTTTGCTTAATCTATAATTTAAAGTGGGATCTTCAAGAGATGGCATCAGGGCCACAGAAATATGAGTAGTTGATGTAAATAAACCCTAACACATATTTCTTTGATAGTCTAAGTTGAACCACCTGTGACTTTTCAGAAAAGGGTACCAGAGAGATTTTTCCCTCTATAATGAAGGAGGAGACAGGAAGATATAAGTGGCAAAATTCTTGGACATTGTGCCTTTACATGAAATCTCTCTGCTCCCCATATTAGGGAGGCAAATAGGAGGCATGGGGGATGATCCTATTTAGTTCTTGCCCAATCACTCTGAATTATGATTTCCAAATACAATAAAAGTCATTCAGTTAAATTTGAATTACAGATAAAGAGCAAATAATTTTGAGTAGAGGTAAACCTTATACTCCTAACATTCAAATTTAATGAGGTGTTCTATATTTTTATTTGCTAAGTCCACCAACACTGCCCTGGATAAGAGCTCACTGGGCATTTGGAAATTTGAACATAAGATATCTACATTAACTTGTCCTCTGGGGCAGATTTAAGGAGAGAATTTGATGGAAGAATGAGTAGAGGAAGAGACCATTTAAGACCTATAAATTAGATATATTGGCAGACACTAGGTTTAAAACAGTTTTTCCCTTTAAAAGGGGGAACTGTTAAAAGAAAAGCCAAACAAAGCATCATGAAGCTCCAAAACCAAGGACTATGAAAATAATTTCCTATAGAATCTAAAATTTATTCCTAGAAAATTGTTCAGTGTTCTTCCTCAGACACAAAAACTATTGGATCTCTATGGAACAGGCACAGAAATCAAGAAGTTACAAATGAATAAGGAAGAGAGAAAAAAGGAGATAATAAAGTGAGAAATTATTGAAAAGAGACCAACAATTAACAGCACAAAAATCCCCCTTGACACAAAGAAAGAATTACTTCTGTTAAAATATTGTCATTCATACAGAAGAAAAAATATGAGAAACTCTTTCATAATGTAGAGGAAACAAGCAGAAATCAAATACCTCAAGGTAAAAATTACAGTGTATAAGATCAGAGAAAGAGAGCAGAAGAAGACAGACTTAAAGACACAGCAATAGAAACTGTCCCAAATGAAGTACAGAGGAAAAAGAAATACTTTTCATTAAAAAAGGTGTCAGTGAGCTGAAGAACAAATTCTAGATCTTGTTTATGTGTGTAATTCAGTTCCCCTGAAAATAGAAATAGGGAGGAAAAATATTTTACAATATAATATCTGAATGTTTTGTAGACTTAATGAAAACTATAAAACTACACATACAAAAAGACCAATAAAGCAAAGTACAATAAATATGAGGAAAACTATATAAATGCATCTCATAATCAATTCTAAAAATCAATGATAAAGAAACCTAAAAACATCCTGAAAAAAGATAATATTACCTATAGTTAAGAATTATAACAACTGATTTCTCATCAGAGACAATATAAGCAATATGACAATGAATCAGTCTTTAAAATGTTAAGAGAAAAAAATAAGCAAACCTAGAATTCTACACCAAGAAAAAATATCTTTCAAAAGCAAAGTATATTTTTGAAATTTTGAAATAAGGGTTGGAGGTGAGAAATAAAAGCTAAAAGAACTGATCACCAATAGCTCTCCTCTACCAAAAAAAAAAATTTTTTTTGAAAAAAATCCTTTATAGAGAAGGAAATGATACCAAGAGAGAATGTAAATCTACACAAAGAAATAAAGAGCATATTTATAAAAACAAACACCATATATAAGTATTCACAGTAGCTTTATTTGCAATAGCTAGGAACTAGAAACAACCCAAGTGTTCATGGGCAGGTGAATGGATAAACACATACTGAGATACCTATATAATGAGCTATTTATCATTAGCCATGAAAAGAAGTAAACACATGGTATATATACTTTAAGTGAAATAAGCTAGACAATAAAAAGTAAATACTATATTACTACATTTATATAAAAAGTAGATAATACAACTAATCTATACAGACAGAAAGCAGATCTGTGGTTGACTGGAAATAGGAGTTGGCTGAGGTATGGAGAGGAAGAATGAAAAGAAGAAATTATAGGACAGAAAGAAACATTTTGAAGTGATGGATGTATTCATTATTTGTATTGAGATGATGGTTTTATTAGTATATATATATATATATGTCAAATTTATCAAATTGTAATGCTAAATATGTGCTATTTATTGTATGCCAATTGAATTTCAATAAGGCTGTTTTTTAAAAGAGAAAAATATGGTTTCTAGGCGTAACTCAGCACAAGATACTTGCCTGTCATGTAAGAGACTCTGGATTTGATCTTTTGTGAAGTGGGGAACAGAGGGCCAGGGAGAGGTTTGACACATCCCACTGAATGGTAGATTTCTGGTCTTTCTCAGGTAATAAAACAGTGACATTGAAATAATCAAAATTGGCATTAAAAATGCAGTCATATCAACATGCAAGTTCTCTCATACAGAAAATGACTGTTCTGTGAAATCCTGCTTTTTTAAAAAGTAGCAGGGAAAAAACCTTTTGCTCAGTATTTTTAAGTATTGAATCACAACTGTATAACTATAGTACTCATTTTTTACCAAGTTGTTAACTAATACCACCAGATAAGTTTTACATAATTACAAAGCATAATGAAGTCTCTATACTCTGGAACAAATTTGTAATTAAGATAATGTGAGATTCATTCTACCTATGAGAAAATACAGGCTCAGAGGGGTTGAGTTGGTAAGTTAATCCCAGGTCACACAGCTAGTCAATGGCAAAGTCAGAACTTCTCAACTGATAGTCTTCTCAACTTCAAAACTATTGTTTCCTATACAACAAACTGCCGACTCTGCCTGTGGTTAGAATCCTTTCTCCATGACCTTGGAACATGACCTACAGCCACACATTAAACTTTCTGAAGTTTTATGTCCCTGGCATTCATAGGAAAACAGTCAAATTACTCCTTCTTACATAGAAAAAAAGCAGCTGTAGACAGTTAGCTGTACTTGCACAATGTAACCCAGATCAGTTCTCTTCTCGGTATCCATTATATCACACACACACCCATTCAACACACCATTATCTCTTATCTCAATGACTGATCTTTGCATGTAATAGGAGTTGATCCATTTTCCTCTAATTTGCCATTTGTATTTAAATTTGTTTATATTTTGGAGTTTTATTTTGTTCCTTTCCCACACAAGAATTTTCTAAGTAGTCAAATTATCAATATTTTATTTTACAGCTTCTAGACTTCAAGCTATATTGAAAAATGGCTTCCTTAACTATTGATCTTGAAAAAACAAACTTACAAGCCTGAGCAGGATCTCAAAAGGACATCTCATTTGTTAGGTGAACTGTGATGTGTACCACACTACACTCAACTGTCACACCTAAGTTAAGCTGATCCACAATGGACACACCATGCTGCTCCCTAAATATATGCTCCAAATTCTCCCCAGACTTGAAATTTTATACACAGCTTATAGTCTCATATTTCTTCATGCACAGAGGGGATGCAATACATTTACTTTCCAAAATCCCAGCCTTCAAGATGAACTTTAAGAAGCAACATTCAAAATCAAGTAGAGTGCAATTCCTATGCACATGTGGCCAATCCTTGGGCTGCAACATAAGTCTTTCATTTTGAAGATACTTAAAATATGCCTAAATTCACTGGCATTTGTCTCATTAGAAAAAATTATTAAGTATATCAATTTAAAATACTTCTAAAATCATGAACGAAATAATATAGCTAATTCAATAGATAAAAGACATACTTTCAGTCCAATAGATTTTTTAAATGACATAATTGGGGAAATGTTAATGTAAACCAAACATTTTTGTCAACCTAATTTGGAACAATAGTGATAGAATAGCTATGATTTCATTTTAAATAGTCCTGAGCTGTTGAATATTTATTTATGGATAAAATGATATCATGTGTAGATTTGCTATATCTAGAGATGAGTAAAATTGATAGGAATGCATATGAAATTATATTGCCTATGAGTTAATACTCATTGAAGATGAGCACTGGATTCATATGAATTTATCATTCTGTTTTCTCTACTTTGAGATAGACATGTTTCATATTTTAGAGCCAATATGTTAATTACATCAATTAACTCTTTTTAAACAAGATTTTTGAATACACCTATAGAGTCTCATGGGAGGCTAATTCACTCAATGCCTGTTCCTAACACTTTTCCCTTTGACTCCCCCTGATAAAGGCTGGAACATATGAGTTCTCATTTTTCAAGTGTTTTTTGCAGCTAGAAGCCACCATATAGCATAATCTTGGACAATGAAATCTAGAGAGATTTATCAGAAAATTTGGAAATACTTTTGCTTTATAAGATAAAAATAGACAGTGTGGCTGGCTTTCCTCTTTCCTTTTCTGTCTTTGGATGGGATGTAGATTTTAAGCCAGTGATGGTATTTCACAACCATGGGAGAGCTAACCTGAAGTACAGACACTAGGCCTGCTTTCACTGAGACTCTTTATTCACAATTTTAGCCACCTATGTCAGATGTCTGTGACATTGACCATACTAATAGTAAATCTATACTATATTTAAACATATAAATATTATTTTTGTTAGACTAACAATATCCATTTAATATTTCTTTATTTTTTATATCATATTTTAATTCTATTTATGTAAATAAGTGTAAGTCAGTTTTTCTGTTACTTGTAACTAAGCACCTCCTATTCCAATCTATTACATACAACTCCTTACACAATAAAATTTTTCTTCTTCACTATAAAGCAATACTGATATCTATTGCTAACTGAAAAGTTTCATTAATTTGAAGTGGATACTAAAATGCCATGAAAAATTATATTATTTTCCTCAGCACAAATTCCCTCAGCACAGTGGATTATCTACCAAAGTATCTGGAAGTTATTTAGAATTATATTTAAAGTAACAATTACAAAGTGAAATGAATGTTATTTCATTAATAAATTTGTTAATGATGCCTTCTTTTCCCAGCTGTATTTCCATCTCTTCCAATTGTAATTTTATTTCAGTTCTTGACTTCTAGTTACAATGAGTCCCAACCTTCCTCAGTAAAGTGGCAAACATTCATGTGTCAAAGGTTCTAAGAATTTTCCAGAGGACACAGTCCCTTAGCTGAAACTCGTCCTCCTCCAAGCCCGCTAATTCTGTTTTTGCAGCCAACATCAAACTTTACCCTTCCAAGAAGTCCCCCAAAATTAGGCAATTTGTAATCTATCCAAATTCAACCAGTTCCAGAGTGTGTTTATATAGAAACATAGCTATAGGTTAAAACTAAATACCAATTAATATTCATGGAAAGAAAAAAAACAACACCAAAACTTTGGCATTTACTTTCATTTAAAGGCTGTAATCCTAGCCAGGACAGACAGGCAAGAGAAAAAAATAAAAGGCATCCAGTATGGATAAGAGGAATTGAAACTGTCAATGTTTGCAGATGACATGGTCTTATACAGTTCATGGAAAACACCAAAGAATCTACCATAAAATTATTAGAACTAATAAATTTAGCAATGTTGCATGATAAAAAATCAATATGCAAAAATAAGCTGTATTGCTATAGGTCAGTATCAAATTATCTGAACTAGAAAGCCAAAAAAGACTATGCATTGTATACATGTACCAGCTCCCCCCAAGAAATGTAATCATTATGTACTGAAAATGTATAGCAATAAATAAAAGAAAGGAAAAAAAGCAATCTCATTTATAATAGCTTTAACAAAAAAAGTATGACTGACTAAATTTGACAAAAGAGGTGAAAGATCTCTGTAATTAAAAACTATAAAATATTGATGAAAGAAATTGAAGAGTCACAAAGATAAAAAGATACCTTGTGTTCACGAATTGGAAGAATGAGTATTGTTAAAATATCCACTTTACTACCCAAAGCAATCTACAAGGTAATCCCTATCAAAATATCAATAGCATTCTTCACAGAAGTAGAAGAAACAATTCCAAAATTTGAATGAAACCATAAACACACACACATACACACACACACACACACACACACACAGCAATTAGTCAAAGCAATCTTGAGCAAAAAGAACAGAACAGAAACAGAAAGCATTATACTATCTGGCTTCAAAACATACTTAGAAGCTATAATAGTCAACATAGCATGTCATTGCCATGAAAGGACCATGGAACACAATAAAATACCTTGAAGTAATGCAGCACATTTACAGCCAACTGGTTTCTAATTGAGTTAATAAAATGTTTTGGAGAAAGGAGAGTCTTTCCCAAAAATGGTGCTGGAAAAATTGGATAGCCATATGCACAATAATAAAATTAGACCTCAGTTAAAAATATTAACTGAAATAGATTAAAGACAAATATAAATTATGAAACTACTAGAATAAAACATAGAGAAATGTTTCAGGGCATTGGAATGGAAAAAGAATTTTGGACAAGGCTCCAAAAGTACAAGTACTAAGAGCAAAAATAGATAAATGGAATTACATCAAACTAAAACACTTCCATTCACAAAAGGGAGCAAATGGGTGGGGGATATAGCTCAGTGGTTCTGCTACCTGCCTTGCAAGCAGAAGGTCTCAAGTTCCATCCCTGGTACAAAAAAAAAAAGAAAGAAAGAAAGAAAGAAAGAAAGAAAGAAAGAAAGAAAGAAAGAAAGAAAGAAAGAAAGAGAAAAGAGAAAGAAAGAAAGAAAGAAAGAAAGAAAGAAAGAAAGAAAGAAAGAAAGAAAGAAAGAAAGAAAGAAAAGATCAACAGGTGGAAGAGACAATCTACAGAATGGGAGAAAATATTTGAAAATTATACATCAACTATGGGGTTAAGATTCAGAATGCATAAAGAACTTTTTTAAAAAAACCCTCAATAGCACAAAAATGCAATTTTAAAATGGGCAATAGATCTAAATAGACATTTCTTGGAGCCACTGAGAAGGAGCCAAGGAGCTGAGACACATGGGGACCAGCAGCACCTCCACTCACCTCCCCACCCCACACCTCTGACCACTGGACTAAACAACAGAAAGAGAGCCTCTCTCAGGCTCCTTGGTGAAAACTGAAGCCCACTGGAAAAGTGAAGGAAATCTCTTCAATAAAGGCACACCAGACCACTATAACTGACATTGATTAAGAGTCACTAAAGACTCAAAACCTAAAGTCTAGAAAAATTCAAAGCAGAAATAATTTCCCAGTAACTACAGACATAGTGAGCAGAATGAAAGGTATGATTAGAGACTCTAGAACAGAAACAAATAAAAAATAAAAAAGAGATGAGCTCAGGACCATGATGGAAGCCATGAATGTTCAGCATAAGAAAGAAATGGAAACTATGAATGGCCAGCATAGGAAAAAATGGAATCCATGAAACAGATTCAAGCACAGATCTAAGAGATTAAAAACAGTATTGAAAGTATTCACAGCAGAATGAGCCAATGTGAAGACAGAATATCACAGATAGAAGACAGGATGGTGGCCAGTGACCATGAAAAGAGAGATCTCTTAAAATTAGTAAGGCACTCAGGGACAAGGGGAAAAAAATCAGAACCAAGACCTGTCGTGTAAAGGTGCAAGATCCCACTAATGAATGTAACTCTACTGTATACCTAAAATGTACCAATAAATTCAATGAGGAAAAAAATTAGTAAACTGAACCAACAGCTCCTAGATGATTCAAAGAAGAATAATATAAGACTGATAGGATTTTACAAAAAAATCAGGGAAAGTACAAACGACATAAAAACATTTTTCACAGAATTAGTGACAGAACACTTCCCAAACAGAGTGAAAGAATTTGACATACAGATACATGAGGCATATAGAACTCCAACTAGCCATGATAAAAAAAAAATAGACATATAATAATCAAGATCCTGGAAACCCAGCAAAAGAACAAAATACTACAAGCAGTTAGAGAAAAGAAAAAAAAATCACATACAAAGGAAACCCCATCAGAATCACAGCAAATGTCTCAACACAAACCCTCAAGGCAAGAAGAGCTTGGAGTGAGGTATTTCAAGCCCTAAAAGAAAACAACCTCCAACCTAGACTGATGGAACCTGCAAAATTATCTTTCCAAATTGATGGGGAAATAAGATACTTTTGTGACAAATAACACCTGAGAAACTTCATGAATACCAAACCAGCACTCCAAGTAATTCTAAACAATATCCTAGAAAAAGATAATAAAGGTTACAATTCCATTAGTACCAACAGAACAAATCCATCTGGCAAGGCAAGAAATTAAAGGGAGAGGGGGAAAAATAATAATATAAAAGAGCCAAAAACCGTGTCAATATATATCAGTTATAATCATCAATCTTTTTTTCTCTCTCATTCAGTTTATTGGTACATTTTAGGCATACAGTACAGTTACAAGGGATCTTGTACCTCTACATGACAGGTATTGGTTCTCATTTTTCCCCTTGTCCTTGCACTCACTTCAAACCCTCTTCCCCTCCCCATTTACAAACAATTTATTTCCATTTTCTCATTTTCTCATATTTTTTTTCTTTTCCCTTATTACCTTTCCCCTACCCTTCCCACTTTCCCTACACCTTTAGCCCTTTTCTTCCTATTTCACATTGTGAATTTAATCATCCACCTTAGTGGCCTTAATTCACCAATAAAAAGAAATAGATTGATAGAATGAATTAAGAAGCAAAATCCAACAATATGCTCTAAACAAGAAATGCACCTAGTTCAAATACAAATGCATGATTTAAAATAAAAGAATGGAAAACAGTTCTCCAAGTGACAAGAACCCAGAAAAAAGCAGGGGTAGCTATTTTATAAGCAGACAAAGTGGATTTCAAACCAAACTAATTAAGAGGGACAAAGAAGTCCACTCCATACTTGTAAAGGGAACAATCCAAGAAGAGATAGCAGTCATAAATATATATGCACCAAATACTAGTACACCCAACTATACAAAACACATATAAAGGGTCCCAGGATTTAGCTCAGTGGTTAAACAAGCTGCCTTTCAAAACAAATATTGATGGACATGAAAAACCAAATGCACTAATATATTTGTAGTGGGAGACCTCAATAGTCCTCTATCACAAATAGACATATCATCTGAACAGAAAATCAACAGAGAAATAATATAATTGAACCAAACTTTAGAAAAAATTGACTTAAAAATGTTTTCAGAGTGTTCCACCCCCATGAAATCAGAATATACATTTTTTTTGGCAGCACACAGGACAATCTCCAAAATACACCACATGCTATCTCATAGGACATGCTAAAGTAGATGCAAAGGAATTGAAGTTATCCTATGTAAATTCCAGATAATAGTGTAATAAAAATTAAGATCAATAGCATAAGAAACCACAAGAACCCCACAAACACATGAAAATTAAATAACACTCTCCTGAACAACCAAAGGGTAGTCTTAATTTTCAAGGGGACAGTAAGAAGAAATTATACACTTTCTACAATTAAATGAAAATGCCAATACAACATACAGGAATCTATGGGACACAGTGCTAACAGTTCTATGGCAAAAATTTGTAACAGTAAATGACCATACCAGTAAAACAGAGTGAGCTCAAGTAAACAACATAATTCTGAACCTCAAGCTTCTAGAAAAAGAAGAGCAAGACAAACCCAAAGCTTGTACAAGGGAGAAAATCATAAAGATCACAGCAGAAATCAATGCAATGGAAACTAAGAGAACAATACAAAAAAAATTAATCAGAGTTGGTTTTTTGAGAGAATAAATAGAATCAATAAACCCTTCCCCAGCCTTAGCAAAAGAGGAAAGATAAGCCTCAAATCCATGCAATTAGGAATGAAAAAAGTGAAGTCACAATAGATCCAGCAGAAATCCAGAGGATCATCAATACCTACTTTGAAAACCTATACTCTAATAAAATGGAAAACACAGAAGAAATGGATAGATTCCAAGATACGTATGAATTACCAAAGTTGAATGAAGAAGATATAAAAATTTCACCCCAATTACAATCAGTGAAATTGAAAATGTAATTAAGAATTCACCAACAAAGAAAAGCCCAGGTCCTGATGGCTTCATTGCTGAACTCTACAAAACATTTAGAGAAGAACTACTGCAACTGCTTTTTAATCTTTTTAATGAAATTGAAAGGGAAGCAATACCTCCAAATTCATTCCTGGAAGCAAGTGTTACTTTGATTCCAAAAGCAGAGAAAGACCCAACCAAAAAAAGAGAACTACAGGCCAAACTCCCTAACAAACACAGATGCAAAAATCCTCAATAAGATACTGGCAAACAAAATACAGAAGATCATCAAGAAGATCATCCACCCTGGCCAAGTTGGGTTTATCCCAGGGATAGAAGGATGGCTCAACATACATAAATCAATAAATGTAGTACACTATATTACCAGAGCAAAGGACAAGCACCATATGATCCTCTCAATAGGTGCAGAAAAAGCATTCAACAAAATCCAACACCCACTTATGATAAAAACCTTACAGAAAATTGGAATAGATTGTCTTTATCTCAACCTGATAAAGGCTATCTGTGAAAAAACAACAGGCAATATCATACAAAATGGTCAAAACCTGAAAACCTTCAAGCTAAAATCAGGAACAAGACAAAGGTGTCCACCATGCCCAGCTTCCCTGCTGAATTCTATAAGACATTTACAGAAGAACTATTGCTGCTACTCTTTAAACTCTTCAATGAAATTTAAAGAGAAGCAATACTTTTAAATTCACTCCTGGAAGCAAGCATTACTTTGATTCCAAAACCAGGGAAAGAGCCAACCAAAAAAGAGAACTACAGGCCAAACACCTTGATAAACATAGATTCAAAAATCCTCAACAAGATACTGGCAAACAGAGTACAGAGGGTCATCAAGAAGATCATACACACTGAACAAGTAGGATTTATCCCAAGGATACAAGGGTGATTTGACATACATAAATCAATAAATGTAATAAACTATATTAACAGAGCCAAAGACAAAAATATATGATTATCTCAATAGATGTTGAAAAAGAATTCTATATAATCCAATGCCCATTCATGATAAAAACTCTGCAGAAAATTGGAATAGAAGCTCTCTATCTCAACCTGATTAAGGCTATCTATGAAAAATCAACAGCCAACATCATACTAAATGGACAAAAACTGAAATCTGTCACACTGAAATCAGGAACAAGGCAACATGTCCACTATCACCACTCCTGCTCAATATAGTTCTCGAAACATTAGTCACAGCAATTAGACAAGGGAAACAAATAAAAGGAATAAAGATAGGCAAGGAAGAAATTAAACCATCATTATTTGCAGATGATATTATGCTCTACATAGAAGACTCAGAAAACTGCCAAAAGACTTCTAGACTTAACTGACAGATTCAGTAGAGTAGCTGGATATAAGGACAACACTCAAAAATCAGTTGCCTTCTTGTACACAAATAGACTCACTGAGAGAGAAATTAAAGAAAGAATCCCTTTCACAATAGCAACCAAAAAATAAAATATCTAGGAATCAATCTAGTGAAGGAAATGAAAGACCTCTACATTGAAAACTATTGCACTCTAAAGAAGGATATCAGAAGAAATCCATTTATAAGAAAATGGAAAGACATCCCTTGTTCATTGGTAGGAAGAACAAATATAGTGAAAATGGCTACACTTCCAAAACTGCTATGTAGAGCTAATGCAATCCCAATTGAAATCCCAACAGCATATTTCACAGAACTAGAGAAAATAATCCAAAAATTCATTTGGAACCAGAAGAAACCTAGAATAGTAAAAGCCATTCTAGGCAACAGAGACATGACATGAGAGGGGGTATCACAATCCCCAACTTGACACTATGCTATGAAGCCACTGTGATAAAAACAACATGGTACTGACAAATAAACAGACCTGAGGATTGCTGGAATAGATTAGAAGATGCAGAAACAACACCAGATGCACTTAGCTACTCATCTCTGACAAAGGAGCCAACTGTCCTCACTGGAGGAAGAAAGCTTCTTTAATAAATGGTGTTGGAAAAATTGAATTTCAAGTTGCCAAAGACTAAAACTAGATCCCTGTTTTTCACCATGCACTAAACTAAAATTGAAGTGGATTAAGATCTAAATATTAAAACAGAAACACTAAACTTGCTGTAAGATAGGTTAGGTAGAACTCTTGAAGACATTGGCATAGTAAAATAATTTATGAACAAATCCTCAGTAGCATGGGAACTAGCACAAAATATCAACAACTGGGATCTCATCTCATTAAAAAGCTTCTGTACTGCAAGAAAAACCACCAACAGAGCTAAGAGGCAACCTACAACGTGGGAAGAAATTTTCATCAGCTGTTCCTCAGACAAAGGTCTATCTAGAATATTTAAAGAACTCAAAAAAATCAGTCCCTCTCAAATATAAAGACCCAATTCAAAAATGAACAGACTTTTCTCAGAAAAAGAAGTAAAAGCAGCAAATAAACATATGAAAAAATGTTCAACATCACTGGTCATTTGAGAGATGCAGATGAAAACAACACTGAGACTGTACCTCACCAGGGAAAGAATGGCTGCTATCAAGAAATCAAACAGTAACAAATATTGGTGGGGTTGTGGAGAGAAAGGAACCCTTCTCCATTGTTGGTAGGGGAGCAGGCTGGTACAACCACTGTGGAAATCAATATGGAAATACTTCAAAGAACTAGGATTAGAAGTCCCATTTGACCCAGCTATCTCTGTGCTGGGTATCTTTCCAAAGAATTAAAAGAATCATACCACAGTGATATATGCTCATCAATGTTTATAGCAGCACAGTTTGTAATAGCTAAAGATTGGGAACAGCCCAAGTGTCTATCAACTGGTGACCAGATAAAGAAAATATGGGGTTTTTTTAAAAATAAAATGTAGTACTACTAAGCCATAAAGAATTAGAAATTAGAGACATTTATAGCTAAATGGATGCACATTGTGGCTATACTCAAGTGAAATAAATAGGACACACTTGTGTAAATACCAAATAGTTTCTGTGGTATGAAAAACTGAAAGTATAAAAAGGATTAAAATGAATAATTGATAATGTGAAACAGGAAGAAAAGGTACTAAGAGGTAGGGGAAGTGGGAGTGGTAGAAGAAAGGAAAATATGAGATAAGAAATAAATGGAAATGCAAGAGAGGGGTGGAGGGGTTGAAGGGAAGGCAGAGGAATGGAGAAAAAATAAGAACCAAGATACATCAGGTAAAGGTACGTTCCCAATGATATATGTAACTACAATGCATACCTAAAATGTACCAATAAAAGAATTTAAGACAAAAATAAATAAATAAACAGACATTTAAAAGAACACACGCAAACATCCAACGGGTATATGAAAATTTTTCTTAGAATCTTTACTCATCAGGGAAGTGTTAAACCAAGCACAATGAGGGCTGTTGATTTAGCTCAGTGGCCCCACACCTGCCTTGCAAGGGCGCGGTCCTGAGTTCAATCCCGAGTACAAAAAAAGAAGAAAAAAAAAAGCACAGTGATATATCATCTCACTCCAGTGAGGGTGGCTTTTATCAAAGGGAAAAAGATAACAAGGACTAGTGAGGAAGTGGAAAGAAGGGAACACTTGCACACTACTGGTGGAGATGTAAATTTGTACAGTGGTTATGAGTAAAAGTAGACAGTTCTCAAATAATTAAAAGTAGAATTACCAGAAGATCAAAAAATGCTATTACTGGGTATACATCCAAAGGAAAAAAAAACCAGTATGTCAAAGAGACTTCTGCATCCCCTCTTCTCTGCAGCACTGTTTATAAGAAACAAGAAATAGAACATAAATGTGCATCAACTGATGAATGGATAAAGAAAATACGATACATATACATAATGATAATATATTCAGCCATGCCAAGAATAAAATCCTGTCATTTGTGACACATGGATGGAACCTGAGATCACTCTGTTAAGCTAAATAAGCCATACACAATCACATGTTCTCACTCCTCTGTGAAATCTGAAAAAGTGGATATCATAGAAGTTGAAATGGAATGGTGCTTACCAGAAATTGGGCAGAATAGGAAGGGTAGAGAGGCGGATACAATTTGATCCTTAGCTGCTAAGTTATAGTTAGATAGGAGTAAGTTCTTGTGTGCTGCTGCACAGGAGGGTGGCCATAGATAACGATAATACACTGTATGTGATATAACTGTTGATCATTGTAAGAATCCAGAAGAATGTATTTGAATGGTTTTATCATAAGGAAATGATAAATGTTTGAGAAAATAGATGTTAACCCTGAAGCAAGCATTACACTATGTACACATGTATTGAAACATCACATAGTACTCCATGAATATGTAATTTTTATGGACCAGTTTTAAAAATTAATTTAAATTAAAAATAAAACATAACTTGCTGGGGGATTTAGCTCAGTGGTTCTGCTGCCTGCCTCACAAGCTCAAGGTCCCAAGTTCAATACCCAGTGCCAAAATAAATAAAGGAATAAATAAATAAAGGAATAAATAAATAAATAAAATAAAACAAAACTCAGTTTTCAGAACTTTTAGAGAACTTCTGATGGTAATTTCATTAAAGTGAGACATTTAGCTCAAGTACTAAAGTCTTGAGGTTATCAATATGTTATAAAATATATCAGTACATAAAAACATTTTCTATATCAGTATATTTAACTAAACATAAACAAAAATATGAAATAGAAATAGGTGTTTGGCTGAATTTTACTAAGTCAATATTTTATATTAAAGCTACATTTTCTAATTTAATTTCAATAAAACAATCTAATCAAATAAATATTAGCAATTTGAAATGTTAAGAAAAACATCTAAAAGCCTAATCACTGTATATTTCAGAAAAGGGATAGTCTAACTTGACTAAAAACAACTGTACTATGATAATTTAATGTCTACCAGAGTATATAGCATATTAGTAGGCATCTAACAATGTTTGATTAATTTATTAAATGCATTAATTATCTATAGGTAGAGTTCACAACTGAGTGTATTTTACATCAGAAGCTCCATCTTTACTAACCTGCTATACAAGTATAACCTGGTTTACAAATACAAAATATTATGTGTCCAACTGTGTTTCATGAGTTCAGTAATACATCATTCTCTAATGACAGTGTATATCCAGAAACAATTTCATTCTTTCATTCTTTACACAAAACAGAGAATTTAGTCCTTATATTTTGTCATTTCCCACCCCATCAAACATCTCTTGGCAAAACATCCTATCTCCAGTAATACTAGGGACACCCAGGCCCATTCACACAAGCTAGATGAATAAATAATGTATTATCTCCAGGCAGTAAACTCAGTCTGGATTAGAATCTTTATTCCAACACTTTCACCTATGTACCCTTAGGCAATCTCTTAATCTCTCACTAGCATAAGAGTGATAATAGCAGTTCTTACCTTTTAAAATTATAGTGAGGATAGAAAGATAAGCTATTAGGTATTAAATGTTCTATAAATGTTACACATTATTGCCTAATTCTACCTTGAACGTGATCAAAGATTTCTATCCACCTGTTCTGTTATAGTCAACCCATCGACATCACAGAAGCAACTTTTTTTGCTTGCTTATTTTTGAGACAGGGTCTCACTATGTAGTTGAGACTGACCTGGAACTCACTGTGTAGCCCAGGCTGGTCCTGAACTCACAGTGATCCTCCTGCCTCAGCCTCCCTCCCAAGTGCTGGGATTACAGGCATGCGCTACCATGCCCAGCTCCAGTAGCAATATTTGTCACCACTGTTCACAGACAGCTGTGTCTCCAGGTTGTCCAGTTGTACTGCACAGGTGGAAAGTCAGCCATGACAGCACAGTATGTCATGTCAGCTCCCCCTGAGACCCAATACATGATTCATCAACACCAAAGTTAGTACACGCGTATCAGACAAAACCCAGCTGATCTAGAACAAGGGCCGGACTTGAAATGAGATGGCCTGGATCTGGGGGGAATCATTTGCCTTCAGAGAGTGTCTGTTTCTTTACTTGTAAAGTAGAAATACCGACAGCATTTTCAAGGATTAAGTGATGTGACCTAAGGTATCTTCCCAATGTCAAATGCTTTCCATGCTATTATTGATTTTATATTGGAAAGTTAATTAATTCAAAATATATTCAGTTGACATCTGCCTTCTATCGGCACATCGCTAAGCCCCTAGAGGTAGACACAGAAATGAATAGCATATAGTAGCCAGAATTTAATGCATATTTGTTTAATATATTATATGTTAACCAATCAATTACTACTACTGAAAACTTAGACTGGAGAAATCAAATCCAATTTGAAAGAGATTTAAGGTGCAGCATTTCATTTCATCATGGAAGAAATATGGCTTCCTCTTCTCTGTGCAGTCCAAGCAGGCACTCACATCTATAACACTGAATATTCTCTACTATAATAGTAAGTTTATATTATGAGCCTTTTGTGGGTAGACCTACAGTTGATTTTTGGAGGGTATTTTTAGTGTGTTTCCCTGTTTGTCTGGTATATTCAGTATTTAGCACATAACATTCCATAAAGTGGGCACTTAGTAATATTTTTAGTAGTACCTTTTAGTAAAAATGACCAACCACACACAGGATATGGTAGAGAAGCAATGTCACAATTTAATTAAATACTTTCAACCAGAAATTGTGTATCAGAGTTCTCTTTTGTACCAGCACTTGGGCACTTACCACCTGCCTCCATGTGTAGGAATACATTCATCTCTATATCTGCTAATAGTCCAACCTTGCTGGGAACATTACATTTCAGAACAGAGGTTAGTCACTTAGTAAATGACAACTTCTGATGTCCTAAACTTCCAGGAAGAGTTAATGTACCTCAAAGAAATAATCAGTGTAACTTCCAACCAATAAAATCAAGCTCCTTATATTCTGTATAATTTCCTAGAAGTTTTTATGTACATATATATGTTCCACACATATAGCCCCTCGCACATATACTAGCACTATATTTTTTACAACATAGGGTTTCCTAGGATTGAGTAGTTTTAAACAACAGTATTTTATTATTTTAAGCACACCCACTGTGGAAACATTCTCAGGGCTCACGCTTTTGCTATTGGAACATTTGTTTTTTATTCTGAATATTTCAGCACATCTATTTACCTGGCACTATATTTAGTACCACAGCGCCAAGATGGCATATATAAAGATTCAATTGCAATTCCCATCTGATGTCCCTTCCCTCTCCTTTTTACCCCCTTTTTTATGTCCACACTCTGAATTCAGCACAAAGTTGGTGTGTTTAATTTAAAAAGAAGTAAAATGCTCCAGGAGACGCCTCAGACCACTGCAAATCACCTACTTTATAGAGGCAGTAAAATTGTGTATTGGATTAGAAGTGATGCTGATCTGAAATTTATGATAACTTTTAATGGCATTATAATTTTTTTCCCTGTACGCTTCATAACTGCATCGTTTCAATGCACAGTGCAGTGAGATGAAATTTGTAAGGGAAGAACATTACCCAAGCAAGCCCAGGGGAAAAAAGCCAGTGGAATAATGCAATATCCCCACACAGGCAGATGCAAGCTATTCTTTCCATGCAATATGGAGAGACACAACTCCAAAAACGAGCTGTTGAAATTAAAGTCAACCCAGGGTCCAGAATTTGTTGGTTAGCTAGGAAATGTAGTAGAACCAACCCCTGAAGGAACCTGGCACGGTGTCTTCCTTATACCATCCATTACTTCTAGAACACGTCTTATTTCTTAGCTGAGAAGTGTTAGAGAAGCCCCCCTGAGGCATGTTGAAAGTTTAACAGCTCTTTCCTAGACTGTTTGTGGGCCTTTGTCCTCTGGACCAGCTCAGTTCCTCGAGAGTACAAGGGACATTCTTGGTGTTGAAGACTGAGAAGACTTAAGAAGTACTGAGGAGTTTACAGCTAAGAAAGCCATAGTGAGAGAAAGGATGAGCTCAATAACTGGCAGAAAAGAAGGAGACATGAAAGAATTTTTTTTATTCTAACAGTATTATTCATATTAAGCTTTAATTTAAAGTATGAGAGAAAGCCTGTGAGACAAGTCCCCAAAGTCAAAGGAGAAGACTTCCTCTTGATACAAAATCCCCTCTTCAATTCGTTTCTTTGGGCATCATCCAGCCTCTGCTTGAATATTTCCAAAAGATAAGAGAGAGGCACATTACCAATTGAAGCACTTCATGGATTCATTTATAAACTTATTGAACAATGTATTATTGAGAATGGTATTAAGCTATTGACAAAATATTTCTGAGAGATTTTTTTGTAACAGTAGTGTGCATTATTCTGTCTTCTGATTAATGAAGCATATAGGTTCAGTAGAGAACATTAAATCTCTATACTGTACAAAGTATCACCTATGTGATACTCATAAAAATGTATAACATGATTCTAATAACGACTATAAAATCTGAAAATTATTCAAAGAGAACTGACCAAAATATTCTCAAATTGTCAACAGTGTGAAAGAAAACAAGGAGGAGAGCTATTTTAATTTAAAGGATACTGGAAACGTGACAACAAAAGTACTATATGAAACTCAGACCTTAAATTAAAATAGAAAGGTTATAAAGGACATTTGGGAGCTTTGAGGTGTATAAATGTAGACTAACTCTTAAAGTTTGGGTTGTGATAATGTTATCGTGGCTTTGTAAGGATACAAATTTGTTTTTATGATACTCCTGCTGAAATATTCAAGGGTGAAATGTCAGATCTGCAACTTACTTCCAAATAGTACAGAAAGACAGTTAAGGCCAACACAACAAAACATAAAAAACTGATGAATCTAGGAGAAGGATTACCAGGGATGTATTATCTTTCAATTCTTGCAGCTTAGAATCTTTTCAAAATAAGAAGTTGGGGTTGGAAATCTAAAAAATAATGCTGGTTATCTCTGGATAGGGTATTTTTAATGTTCTTCTTTTTCTCCATATTCTTCAAATATTTCTGTAATGAGACAAAGCCCTTGTTGCACATATGATCAAGATGTGTCCAATGGTACAGTTTCAACATGCAGCCTCAGAAAACAAAGGACATGGAAGGGTAGCACAAGTTCCTGCCCAGGCTTTGCACTCTGAGTGTTTCTTCATCTCAAAATCAGCCTGTCCACTGGGCCTTTGATGAGGCTCAAAATGAAAAAGTAAAACAGAGTTGGTCCTTTTTAGACTATTGCACCAATTTTCCCCTGTAATAGAGCTGTCCATTTCTTGAACTTTGCTCTATAAAAAAACATACAAGGCTCTGGGTTTGTTATCCAGAAACAAAAAGTAAAACAAAATTTAGCACATACTAAAATCTAAAGAAAAAATTACTTTTTTCCTGTTACCTTGTGTGCCTTTTTCTTAGAACTTTGGACCAGGATTGAATTCAGAGGAGCAGATTCTGTTGGCGCTATAGTTACAGCTTTCCCAGAGATTAAATAGAAGATCAAGCCAAGGATTTATCAGAGATTCAGTTTTTGCACCACTCTCTTCATCCTCAGAGCCTATGTTTCATTTTTTGCCTTCCTATGCCCTCTGACCAGCCAGGCCCCAAAGGCAGCAGGCTGCTCCTCCCTCCAGAGAAGCTCACTCTAAACTTGGTTTCCTGGTGGAGGTGGCTTTCTTAAATTGCCAACACCTCCTTTGCCTTTTTATTCATGTTATCAGGCTCTGTCTACCCTGTGGGACCAAGCTACAGGTCTCAAGAATGCCTAGGAGAATGCCCTTCTTTTCTGCATTATGTTTGTCTGTGTTTGTTCTCTTGTCCAACTCTTAAGGAAACTGTTATACTCAGTGTACTTCCTAGAGAATTCCACTGAAAGAAAATTAGAATATATCACACAAAGAAACTTAGTGGCCATCTAGTCCAACTCTTTCATTTTGCATACCGTGGCATTGAACTCAGCCCCAGAGGGGAGCTCTTTGATCCAAAATTGATAATTCATTGTAAAGCCTGAGTTAAAATCCCACATCCAGCTTCCTGTCATGTACTCCCTCCACTGAAGCATGCTGCTTTTTCTTTGGGGATCAAACAAAAGATCTTGAAAGTACCCTGCTTCCCAAGCTTGTCTAGGTGTTTTTGTACTCAGAACGAAAGTCTCCACAGCAGTCTTGTGGATCATTAATCAAAATTAGTCATAGAATGTATCACTAGTCAGTAGCCATCAGTTCTTAAGTGAATTGGAAAGCAACTCCTTCTCTTTAGTATTATCTGTAATCTACTCCTCAGTAACTGTGGCTTCTTTTCTCTAACATATTAACATAGAAGAAAATTCTCTCTACTCCCAAGACTTTCAACTTTCTATCCAGATTGCAAAACCTCAAAAAGGATCTTCTTTCTCTTTTTTTATTCCCAAAATGTCTTCCCTTCTTCCCCGTTTTCATTAGTGTCTTTATTCATTCTTAAATATTACATGTTTTGGGGAACTTTGACTACCACCTGAAATGGAGCTGACCTCTGCCTTTTCATGGCTTGGAATTGTGACATTTTATACCTCCATTCCTTAACAGTTTCCTTTCTCTAACTCCAATCCTTAACAGTTTCCTTTCTCTACAATTTTTGGCTCACATCTTTCAACCTTGAGTTCCTTGAAGGCAACATTGCTACCTCATTTACTTTTGTCTCCCTAACTCCTGGAACATACTGGAGGCTAATAATAATTTGTAGTGAAACTACACAAATCAGCACAATTGGGAAATGATGTGTATCTTCTGAGTCTGGTAAACTGTTTTGTCACATTCTGGGTTTATGATCCCAAAATTCAGGCCACTTTTGATTGAAACACATCCTGTTGTAAACGTCAGTGTCCGCACATCTTTCCCAATATACAACACATACCTCCTTTCTGGTGTGGCATCACCCCAGATTCCCATCACCCTAATGCCTTCCTGGTTTTCCACATACCTCTGGGAGAGTCTTACTTGAGGGACCAGATCCACTGTCCTTATGAAGAGTGTCACACTCCTGTAGCTCAAATGGTGCAAAACTTCTCCTTTCTCCATAGTGTCACCTGACACCAGCATTGATACTTGTGTCCCCTCATCCTTAAGTAATTGTTTTCTTTCTTTCTCAATCTTATCTACCATCCCCATCAGCAAAGCATCATTCATATTTTATCACAGCAAGGTACTCTCTACCAGTGAGGCAAATTTGAGCTCCTCGCAACAGTCGATATTAGGGAGAAAAATGCATACCAACTGGCTCATGTTCTTACCTACTGTGGGTAGGTTTAAGTTCTTTAAATTCACTCTGCCTCAGTTCCCTTCTCTATAAAGTGTTTGATAAGGTTGCTATGAGCATCAAGGGAAGTACTGCATGTGAAGGGCTTAGCACAGTAACTGGCACATAGTGATGGGAAAATGAATGCTTACTCTTATTACTATCGTCACCCTAAAAAGGAATACAAGGCAGCACACATGGTGCAGATTCCCACACCAGGTCTTTTCTGCCCTTCTTTACCTTCTATGCTTCTATATTAAGGCTTTGGTACAGTCTTCAAAACACATATTTTTGGCCATGACTCTTGTTTTGCTTTGTGTTACGTCTTCTCATCTCCTCCTGTTCACCTGTTATCATTTCCTTAGCTGCTGGAGAATCCTGGCTCAAGAGAAAGCATCCTTATGAGTCTTCCCAAGTGGAAAAGTGAGATAGAATACTGACTGGAAAGGTACTCAACATTGGAGAAAATGATATTAAAATACCAGTCCTTCTGTGATCAGGGTCCACCCCTTCAGCTTCCAGTGCCCCTCCCCAGTCCCTAAACCTGAGCGGGACTAACACTCCAGCTGACCAGCAGCTTCTTCCAAATGACACTAAATCCTAAGTATCAAGAACCCTAGAATACAGGCCTTCAGGTCTTCTCTTGAGACTGTGTTAACGATGAGCTGACAAATTGGGTTTACTCTGAATTACTCTTCTTAACCTAATTATGTGCCTAGAGGGAAATTCAATGCATTTGATCAAGTCTGGTGAGTATTTTCCTTGTCTAATGTCATTAGCCTCATTGATAGGAAGGGTTCCTCAAGCAATTAAAGTAAATGCTGTATCCCCCAAGGACCCTGGGATGACTATCCCTTCCCAAATCTTCCCAGATTCTGGCTGTCTCTTGTTAATGTCACAAGAGGGAAGTTGTGCAGTGCTTCCCTCATAGAAGCATGGTGCACTTTGGTACCAGCAAATTGGATCCTGATCTCACTTCAATTAACAATATTCAGAAACTAAGGTATCTTGTCTAAGAAATATGGAGGGAAGGGTGCTGAGTTCCTGGTGAGACGGTTCCTCACAATGGCCTCTCCCAGATGTTTTTCACCCAGCACATACTAGGCAGATAGATTCTCTCCACTTAGAACTCCAGTGACCCACAAAATGCATTCAAAGTCATTAGCCCATACCAGAAGTCTTTAGTAGCCCATTAGAAATGTCAGTGCACACTCAACAAGCAGCCGGATCCAAATGCACTGGGGTTTAACCTCATTAAAATGTTTTCACGACACAGGGTCAAACTTATCTTGCCACTGGACTCCCATCCTCTCACCAATCGCTGAGAAAACATTTTCTTTCTAATTAATTTCATCTAGATGAAACCTGCACAAATGTCAGTGTAACAAATTAAGAGTTATTGATTATTGGCTTTTTAAAAATAGTTAATGGTTCTGTCCAAAGATGGAATATTTTAGGGACATCAGCAAGACATTTTAGCTTAGGTTGATTTTGGTATTTTTGAACAATGAAAATAATGTTGTAAGCATCTTCCATAGCCTTGTGGTTCATTTTTTATCTGAAACTTTATACTTTCTTTATAGTCACAAAACATAAGTGGGTGGAAAACTGCATTTTAGAATTTGATGAAAAACAAATGCTACTCTTATCATTTGTATTTCAATTATGGTAGTGTGAAGGCTGACCACCTATTTCCCTTTCTTTCCCTAGAATGTTAAATTTCTCCCCTTTAGTAAGAGATAGCAGAAAGGGAAAAAATCAAACTCAAGTTCTTTAACAGAAACTTTGTTCATGGTTGTTGTTGTTTGCTGATGTTAGAAAAGGCTGTCTTAAACTAGAGCACAGGTCAACCATTCACCAAATTTTACTGAGTCCTATAATGTACTAGGGTAAAGGTCAGAGGGAAATGCCAGACTTGACTGCTACTCTCAAGAGGATATAAATTTGGTTCAGAACATCTATATACACATTTTTTTAATTGCGAACTTCAGAGCTTTCTATACCATGCATATAGTATAATCCATACCCAGTTTGTTATTTGGTTTACAAACTTTCTGTAAAATAGTATGTTGGAAAATCAGGAGCAGAGAAAAATGAATTGAATTAAAGACAATGTTACAGCAGGAACTAAAATCAAGAGTCCAGTTTTAAAACAATTATACCATATCTTGTATAACAGGCTATGCAGCTCATCAGGAGCTTTTATTTTATCAATTAAGTATACCCAAGTCTCCAAGTAATACTTCCAGAAAGAGAATAAATCAGATTCATGATCTACACAGGTAAATTGCTTCAGGGAAGAGATTCATAATAACCCTTTATTTTCTTTTATCCTATTCAAATGTTTCAATTTGTCAAGGAGTATCTGAATACAATTTCTTCCTACATTCATTCTGAAAGTATAAGTATTCAGTCTTCATCTATCAGGATAGATCCAGAAGAAGGATTATAGAGAGCCCAAGGTCCAACAGATCATTTTATAGCAAATCATGAAGCCAAGGCAAGTTGTTACCTTTTCCAAGGAAATATAACTTGAAAGAAATGTATGTATTGTGTGAAAGGATTTTCATCTCACTATTCAGTACGGGTATTTGATATTATACATCCAGTATTTCACATCAATTAAAACCAAGCATGATTCTTTGGGAAGAAGCCCAGCTAGGTGATATCAATAGCCAGAAAATCAATAAATCCAATATGGAAAGAAAGGTCCATACTCAGCCTGGACCTGAACAGACTACAGAGTGTGAGGTCCAAAGATAAACAGCCTCAAACCTGAAACAGAAGGGTCACAGCTGAACTACCACAAAGACAAAGTAATGGCAAGCCACGTGACATGTTATCTCCTGGACCAGATGCAATAATAAGACCTAACTGAGCAACTCATGAAGGTATTTCATCTTAAAGATTTTAGAAGTGAAGACATGGAGACAGGGGTGACGAATATAAGGGCTATGGCACTGCCACAGAGGATTGTAACAGTCGATCTTAAAGGCAGCTCTGGCGGTCTTTGATTTAATTATTTATTTTTATGTTTACATTTATGTTCTGTCAACGACCCTATAAGCTATGAGACTGCTTTAATAAATAAATGATAATTTTAAAATAATAATGATGTCATCAAGAGCACATATAAGTGCTGGTTATTGCTAGGTCTTAATCTATGCCGGAGTTGGACACAAAGTACAAGTCCAAGCATTCCAACTTGTCCTGACTGGTAAACATGGGAGCCTCACTTTCACCTCAGGCCAAGCTGGCTTCCTTAGTTGTACTGGATCAGACAGCTGAATCCCTTGTTCATATTCATATTTTCTTCTTTTGGAGATCTGCATCATACAAATTGCATGTTTCTTGATCATGTGTATTAAAGGTACGGAATGAAATCACTGATGTAGGGAAGGAATTGATGTCAAATTTCTTAAAATATTCACTATAATTTCTCTAAAATTATTAAGATTGAAATCAGGTTCCAACTCATCTTCAACATTTGAGCACTAACAAAAAAGATCATAAACAAAATCTACTTGATTTGCAAGGGGTAAGCTCTGGTAGAATGTTGTTTAATTGTACCAACAACGTTGAACAGTCACAGTGAACTCTATGTGTCAGAGAAAGTATTTGTCACCAATTTCCTTCCTTGAGCCAGTAATGTCAGTCCCCTTCACTCATGCTAAAAGACGTGAAAATTTTATAATGCAGATAGTCTCAAAGAGGAGAAAACTAAAAATAAGAGTAAGAGAATGGACACAATACAGCTAATCACGGGCACTAACAAAATATGGTACATAAAAATAATAATGGAAAAGTATGCTTCTAGTGTTTTCTAAATTGTGTCTAGTAGGCAGCATCCAGGCATATAAGAAAGAATAGGAGATTCACTAATTAAACCCACAATCATAACTTTGCAATACAAACCTGTAAGAGGCATCTTAAGATGAAGACGAACTATTGATAGTACTTCATAAGGCTTCTCAAGGTGACACATTGATACCTGGGAAGTCTTAATTTTTATAGATCAATGGAAATATTTTTGCAATATAAATATAAATTAATTTAAATATTTACATGAATAGTACCAGAAATCTTATTGTAAGCAAGTTAAAGAAGTAAGTATGTGTTCTGCAAAGTCTTTTACTATCTACAAACTGTCACTGCTTCTTTTTCTCCTTTTTTCTGTCCTTGTGCAATGTCTACCCCTCACAGAAAGCTTTACCCTTTCCTTCAAAGGTCACCTCCTACACCTTTGACTGATTCCTTCTTGAGCCAAAACTAATGATGCCTCTACCTTAGCCAAGATGCCATACAGATGGTCCTTAATTCACTAACTATATTTAAATTCCTTAAAAGCAGAGCCTATCTTCTAAAAGCATTCTTTTTTTTTCATCCCCTCTACTTAGCCCCACACCTACCATTAAGCAACTAACTGCCTTAACGATCAACTAACCAATCAGAGATAAAATGGCTCTCAGAGAGTTCAAATGATTCTAATTTTGGCTCCACATAAGAAAAGAAAAACACTTTTAAGGAAAGACTTGGCTTTGTCAGACTGGAAAGAAGTTTTCAATATAGTAAACAAATATTCAGACCTAAAAAAATCATCCAAGTATAAAAACCTAAAATAGTTTAAAATGTATGGTCAATACCAGAATTAAATATTTTTGCATGAACATATTGATTGCCAGGATTAGTTCCATTTACTTATCACTTACTCTATGAAGGTTTATTGTCTACTATTGGCTAAGTACTAAGGAGAGAGTGGTGACCAAGATAGATGTGGTTTCTACCCTTATGGGGCTTTTACTATACCTTTTCAAACCAATTAAGAGAATTTTGCAAATTATATTGGAGCTTTTTCAAACATTAAATAATTATTGAGTGCATGATTTGTGTCTATTCTAGCTTCTTGGGATATATCAGTGAACAAAACTCCTTTTGGGAGTTTATACTCCATTTGAGTGTCATAAGCACAATAAGTAAGTGCTTTATAAGCCGTAGTAGAAGAAATTATGTTGTGGATGAAAAAAAAAAAAAAGTAAAGCAAGATAGGAGAGTGTCAGGAGCTTCTGAGGAAACCTAAGGAAGCCAGAGTGGCTAGAGTGGAATCACAGAGAGGGAGTAGACATGAGGCAGATAGTAACGGGACAGATTGTGTAGCTGTGCAACCACTGCTAAGATTTTGGCCTTGAAGCCAAGTAAAAACAGGGAGCTGCTGAGGACTTTGAACGGACAGATGATATTATGTGACGCTAATAGAAATGAGTCCCTCTCCCCACTGTTCTGAGACTAATAAATTGTGAAGAGGGGAGGAGCAAAAGTAGCAAAATAGTGCCACTTCAGGACCCCTAATTTCAGTATTACTGTGAGAAAAGGCAGGTCTTGGACCAGCATACTTAGAGGCCTAGATATGAAGAAAGGCTCAGACTTTAGATTTATTTTGTTGCATGCTGTAGATGAGTACTGCTACCTCCTGTATGTGTAATAGGAATCAAATAAAATTAAACATGTAAAAGCTGAATATATTGGCACATGCCTATAATCCCAGCACTCTGGGAAGCTGAGGCAGGAAGATTCCAAACTTGAGCCCAGCCTGAGCAACATAGCAATTTAGTGAGAACCCATCTCACAGAGCTTGCAGGAAACTCCTAGAGAAAGAACCACAGGCAAAGGTTCAGCTCCCACAACAGGGACTGGTACACTCATCACTCTCCAGAGAAGAGGCTGCATGAGAGAGTGCAGTCAAGTGGAAGAGTTGGAGGATACTTTAGAGAAATTTCTCCAGTAGGGAAAGGGGAGACAGTCTCTTTATTTAAATTCCCTACCAAAAAAAAAAATTTTTCTCCAGAACTTAAAATTATTTTAATCAGCTGGAAAACATACGTGGGCTTTACAGCTCCAAGACAGCTTGCACAGGCCCCGATAAATGCCTATCGCTCATTTGCATACGCTAACAGCTACACTTTAATCAGCCTCCTAATCCCTGATGGTATTAATGAATTTTTTTATGCTTTTTTTTTTAGTATCATGTTTGCTAATTCAAAAATGATCAGCGGCTTCTGTGTGCCTTTTTTTATGCAGGAAATAATGGGTGAGCTGGGTACTCCTGTTATCCTGCTCTCACAAATAATTAAGACTACAAAGGGTACAAATCAGTTTGAATGCAGTGCACAAAGACATGGGCTCAGCAAAGGCCTTTCTCTGTGTCTGTTTCTCCCACCCCCCCACTCCCTGTTTTCTCTCTTTTTATTTGTTCCTTTTCTCTGACAAGAGGAGGTTTCAAAAGACACCTGGGCAGTCTAGGCACTGGCCAGTCCAAAATATTAATTCTCTGCCTTCCTCCACCCTTACCGCCACCACTAGGATCTACAGAATGATGTGAGTTTTCCTCTCAAGGGTTTGGATTCCTCTCAAGCCTGGTTTTCAAAGCATTAACTGCAGAAGAAGGGAAAAAACAGAAGACAGAAAACTTTCTGGCCGGTGTCTCTCCCTGTGTCCCACCCTGATTTGTTCACCCTCTAGATAAGAACCTAGTAAAATCTTGGTGCTGATAGGTTCAGGGAAGAAACTTCTCCTGCCTAGGCCTTACTCCAGGGAAAGTCTGATACAAAGCAGGCCTAGTCAGCCAGAGACCAGGGAGCCAGGAACAGGATTCCAGCTGCAATTGGCCCAAAATTAGGGCCAAGATTAGACATTTTGACCTAGTAGTAAAAAGAAAGACAAGTAGAGTCAGCAGTTCGTCTTCTAGAGAATGAGAGGAATCATTTTGGAAAATGGAAATTCACAAATAATCCAACTTAGCCAGCATGGCTACTTAGCTCAAAACCATCAGTTAGAGAAAAGAAGATGATTTGCCAGTCTTGGACTGTCTGCACTCTAGGGATAGCAAATAGCCAAACTGAATAAGTGGCTACAAAATAAAGATATGATCTGATGCATGGATATCTAAAACTTACTATACATTTTAACAAGAAAAAAAACTACTTGATATAAACATACCAAAGTACCTCAATTTAGTTTTTAAAAAGTCAGAATGAGATCATATCATTCAGATATTTGGCTATACATGACTGTATGCAATATTTATATTTATGTATACATGCATAATTTTTAAATTTTCCTTATTCGAGGGAATGTTAGTTGATAATGATGAGACAATCAAATTTGCAAAGTCCTTTGCACTGCAACAAGGATAAAGTGTTACCTGACTATATAATGAATATCAAATCAACGGCCTCTCATTCTCAGGCACTCATCACCTTATCACCTAGCAGCCCCTCACTAACCTGTTGTCACTGGAAAATGGCTTGCACTTCCATAAAACTGAAAGCTACAAACATGTTAACTTTTGCTTCTTGTCTGTGTTCTTCTGGTTAAATTGTTTCTGTAAGCCTAATGGAACAGTCTCTGATAGAC
>NW_022900949.1:50513071-50518071 GCF_012274545.1 Fukomys damarensis | reverse complement strand
ATGATACCATGTACCAGGCTCTTTCAGGGCACTGGATTCAGAGATGAAAATGCCCTTTTGCTTCCAAGTAACCTACCCTCAAGAAACATCAAGGACTGGAGTGTAAGTCTGGAGTCCCTAGGAGTGAGGATGGCAGAAGAAGGAAGACTTCCCAACAAACCAATATCCAAATTAGGTCTTAAAATCAAACAAGAGTTAACTAAATTAATAAAAATAAATAGAGACTATGATGTAAAGCAAAAACCACTTGAAAAGACCCAGAGATATGAAACAGTCTGGCATATTAGAAAGAAAATAAGGAATTCTTATTTTTCTGGGATTTTCAAGTGTCCAGAAAAATTGGTGGGAATTAGACTTATCAGTATAAGGGAGCTGAGGGACTAAGAGCATGAAATTTACAACTAAGCCATTCTACTCAAAAAGGAATATGACAGGGTTAGGCTATGAATTGTGAGAGACAGTCAGATTTTCCACAAACTAATTTGATTGCAATCCAGCATACTAATTTCCAGTTTTAAAAAAACTTAAGTGAACTTTTGCTACAGTGTTTATGAAACACAAAATTGGGCCAAAGATGGGGCAGAGGTGTAATGCCTGCCTGGCAACCATGAGGTCCTGAGTTTGATCCCCAAACAAACAAAATTAAGCCAAAGACAAATGTCTTACTATTCCTCCTCTTCAGTTAAGGAATCATTATATATCCTGGGAAGAGACATCTCTTGGTGGGGAATCACTTATTTTAACAGTGACTTGTATATTTGCTCTGATCAGAGTTAGAAATTATTTTTGGACTTAGGAAAAAAACAGAATACAAGGAAAAAATTGAAACAGAGCTTTTGTAAATAAGGAGGGGAAGAAGGGTTAAAAGGAGAGGAAGTTAATAAAAGAAAAAGCAAGATATATCATGTACAGGTATGAATTTCCTGTGATGAATGTTATCTTTATATATATATATATAAAATGTGCTTTTCCTAAAAAGTCAAGTACAGAGAAGTGTAAGAGATCTAACTGCACACTAGAGTTCCAAAGAATCCAACCAAGGGCATGGATCCCACAGCAGTACCCTGCACAAGTCCAAATGAAGGCCTAAAGTCCAAGGCAATGTCTTCCATGAGTCCAGCAAGTAGCCTAGAGCCTGCAGCCATGTCTCATGCTCATCCATATTGAGGATCTTCATCCGGAAGACCCAAAAGTCAGCGGTGGAAGCCAGGAAACCCGCACCCATGGGGTGAAGGGTCTGCGCCACCAGCTGAGGGATCTACCCTAGAACCAGAAAGTGATGCTCACGGCGAAGAGTAGAGCTACCCTGACAAGAACAGCAGCCATTCCCAGGGACAGTGAGGCCCCAAGCTTCTCCTCTAAGGAGAACAGCCATGATCTTTCCTTCCAGGGAACAGGAGAATAAAAAGGATGGCTTGAAGGCATCACAAGAAACAGCAGTACTTCACCCTTTGCAGCCTCAAAATTACAAAAACAAAAGACTACTTTGGGGAAAGAACCCCAGAACACCACTATTGCATAATGGTAGCAGCCCAGGAAAGTTGTTCCTTGGGATTTGGTTTATAGAGATTTGACCCCAACAGCCAAGAGAGAGGGAAGACTAGCAACTAGGAGTAAGGAAAATAGGTCAAATGGAATTTCTATTTTCAGTTTTTTGAGCAATTTCCATATTGATTTCCATAGCAGTTATATTAGCTTATATTTCCACTAATGTTGTAGAAGTGTTCCTTTTTCCCCACTTCCTTGATAGGATTTGTTTATTTGTTTGTTTGTTTTTATTCAAGATATTTGTTCTTTCTGAAGAAAGATGGAATCTCAGTACTGTTTTTATTAATTTTAGTACATTTTATATACATATTAATCACACTTATCATAGAGAATGTGTACCTGTACATAATAATATATCCTCATTCTTCTTTTTCTCCCCATTTCCATGCACTCCCTTCAATCTTCTTTCCCTCATTATTTACAAAAGTTTTATTTCCTTTTTTCATTTTATTCTCTTCTTTTTTTCTTTCTCCCTGTACTCCTGTCCTCTTCCTCTCCTCTCCCCTGTTCTCCTTACCATTTATCCTATTTCCCAATATCTATTATCCATTTTGGTCTTTAATTATACTTTTAGTTTTCCCACAAGAGGAACAATGTGTGTCTGATTTTTTTTAACTTATAAGAATGGTCTAAACGTGCATTCATTTATCTAAAAATGTCTCGTTTATCCTTCTTTATGGCAGAATAGTATTACACTGTACCTAAAAACCACATTTTTTAATCCATTCATCTATTGATGGGCATCTAAGATGTTTCCAGGTTTAGCTATTATAAATTGTCCTGCTATAAATAATACAGGTGTGCATATATTGCTGTGGTATGATGCTTTTATCTCTTTCTCAAAGATATCAAAAAGGAGATAGCTGAGAAAAATGGAACCTTAGTTTAGATTGTAAGGATTATCCATACTGATTTCCATATTGGTTACACCAATTTATGCTACAACTAAAAATGCAGAAGGGTTCCTTTGTTCCCAGAGTATCACCAGCATTTGGCACTGGTTCCTTGATGGTAGCCATTCTTCCTGGAGTGATCTGAAATTTTGGTGTTGTTTAATTTACATTTCTTGAGTGATCAGTGGTATTGAACTTTTTTTACATATTTATTTGCTGTTTGTACTTCTTCATCTGAGAAGTATCTGTTAGTCTTTTTTTCTCATTGAGTTTATTGGTACATTTTAGATATACAGTACAATTACATTCATCATTGGGATCTTGTACCTTTACATGACAGGTCTTGGTTCTCATTTTTCCCCTTATCCCTGCCCTCCCTTCACCCACTCCTCCCTTCCCTATTTACAAATATTTTATTTTCATTTTTTAATTTTCTCATATTTTTTTCTTTTCCCTTATTTCCTTTCCCCTACCCTTCCCACTTCCCCTACACCTTTAGCCTTTTTCTTCCTATTTCACATTGTCAATTATACCATTAGGATCTTAGGTACAATTATAATTTTTCACACCAGAGAAACTATTCAGTACTTACATGTGTGTGACTTATTTATTTCACTTAAGAGTATATCCTCAATATGCATCCATTTTCCTATGAATGACTCTAATTTCTCATTCTTTATGGCCGAGTAGTGTTTCATTTTATAGAAAAAAAGTATCTGTTCATTTCAAATGCCCATTTTTGTATAGGGTCTTAAATTTGGGTAGCCTGGTATTTTTTAGTTCTTCATATATTCTAGATATCAGTCCTTTATCTGAGGAGTAGCTGGTAATAACTTTTTCCCATTCTGTGGGTTGTCTCTTCACTCTATTAACGCTTTCTTTTGCTGGGAAAACATTTTAATATAGTGAGATTCCAGTTGTTTAATCTTTATAATCATTCCTGTGCAGTCAAGGTTTTATTGATAAGGTCTTTGTCTATACTCATTTCTTCCCAAGTTGTGCCTATTTTATCTTTCAGCAGATTTAGTGTTTCTGTTTTAATATTGACATCTTTGATCCATCTTGACTTTAGTGCATGGTGAGAGATATGGGTCCAGGTTTAATCTCTGGCATGCGGAAAGACAGTTTTCCAAGCACCATTTATTAAAAAAGGTATTTCTTTTCCAGTGAATGTGTTTGGCTCCTTTGTCAAAGATAAGGTAGCTGAGCACACTTAGAGTTGTTTCTGTATCTTCTATTCTGTTCCATTAATCCTTGGGTCTGTTGGTTTTTTGTTTTCTTTTTTGTTTTTTGCCAGTACCATGCCATTATGATTACAGTAGCTTTGTAATATGACTTCAAATCTGGCATTGTGATGCCCTCTGTCATGCCTTTATTGCCCAGAACTGCTTTTGCTATTTTAGGTCTTTTCTGATTTCAAGTTAATTTTAGGGTTGTTTTCTCTAATTCTGTGAGGTATGCTATTGGTACTTTAATTAGGATGACATTAAATCTGTATAATGGTTTTGGAAGTATGGCCATTTTCATTATATTGGTTTTGCTTACCCAAGAACAGGGGATATCTTTCCGATTTCTGATATCCTCTTTAGTCTCCTTTTTCAGGGTACTGTAGTCTTTCACTTGATTGGTTAAATTGATTCTTAAGTATTTTTTAATGCTATTGTGAAAAGTTGTTTTTCTAAATTCTCTCTCAATGACTGTTACTCATGTACAGGAATGCTAATTATTTTTGAGTGTTGACTTTGTATCCTGCTACACTGCCAAGTTTGGTTATTAATTCAAGGAGTCCTTGGTGGAATTTTTTTAGATCTTCTAAGTAGTCAGATATTTGATGCATTTATATTTATGATTGTGATCTCTTCCTCTTGAATTGTTCCCTTAACAACTATTTAGTGACCCTCTTTGTCTTTTCTGATCATGCTTGGCTTGAAATTCAATTTTTCTGCAAATAGAATAGCTACCCTTACTTTTTTCCAGGTACCTGTCACATGGAATATTTTTTTCCATCCTTTAACTTTCATTCTATGAATTTATTTTCAAATGTTTTTCTTGTGTGCAGCATGTTGTCGGATCTTACTTCTTGATCTATTCTGCCCATCTATTTCTTTTGATTGGTAAATTGAGACAATTTACATTTATGGTTATAACTGATATGTAGTGACTGTCTTTATCATACTAATTTCCAGTTGTTGGTTCTTTCCCTTCTGTCTAATTGATTGCCTTTTCTGGTCAATACATTGTATTGAGATGCATAGAATTGTTTTCTTCATTCTCTTATTCTAGAATATCCTTCAAAATTTTTTGTGTGCTGGTTAGGTAGTCATGAATTTCTTCAGGTATTCTTTATGATGGAAATATCTTATTTCTCTATCATTTTTGAAAAATAATTGTGCAGGATACATCAGGCTAGGTTGGAGGCTTTTCTCTTTTAGGACTTGAAATACTTTATTCTAAGGTCACGTGATTTGAGGGTTTGTGTTAAGAAGTTTGTGTGGTTTTTTTTCAGCTGCCTGCCTGCCTGCCTGTCTGCGATCACCCGGCGGCGTGCGCGCGAGCTCC
>NW_022900949.1:50498683-50506594 GCF_012274545.1 Fukomys damarensis | reverse complement strand
TTCATTCATAGGAAAATGGATACATATTGAAGATATACTCCTAAGTGAAATAAATAAGTCCCACATGTGTAAATACCGAATAGTTTCCCTGGTGTGAATATTCTGCAACAATGCATAAGATTCTAATAAGATTACTGACATTTAGAAATGGGAGGAAAGGAGCTAAAGATGTAGGGAAGGTGTGATACGTAGGGGAAGAACAAAAAGGGAAAAGAAAAAAATGTGAGAGAATGAAAAGATGAAAATAAAGTGTTTGTAGATGGGGAGGGGAGGAGGGGGTGAAGGGAGGGCAGAGGTAAGGGGAAAAAAATGAGAATCAAGACTTGCCATGTAAAGGTACATGATCCCAACAATGAATGTAACTGTACTGTATCCCTAAATGTACCAATAAACTCAATAAAAAAAAAAAAAGGTTTGTGTGATTCTGGTGGGTTTTCCTTTATAGGTGATTTCTTTCTTTTCTCTAATAGTTTTTAATATTCTACTCTTGTTGAATTTCTCATATCTTGACTATTATGTGCCTTGATGTAATTTTTCTGATAATTGCTAATTAAAGTGCTGTAAGCCTCATTTATCTGTAAGTCAAGTTATTTTTCCATGCTTGTGAAGTTTTCTATTACTTTTGTGAAGAGGTTTTCTACATACTTTCTTCTGATTTTTCATTGATCACAATTAATCTTATGCTATTCTTCCTTGCATCATCTAGAAGCTGTTGGACTGACTTTTTATGGTCCCTTGCTATTTTTGAAAGTCTTTCATTTGGTGATTGCTAACCACAAACCTGCCTTCTAGATATGATATTCTGTCTTCACATTGGTTGATTCTGCTGTGTATACTTTCAATAGAATGTTTAACCTCTTGTCTATGTGTTTTAATCTCTTTTATGAAACACAATTGTTCCCTATGTTAGGCACTCATAGTTTCCATCATTTTCCTAAAATCCTCTATTTTTTTAATCTGTATCTATTTTAGATTCACTAACCATGTCCTTCTTTATGGCCATCATTTCCTTAGTATTTTATTTCTTTATTTCTTATTTGCTGTTTTCTGAAGCCTCATTTATCTGCTTTGCTACTTCTGCTTCAGAAAAGCCATCTGGATGGCTTTTGATTTCTTCCACCTCAATGTGCCCTGGATTTTCCTTGGTGAGCTGCAGATCTGGGGTTGAATTTACTTCTCATTTTCTATTTTTTTAATTTTATTTTCTGCATTGATGTCTGTAAATGGCTTATGGTAGCTAGCTTTGTTACTGGTACTGAGACTTCTTTAGGAGATGATTATTTTTCAGAGATGTCTTTTATATGTAGCTTGCTTTTGGCTTATGAGTCTGTCCCAAGATCCTGCCTCTTTGATTTGACAGGGATTAAGGGCTGCTGTGTCCGTTTGGTCTAGCACCCAGTTTTTTGGTACTGAATTATGGCATTGTTTATGGAAACCCCACCACCACCAGACAAACTCTGTAATAGTGTACAAGAAGGACTACAGATCACAACTATGTTGCCTTGGCTAAAGTTTTATGACCAGCAATAACAGTAGCATCAAGCACATTCAAGAAACTAACAAACTGTGATAACTGTTAATTTGCCACCTTTACCATCAGTACAACCTTTATTATTATAATAGCAAGAAAATTATATACAGTCAAAATCCACTTAATAGAGCAATTTTACCTTCAAGGGAGAGAATTTCAAAGGGATAAGAGGGAAATTTTGAGAAATAGAAGAAGAGAAAAAAATTAGAAGCAAGGCTGAGGGGCAAAGGAGATTACCATGCTTCAGAAAGCTGGTGAAGAAGATAGGAGAGAAAGAAAGAAGGAAAAAATAAGATTAAAACAAAACAAAATAACTAAAAACATTGCTCACATTCATGGAAAAACAAAAACATACAGTCAAGTTTAAGAAAAAGAAGAAAGAAAGAAATTTCTTTGTGACATCAAGCCTATGGTTATCTTCTGGTTTCTCTACTTTTGTGTTAGTGTCCAAGTCAGAGCCCAGATCTGGGTTGGGTAACCCCAGTAATTCTACAGTGGGACTGAGATAGGGCACAGAGTCTACTGTTCTCAACTCCACAGAAGAATCTTAAAGAGGAACCATGCCTAACTCAGAGGAATGCTAGTCCCTAGTTTTCACTAATGGTGGAAATCATGCAACAAACAAAAACTTAGATCAAAGAGGTTTATATTAAATCAATAGGAAGGAAAAACTATTGAAGCCATGGACTGAGCTGAACTCACCAGAAGAGAGAGAAAGAAGAAACGTGAACCAAATGTGGAGCCCTGAAAGCACTCATCCTTTGAGTGGACCTGAGGTCCCAAGAGAAAGTCTAAGGGACAGTGAGCAGAAGTTTGGAAGTGGTGCAGTGAAACAAGAGGGAGGTGATAGTGGGAGGGTAACAGAATCCTTTGCCTGATGGTGAGCACTGTGGCATCATACCTGTAGGCAACAGGTAGGACAACACTCTATACCCTTACAAAAGATACTTGCAGAATCTAGGATTAAAGATTATTCCAGTAACCACATTATTCCAGTTTGATAAACTGGAAGAGAGTGATCAGGATCAAGAAAATCAGTCAATAAACTGACAACCATGATAACTAACACTTAGTAGGTACTTATGACATATTAAGCACTGGGTGAAATGTCTCATGTATTAACTCACTTTAAAACTAGCCTAGACATTATATGTTATAAGTATTCTAACCTCATTTTATACACGATGGACTGGGAAACAGAAAGCCTAGATTGCTTGCCTAAAGCCACACAGATAGTAAGTAGCAGGGCAAAAGTTCACACCCAGATGTGTAAACTTATGTGGTTGGCCTACCTTGAATATGATGGTGATTACAACCCTGGAGAGAAGAGCCACTGTCCATGCACCTTATGTTCTAGTGAGTGAGGAGAGCAGGAGCAAAAAGGAGTGGAAAATTCTTCTCAGGAAATGTTCAGTTATGGCCAAGCAGGAGCTAGGAGGTGAGAAATATGAAGCATTCCAAACATCACACAATCCAGCAGCACAGCCACTCTTCTGCATTATTGATCTAAGTAGAGGTCTAGGCAGGGTGCCCCACTGAGTCTGTTCAGGCTAATGTAACAAAATTATCATAGACCAGGTTCCCTAAACTACAGAAATTTATTTCTTATAATCCTGAAGGCTGGTAATTCCAAGACCAAGGTGTTAGAGATTCCATGTTCAGTGAGGACCCACTTCTTTTTCATAGATGGTGGTCCTCTCACTGCATCCCCATGTGGCAAAATAGAATAAGGTTCTCTAGATTGTCTTTTAGAAGGCATTAATCCCATTATTTGTCAGATGGAGACATACTCACCTCTTAAAGACTCCCTCCAAAAGGGAGGATCCTTTTGAGGATTAGTGTTTCAACATATAAATTTGGAGAAGACAGAAACAGTCTATGTAAGGTCTCTGCTGGACTCAGTTGAGCAAATGATATGAAGAATAATAGTTACCTCTTGTTGAGAACTTATTATGTACCAGGCATTGGGTTAGCAGCTTGGCATCTCCTATCTAACTTATTTCTCATAGAAAAAATATTTTTACTTCTATTTTATAGGCTACAAAACCAAGGCTGCACAAAGTTAAATGACTTTCCCTATAACAATACCAAGATTTGAAATTGAGAAAGTCTGACTCCAAAAGTTAGCATTAGTATGTTCCTGTGCATTCCTGAAAAGGTAACATCTCATTCTCCAGAAGAGCTACCTTTCTATTCAGGAAGAAAAATCAAGTTTTCCTTTCTTATACTTGTCATCAACAACCCTCCCTTCCCATATTCCCATTGAAAAGTTCTTGGTATGTGTAGGTGGATGGATGGTTTTCCTCAATCCATGACTCTCTGGATATGTCTTTCCCTTTCATGAACTCCCAGGGAGCATCCAGTAATAAGCAAAAATGTAGAATCAAGAAGCCTGAGTTCAATTCATAACTGCTGAGCTCATAGATAATTATGAGCTAACCTCAATTTCCTTGTTGGGCTGTTGGGAGAACTAAGTGAAATGATGTATATAAAATGCTTTATTCTCCCAACAGCCCCATGTATCTATTCCACAGAACCAACCTGTTCTTCTTGGCCCGTCAGGATTGAGTCCAGAATAACTGTCCCCTGTGTTGCTTCTTCCACATTAGGGGAGATGAAAGTGCCAACAGGGAAGTGGGACATCCATCAGAGGCCTACAGTGAGCAGAACCACCTGCCTGACTGCCGAGTCAGTACTGGATTAGGAGCCAAGCAAGATAGCTTGTATTTGTATAGGGTTTTGTGGCTTACAAAGCACATTGACATCTGTTATATGGTTTGCTTCACAACCTTACAAGGCTGGCATGGCAGACAGCATTATCTCTGCTGGTCAAAAGACAAAACTGTGTCTGCTGAGGAATAGTAAGTTGTCAAAATCTCATAGTTATTAGTGGAGAGCTGAGCTCAAGCCCTGGTTTGTGGTTCAAAAGCTCTTCTGGGTTGTGCTCCTACCTCTGGTCTTGGTTGTTTTGTTTTGGTTTGGGGTTTTATTGCGGGGGGATGGAAGAAGGGCAGTTGTGGCACTTCATCATTCTGTTTAGTACATGCAATCCACCATGTATCATACTGAGAAACTGAACAAATTAGGCATAAATGTGTAGTTTGTATGAATTGTGAATATGCATAAATTAAATATACATTAACTTTGATTAAGCAGGGAGGTTCATGTTTTAATTTCAAATTGAGAATGGCTCAGACCTTTTGGGAAGCAGTATCTGTATAACTTAAGGGCAATAACCACTGGCTCCCCAACTCAGCTTCCACCCAATGCCAGCTCAAGGTACTCGACTATGCTTAATTTAATTCACTTAAGCCCAAGTGTGGGTTCTTCTCCCCTTTAGAGAGCCAGAAAACTAAGGGTCCCCTTTAGGTTGACAGATATTCAGAGGCCTGTCGCAGGGAATTTTCATAACCTCTCTTTATTCCTCAAGTCTTCACCCAAATGTCATGTCTGTAGGCCTTCCTTGACTCTGACACATTGGCAAGGTATCTCTTTTCCGTGTCCACAGAGTGCTCAATAATGAGCTCAGTCACTCTGTGGGGACTTCTGGTTGCTTGCATATTACCTATGAGCTTCTATAAGCAGCGAATATCTGAGCCTAGAGACTTGTAGGGTCTCTATAGGCTTAGTAGCTGCCAATGAACACTTCTGAGATTGAGTGAGTGAATGAAATAATGTATGAACAAATGAATGAATGACAGATTATGTACATCTGCTTTAGCACTTTAAATTTCCTTTATGTCAGAGATGGGAGATAGCTATCATGGTCAGAAAACTAATATTTAAAATATGGCCTTGATAAAAGTCACATTTCGTTTAAGGTCCAGGTTTGCTATGCTTCCAAATTGATGGCCCACAGCACAGGGAATGACCAAGAAAGTGAGCTGTGCTGATTTCCTTTCTCATATTTATGATCCTCTGAACTTGTTTAAGGGTTATAATCTTCCTTCCACTCCTTATGAGGTCACAAATATTCAAGCTTCTGTGACCAAGTGTTTTCTATGCAACAGTTTCAATCTATCCATTTCCTTTGGTAAATGCAATTTTTAAAAATCTACCTTGGGGCTTTCTCCTTGACCTACAAAATAGTACTGAGTACTTTGTGTTCTTTGGGAAGAAGTCTTTCCAAACCTTTATTTGGAGAAGCGAATGCATGCTGGAGCCTGTCATCCTCAGTGGGAAATTTGATTCATCTCACCAGGGAAGGGTTGGAGGGCGATCCCAGACTGGGCTTCCACTTCTTCCTTTAATCAAGTGGCACCTATTTGAATGATAAGGAGCTACTGAAAATTGGGAACATCTTACAAATTCAAATACTTCCCTTTTATATATGTGTATCTCATTTTAAAATGTGTCCTGTAATATTATTCTACCATAATAAGGATACCACAAAGAGTTTATAATAACTTGGGGAAATATTTATGAAATAATGTTAACTTTAAAAGAGGAATATAAAATTATATGTATAGTATTCCTAAATTCTGTCTTTCAAAAGTGTACATAGGAAAGAAAAAGACAGTTTTATCATTGAATGTTCACAACAACCCTGTAATAATATTATATGGAATTAGTAGGTAATTTGCCCAAAGCCATACAGCTGCCCAGGGTCACATTTCAGATCTATACATGTAAAGAAGTTTGATTACATTTTTTTCCCCAGAAGCTAATATGGGGAGGAAGGAAGAATTTTGAATTCTGCTTTCAGGTACTTGGTACAAGTACAGTCAGCTAGCATTGTGGAGTCTGATTTGTTTTGGTATGCAATGGTATGTCACTTCCAGATGGAAACTTTAAGATCCTGGGTGGACTCCCCACATTCTCTCTTCCCTTCCTCCAAGATTTGCAGTCCTCCAGAAAGGGGCTGCCCTGTTGACCTGGATCTTGGAACAAGGACAACATGAAGCAGAATTGATTGCAGCACCAGCAAGAAATAGTGCTATATTGTCTTAAGCCACTGGGATTATCCTTGACAGCACAATGTACATCAATGAAACCTAGCCTGACTCACTGAGGGGTGTTGAATATTTACTCTAGTTGTCCGGGTACATTCTCACATGACTTCCTATGGTTTAAATAGGAGGTGTTGTAATAGTAGAGAGGAGGTTGGGTATGTTAGCTTTATGTTACTGTAACAAACAACTGAGATAACCCCAACATACAAAGAGAAAACATTTGTCTTATAGATTTTTAAAGGTTTTAGCCAATGATTAGTTGACCCAGTTGCTCTGGGCCTATGGTGGAACACTATGACAGGAGCACGTAACAGAACAAAATTGCTCACCTCGTGGCCCAGATTTGAAAGAGGAAGGGGAAGGGTCAGGGTCTTACACCCCTGAAAAGGCACATCCCAAGTGATGAAGACCTCCTATGCCCCACCTCCCAAGAGTGCCACAGGCTGGGGACCAAACTTTAACACAATGTCCCTTCAGGGGACATTCCAGATCTAAAATGTAGCATTAAATTTTAGAACCAACCCAAACGTCAATACAAGCTATTATCTGTATGCACTAATTTTCATATTTTTAAACAGGAATTATAATATACCCTATAAAATTTGTACTAAATAAAATAGTATATATAACATGCCTGTCACTTAAAAAAAAGAATCTACTTATTATGAAAGTGTTTCTGGATGACTAATTTTTATAAAGATGCCTCAATCCTAATGTATTTGTTAACTGAGGTATGTAGTTTTGAGGGTTTTTTTTGTTTTGTTTTTTGCTTTTTGTTTTTTTTTTTGTTTTTTTTGTACCAGGGATTGAACTCAGACTCTTGTGCTTGTGAGGCAGGCAGCAGAACCACTGAGCTAAATTGCCAGCCCCTGAGGTATGTACTTTTTATTTAAAATTTGTTTTTTCTATTTATAAATAAAAGATTGGGATGACTACTTTTCCCTCTACCAAACAGTAATAAACAATATAATATGTAACATTAATTTATTAATATATTTCTGAGGAAAATGGTAATTATCATGATATAAGAGCTTAATACAAATAAAAATTAATATTAAGATGAAGTTAACGAAGGAAGGTAACTGTCTTAGTTACTTTCTTGTCTCTGAGACACAGTGCATGTCACCCACAACTAAAATTAAGAGAAGTTTATTTTTGTTCACAGTTTTAATTCAGTTTAAAGTCAGCTGAGTCTAAGGCAGGAAACGATGTTGAAAGGGTCTGGCTGAGGAAAATCTGCTCACCTCATAGCAGGCAGGAAGCAGATCCTGAAGGGAGGAGCCAAGGAGAGAGATATGCCCTTCCAGGTCACACTCCCCATGACCTACCTTTCTGACCAGACCCCATATTCTAAAAGTAAATCAGCTATACTGCCCCCATGATTCAAGCACCTTCCAAAAGTGCATGAGGTATTTGGGAGACATATAT
>NW_022900949.1:50484243-50498606 GCF_012274545.1 Fukomys damarensis | reverse complement strand
ATATATATATATACTGGGTTTGAACTCATGACCTTGCACTTGCAAGGTAGGCATGGTGCCACTGAGCTAAATTCCCAGCCAGGACATTACTGATCTAAACCATAACTATAAACATTACCAAAAATCCATTTAACAAATATAATAGTTGAGATTCAATTGTGCATATTAATATAAAGGAAGCATAAGGAAATAATGGAATCTAACTTTCTATACTTACTCTGCTGAATACAAAGTTAGAGTTCCTGTCCTCAGAAATCTTTCAATCTGAGACAATTAAATAGCTACAAAAGATCCAGTGGCAGCTCAAAGTTGCATATTATTATTTTCCAGAATTATTGAACTGCCAGATGTTCTGCTAGATGAAATTGTAGATTATATAGTTCTCCTACTTTCTAACTCAGTCTACTCTGTTTCTCATTCTATCGCTTCCATTCACACACAACAGGGAACACTGGTGGATATGTCAGACTGTGATTATTTCTTCATAATTTCATGCATCTAAATAAAAACCACATCATTAAAATATAGGTATTTCTGTAAAAAAGAGGAAAACATTCACCTTTTGTTTTCAATGTTAAATCATCTTTTTGTATCTCCTTCTGAGGGCTCTCCCAAGAGAATCGAGTTGACAGTCCCTCCAGCAGAGCCTAGGATGTTGTACATTCCAATATTTGTTTGGGTTGCTGCCCCTTAAAAGCAAAACTATGTGTTGCAATCTGTCTCCTATATGTATCTTCACCTATAGAGTCAGCTGCATCTATACAGACATAAATTAAAGCTGATGTGAGAGATTCTGCAGGCTCCATTAATAAGTCCAACTCTCATTTGTTCAAGACTGATAATGGGGAAAGAACGTTAGTGGCTGTGCCTCATGGCTTTGACATGTATGCTCAGATGACCTTTGCATTAGGAAGGAAGGTCGCTAACCACTCTGTAGTCACTAACCTTGCCCTGTAAGTTCTGTTCATTCAATGTTGTGGTCAAAAGCATATCTCAGGGCTTCTCCCTTGAGTTTCCTAAGCACCTCCTGGGAAACTTTCTTCTCATTCACTCTCAGTGGGGGTAGTGTAAGAAAGACTGTGAAGATGATTTCTCACTCATATTACTATGAGTAATATGGATCCCTCAAAGCAACAGGATACTTGAGGAACCAATTTGTGTTGGCTTACTCTAAGAGACATGGACATACCAGTGACAAGGTTGATTCTAGGCCATACAGTTTCCCCCTCCCCTGCCTCTGGGTCCAGTTTTACTGTGATTAGGTAGCCAAGGGTCCAAGTTCTGATGTACCACTGATGATGCATACAGGATTGCTTGTAGCCAATATGATTGTTAGTAGAGAAAAGGGCTGGGATAAATGAGTGTCCTCCCAGCTTTGTCCATGCAGACAGGACAGATACACCATAACACTTATCAGCAGTCAGAAGCACTCCTCTTTTCACAATTATATCACCACAGATACACAGAAAGATGATATTAATGATCAAAAGAAATTTTCAACTCACTGGTCATCTATCTAGCCAAATTTCTTTATTGAGATTTGACCACCTTCTGAGCAGTAACTCTTTACTTCAGTGCTAGTTCTCTTTCTTTATACTATGTCTTCCCCTTAAAAGAATATCTTTCAGTCCCACAAAGTAGAGCATCCTATTGAAAGGCACAGGCTCTGAAGTGGTCTAAGTAGGGCCATTTAAATCTCCTAGCTTCCAGCCCATAGATCTCACAACGGTGCTGTTTTCTATTCAACTGGTAGCATGGAAAACTCATAGTTAGAGGTAGAGTCCAAACTAACCACATATATTTTTGAGTTCTATTGTAACTCTATCTATATCTTCTCCTGAGCCCAAGATTTTCCCTCACCTTACCCTTACGTGGAACATTTTTACTTTTGGTGGCACATTTCTTTCTCTTCCATTTTCAGCCCTTTCAGTGTTTTCTCTGTTAAGAAAAAGAAATACAGCAACTACAAAGTCCTCATAACTGCCTGGCTGATCAGCTGTCACAGGTCCTCCACAAATGTTAGCTCTCTTTGACACATTAAATATTCCTCCCTCATATTTCCCCATACCCTGCCCTCCCTCCACCCCTCCTCCCTTCCCTACTTACAAAAAAAATGAGAACCAAGACCTGTCATGTAAAGGTACAAGATCCCAATGATGAATGTAACTGTATTGTATACCTAAAATGTACCAATAAACTCAATGAGAAAAAAATATTCCTCCTTCTCCTTATATGCAAACTTCCCATTGTTGTACTTACTCCTTTCAATATGTACTTATTTCCATAAATTTGTTATTGCCAAATGAATCAGTAAAGGTAGAATAGACACATATCAATGTCATTCTGGTAAGAAAAATAGAAACAAAAAGAAGTGCCAGACTGCTGAACTGGGATCAAAAAAGGCCCATTGCCTGTTTCCAATAAATCTTTCCATATTTTCTTATGTCTTCAATGTATTTTATTTTTGTTTCTGTGTAGACAAGGGACATAATGCCTGGTCTTTATTGTTTGGTTTCATTATGGAAACATGACTTTACAGGCACAAGAAGGAAAGTGATAATTTGTGGGTACTTCTTGGAACTTCTCCAACATCTGTCTTCTTTATTTGCCACCATCTTCGTGTGGGAGTCCATATGGAGCCCCAAGGAAGCAGACGCTACTCTCTCGGTCCAGGCGTGGAGCACATGACTTAGGTTAAACAGCTCAACACAGTCCACCTCCCTGGAAACACAGGCTCTGAACCTGGTTGGTCACACAATTCCAGGGAGTCCTATCAAAATAAATCTCAGAACTTTTGTTGAATTACTTGATCAAGGACTCTGTCTCCTATTCTGAAAACAGAAAGTCTAAGATTTCTCCAAACATTTTGCCACCATGAGGAAAACCTGCTTGAGAATGAAATTAAAATATAGAGAATTTTAAAGCAATGAACCCAGGGCTTTAATGATACCATGAACCACTGGGTTAGAACTTCCCTATGTTTAGCCTTTTTAGTTACATGAAATATTTAGCTGTATTATTTAAGCTCAACTTTCAACTGCAAGATCCCTGATGTTACCTTAACATTCATGTAAATTGTTTGATTTTGATAGATAAAAGTTACAATTTATCTTTGCTCCCTACTTCCTTTGTGATGTGCTAAAGACACAAAACAGATGGTGACAGTGCTAGTGTGTGTGTGTGTGTGTGTGTGTGTGTGTGTGTGTGTGTGTATTTGCCCAGGTGATCAACAACAACAATCATCATTATCCCCATCACCGCAATGGATGGGACCATCATATGTAAATCAAACTCAGATGAACAAAGTTTACAGCAAAATTTGAAATTTAGTGTCTCAGAAGCATTTCATTTCCACCCCATAAAGGTTATGATGTTCTGACTAAATACTGACTGGAAGCTGAAAGAGAGCTTACTTGAGGCTTATAGGGACGGAAAGGATGCATTCTTTTGCCACCTAATTTTTTTCTAAATATTACTGTCCAAAGATAGCCAAAGGCATGCATTTCATGTTTTTAAGGGGAGGTAGTATAGGTATTCTTTATTTTTTATAATAGTATTTCCTACCAATATTGAATATGAGGAAGAGAAAATAGCAATAAAAAGAAACTATTTTCCTTTTCAAAGAAAACCTTTGTTGTCTTCAGTTTATTTAGCGATTTTTGAGGGGGAAAAGAATTTACTCCTTGCAGTAAACATTTTTGTATGAAGTATCCCACCTTTCTACTTTGTAATCCCAGTTCAGACCTTTAAATATTTTGTATATTTTGTATTAGTTTCCTCTTCTTCTTCTTCTTCTTCTTCTTCTTCTTCTTCTTCTTCTTCTTCTTCTTCTTCTTCTTCTTCTTCTTCTTTCTTCTTTCTTCTTTCTTCTTTCTTCTTCTTCTTCTTCTTTCTTCTTCTCCTTCTCCTCCTCCTCCTCCTCCTCCTCCTTTTCCTTCTCCTTCTCCTTTTCTCTGAGAAAACCAAGAACAAGGACCACTTGCACAGATTATCAAGAAGGAAGAAAGAGCAAAGACTGAAAGGCAGTTTCAGCAGAGCAGATGTGTCCACACTCCCTCCTGTGGGGCTGCACATTATACAGCAAGCAGAGCTGGAAGAGGGATCAACATATCAGGACAAGATGCCATGAATGACAGACAGCAAACTTTGATGGCCAGAGACTGAGGCACCACTGGGCATTAATTACAAGTGGTAATGAACTGCTGGACCCAGGGGATTAGAAGAATTGCTGTGGGCCAAGTGGTTGGTTAACCTATATGAAGTTAACTATCTGTATGTGCAATATGGTTTCAGAACTGAACCCTGGATTTCTCAGGTCTATAATCAGTAAGTACATCCTTTGATGATTTCCGTCTTATTTCAATACTTTATTATGAATAGTTTCCAACATATAGAAAAATTGAAAGAAATGTGAAGCATATGTTTATAGAGACACCATCTAGATTCTACAATTAATAGCACTATACTTGCTATTTATCTATCTACCTCTCTATCCATTCACCTTCTTTTTGGTCCATTTCTTTTCTGTTTTGTTCTGGTGTTTTGTTCGTTTGTTTGTTTCTGAATTTTTTATCTTTTATTTAAAGTAACAATGTAACGCACGTATAGGTAGTATACATCCATTCATGTTTACTCAGACTTTCTTTTCACAGGGAAATGATGGATACCACCCGTGATCCTATATCAGCAATGCCTACGACTTTAAGAAGCAGGTCTGGGTGACTTACAATGATCTACTGGTATCACGTATCACAGAGTCCCTGGTGCAGAAGACTAGGCTTTCTGCAGGGTACGTCTTCTTTAACACGCATAATGAGATCTTTGAAGAGCTGCTGGAAAAGCTCAAGACCGCCCAGACCCAGGCCCAGTCCCCGTTCCAGTCCCAGTCTCAGTCTACGTCTACATCTCAGTCTAAGAAGGCTTCGTCTCAATCTAAGTCTAAGTCTCGCAGCACCAAGGCAAGGAAGATTTCTTAGGAGGAACAGACACCTCCACGCTCAGTTCTCTCTCATTGTCTCATTCACTACCATCTCGTCCATGAAAAGAGAACTCCAAACTCTGTCTAGAAATTAAACTAAGACCAAAGTTCAAGCAAACTCTCTTGGGGAAAAAAACGCGGGCTATTTTTGGTCCATTTCAAGTTAAGTTTCAGACATCAGTACACTTTATTCCTAAACACGTTTATCATCAGCTAGAGTTCAAGGCTTATAGAAAGTACTTTTTTCTGGGTAAAATTTACTTGAAGTGAATTGCATGCATTTTAACTGATATCCCATGAGTTTTAACAAATATACATGCCTATAAAAGGAAAATCCTGTTAAGACACAGAGCATTATCATGGTGATTTCTTTCTAATGTGAACTATCTCAGTAGTGCTGTTTCTCATGCCATTCACTTACTCAGCAAATCTTTTCAGAGCTCCTCTGTGGTTTAGGTATTGTCCTAGGTATTGGAGATACCAAGGGGAAAGAGACATAACTGTCCACAGGAGCTGACAGTCTAGAGAAAGACATGCCTATATTTTGATTAATTAGCCACAGCCACTGTAGAAATTTGTTCTTACAGAGAAAGGGTTAGCCAGTGTACCTGAGGTGGAGAAGTCTGAGCCGGGAAACCCTAAATTCTAGCATATTCTTTTTAAAAACATAATCATTTCTATTATAATCACCTAATAATTTTTTAAACAATTATTTTAAAAGTATTGTGAAGGGCCCTGCCAGTCTCTAACCAAGAAATAAATCTTGTGGCTAAAATAGTTCAATCACTTTTGCATACACTGAGAGAAAAATAACCACACAAACAGCAGGTTTGTGTGTGCATTCATGATGAAGGCATGCACAGCTACACATGTATACACAAACATGCACACACATCTGCTGCAATCAATGTGAGTCTCCTATTGTGCTAACACCCCCTCCCAGGGTAAGAAATAAAATGATCTAGGGTGATATGTCAAATTATCTTTCAATGGAATGGGAAATAATTTTGCTGTGTATGACAGGTGGTAGAATCCACAATGGACTGCTAAATCAATAGCTATAAAATGTTGGCCACTTCTGCGTTTTTTTATTTTTTTAAGCCAGGATCTTATCATTAACAGGGATGCCTTCTAAACTCGTGATGGTTTTCATTTGTATAATTTGAAAATGTAAGTCGTATGGTAAACAGCATCAAAGAAAACAAAGACAGAGGTGTGGATGGGGAGGGAAGAAAAAAGTTTAATGAAGAAATACTTCCAGAAGATATCAGGTCTTCACTGCTTCTTGGCCTTTTAACCAAGATATGCCTTTGAGGGTTTTGTTTGTTTGTTTGTTTTTCTTAAATCAGTTGGATCTATTGCTTTAACTGTCAAAGCAGAGAGTTGACCAAACAGTGCAAAAGTGTTGCTTTTAGGACTTAATGTTCTGCACCAAAAAACATATCCCCCCTCCCTCCCTCGCTCTCCCTTTTCTTTCTCTTCCCTCTCTCTCTCTCTCTCTCTCTCTCTCTCTCTCTCTCTCTCTCTCTCTCTCCTTTTTCCATTACCACTGTTTCTCCTCTCATCTAACTTTGAAATCCCCACTGAACTCTGACCAGAGTAACAGATACAATCTTCATGGAAAACAAAATTCCTAATAACTCATCCTACCTTTTTTAGTAGTTCTCAAAGTTTTTAGTGTTTAAAAAAAAAAAAAGCTCTTTAATTGGCTAAAGCATGTTTATTGGCCCCTGTGCAGAACTCAGCCCCCTCCCTCTTCTCCTCTTTCCTCTGTGTTGATTCCTCCCTTTTGTTGCTCTCTACAGATGGATGCTACAGCATCTACCCCTCACATTCTGAGGCTGATAAAGATTTTTGTCTGTAATCATTCAAAAATGAGGACCTATAACTGAATTCCTATGGATTAGCTTGGATTGCATTCTCATCACTGAGTGAAGTAAGATGACTGGCCAGGACTAAGTCATATGACCACCCTAAATTGGGAAGTGGATCTGACCACAAAGTTTGGGAGTTAGGGAGAGGTTCCTGAGGAAAACAGAAGGATTATTATTACCATGCAGGAGTAGATTAGAGGCAGGCACACAGGAGTCCTGTCCACTAGTCTTCTGAAAACTCAAGGCTGTATTTCAGTCTGCCTGGGCCACCGGAATACAAAAGAATAGACTGGGTAACCTAAACAACAGAGATTTGTTTCTTACAGTTTTAGAGTTTGAATTGTCTGAGGTCAGGTGCCATCACAGTCACCTGAAAGCCTTCTTCTTGGTTTACAGATGACTGTCTTCCTTTCTCCTCATATGATGAAGATTAGGAAGAGAGTGGAAGCTAGCTCTTTGGGGGTCTCTCGTCATGAGAGCTGTAATCCCATTCATGAAGTCACCACTCTCATGATCTAATTACCTGCCAAAGGCTCATCTCCAAATACCATCACCTTAGTGATTAGGTTTGAACATATGCATTTGGTAGGGACACAAACATAAAAATGTTAAGAACTTGAAATGCTAGAAAAAGCATAACCCAAGAAACCAAGCAGATGCCACACCTACATCTTTACTAGGCAAAATAGAAAAAGAGGTAAATGTTCCAGACTGAGAACCACTGCTTCTGCAATACTTTTTCCTGCCACTTTGCCTTGCTGCACCGTCATTTACACAAAGTGACCAAAAGCTTCCTTGCTGGTCCCAGAAGCAAATAATGCTGATCAAGTTGGAATGACAAAGCATAATCATGAAGCCCTTCCTGAGATGATTCATGATTCTTTCCCAAGTGCAAAATACACTCTCTTCCCGAGAACTCAAACAGTCTCTTCCCATTACAACATTGACTAAACGTCCAGACTTATCATCTAAGTCCAATGCAGTGGGTGAATCTTCTCAGAGAATTCCTTAACTACAGCTCCATGAGTTTCTCATGATCTATACACCTGTAAAATTAAGGAACAAGTTGTTTAGCCTTATACACACAACCAACACACAGTGGCAGGCCTGCATAATTTAACTTCCGTTCACAAATGGTGAATATGGGGAACACGAATGACTAAGTTATAGCAGTTATAAAATTCAGCCAACCAAATACTGAAGTTACTTGAATAAAAGCTCTGTACATCTGGGCTCTTTGGAGCTCTTTGTCTTGTTCTCCTTCCTTTTTCATGGAAAGGAATATGACATTGCAACTGAGTCATTTTCTCTGCTTGGTTCCTTACAGAAAAAGTTTCAGGGTCCCACAGCCTCTTTTCCTCTTGCACTGATTCTGTCCCTTTCAGTATAAACTGGTTTAGTACTTATGCTGTTTTAGTCCTCCCAAAAACTTTACTGGCCTCCTGTGAATCTCATTATGCTTCATCAAAATTAAGAATGCTGCTCTTCAAAAGACAAAGGTAAGATAACAAAATTACAAGTAAAAGCGAGGAGAAAATATTTTCAAATTACACATCTGATACAGGATTTGCATCCAGAATATATAAACTCAAATCTCCATAATAAAAAAGTAAATAATCCATTTTTTAAAAGTGGCCAGAGATTCAAATAGAAAATATCACCAAAGAAGATATACAGATGGTAAACATATAAAAAAGCAAAGCACTACTGATTATTAAGGAAATGCAAATTAAAATAATAATGAAATACTGCTCCTGGCATATTAGAATCTTTAAAATTAAATTGGGTGACCACAGCAAATGGTGGTGAAGATGAGGAGCAACTGGAATTCCTATACAGTGATGGTGAAGATGTAAAATGACTCAACCACTCAAAGCCACTACACTTCCAGATATTTACCCAAGGGGAATTTTTTTTTTTTTTTTTTTTTTTGGTACCAGGGTCCGAACTCTGATCCTTACACTTGCAAGACAGGCACCAGAACCACAGCTAAATTCCTGGCCCTACCCAAGGGAAACAAATGGATTTCCCCACACAAACACGCATATATAAATGTTCACAGCAACTTTAATAGCCAAAAAGTGCAAACAACCCAAATATGCACTAAAAGTTGAACAGATACACAATTTTTGGTGTATCTACACAGTCAAATACTACTAAACTTTAAAAAGTATGTGCACCCATGTTTATAGCGGCACAGTTTGTAATTGCTAAATCTTGGAAACAACCTATTTGCCCATCCGTTGGAAACTGGATAAAGAAGTTGTGGTTTTTCTATAAAATGGAATATTACTCAGCCATAAAGAGCGAGAGAATAGATTCATTCATAGGAAAATGGATACATATTGAAGATATACTCCTAAGTGAAATAAATAAGTCACACATGTGTAAATACCAAATAGTTTCCCTGGTGTGAATATTCTGCAACAATGCATAAGATTCTAATAAGATTACTGACATTTAGAAATTTGAAGAAAGGAGCTAAAGGTGTAGGGAAGGTGTGATGCATAGGGGAAGAACAAAAAGGGAAAAGAAAAAAATGTGAGAGAATGAAAAGATGAAAATAAAGTGTTTGTAGATGGGGAGGGGAGGAGTGGGTGAAGGGAGGGCAGAGGTAAGGGGAAAAAATGAGAATCAAGACTTGCCATGTAAAGGTACATGATCCCAACAATGAATGTAACTGTACTGTATCCCTAAAATGTACCAATAAACTCAATAAAATTAAAAAAAAAAGAACTCGATGTACATACAATATAGATGAATTTCAAAATAAATATGCTGAAGAAAAACAAAAAGGGAAGCATATTATATGATTTTATTTACATATAATGGCATAAAGTAGAAGCAGAGGGTCAAATAGTGGGCCACAGTCTGTCTTCTTATGATTTTGGCATTAGGGCTGCCAATGTTCCAGGGACCAAGCCTCCAGGTTTTATTGAGAGACAGTCATAGCTTACACTGGCTGGGAAGGGAAGCATGATTAGATCCCAGGACGTGCACCAAACAATTCCCAAGGCCCCATATAGGAGTTCTCGTGGGTGCACTCCTTGCATGGAAGGGATAAAAGAACACAGATATCATGAAGAATTTGCTACCACGGTTTTGCTTACAGCAACCTACCTTGTGTCCTCCATGGCACACTTTCATTTTTAATTTTTTCCTTTCTTTTGTTCTGGCCAAGTTTGCTCTGCTCTACAGAACCAGTTTCTCTCTTACCTTTCACTGAAATACAGTTTGTACAGTTGTGCAGTTTGGGCCTGTTTTGCTCAATTCTTTGTGAAAGATTAAAAAATAACCTAAAATAATGTTTATTTGGTGAGCAGTTTCTAAAAGGTGACCCAGGGGAGACACTGTGCCACTTCGCCCAGCCTAAAATCTTGCTGAAATTGCTTAAAACCCTCTCTGGCCTCTGAGTTCAGGTCTACTTCCACCTGCACTACTATAAAGGAATCAGTGATATGCTTAGAGCCAGCTCACATGGGCTGCTAAAGGTTGATTACAAGCATCTCTTCCCAACTCCTTGAAATTAGCCATGGTGGGAATATTTTCACAGTGGAAAATGGTGAATGTTACAGATTAGGACTTTTTCTTTTTTCTTGGAACTGGTTCTTAAACATTTACCAGCACCTAACTCTTTTAGAGTAATGAGATATAAACGCTTACCATCCTGAGACAGTGTTCTCATCAGTGTGCAAACATTTTATGCAGCTATGAAAACTAGGAACATGTCAGATGGATTCATATGCCGCCTTTGGGAGCCCAAATCTTTCAATTGCCTTGCTTTAAGCATTACAGCTGTCATCTCGGAATTTTTCATTTGCCAACAGAACCTTTAATCTACCTATAAAATATGATTCACATAATGAATCCAGGTATTTCACCCAGTGCTAAAATCCAAAAGCAATTAGCCTTTTTGTTTATTTCACATGGGAGTTAGACTAAAAGCTAAATGAACATGCAAAAAAAGAGCGAGGCATTGGTCCAAATGTCTGAGTGATGTACTAATTAAATTGTATAACAACACTGCTATCTTTATACATACACTTTATTACAGGTTGGGGAATCAACCCAGGCCTTCTAACTCTGCCTCAGAGAGAGAATTTCCTTAAAACTACAGTAACAGTGCAGGGTAAACCTTTATAAGAAGACTCAGCTACATATTCAGACCAGATAAGACCTTGAATAAGCATGAAAAAAAGTCTTTGTTAGTTTTCTCCTCTCTCTGCTACAATATGATCTTAATCGGGGATAAGCATTGAAAAGTCTGCTTACGCATATATTCACTAAGCAAATATAATGAAACTTGGAGTAGCTACTGGAATAATATAAAATTAATAAAATCTAGTCCGGGCCCTCTAAAAGTCCTCAAATAGCCCCAGCTTGTCAGAGAAGTAAATGTTTATAAGATATCCTCAAGTGGGACCCAGTATCACAGATGTCTTGTGGGTCCAGGGAGGGATCAGCACTTGGAGGTGTCTGAAGGCCCCCAGGGCAGATTTCTCCTTCATATAGCTCATCCTACTTTATTAACTTCATTAGCTTTTAGTAAAATACATACTGTTAAAGTAGCTTCTTTCCAAAACTCCTACTACTTGCCACAAGGAAAACCTAGAAAGAGTAGCAATAGCAATACAGTGAATATGTACCAAAGTTTTCCTGGTACTAGGGACTGCTCTAGGAATTTTGCCTGTCCTGGCTCATTTCATCCTCAAAACAACACCAAGATGAGTACAGAAGGGTAGAGTGAAGCTTCCCAAGAGTGGAGTTGGGATTTGAATCCAGGGATCTGGTGCAACTTGTCACACAATGTTTCTCAGGGATTACGTGGCTAAGAGTAAGATTGTCAAGCCCAGTCTCACACTGGTAATCATCGCTTCCTTTCTGTACGTTTAGTTTCTCTAAGGAGAGTGTCTGACCCTTCACAGGCAGAAAGGGCACATGGATGAATTGTAACATGAGCCAGGAAGTCAGTCTCGAGTCTTCCTGCTGTCCGCATCACCGCATGACCTCCAGACACACCGCCTCTGCGACCTCAGCTCAACACTGCTATCTCAGGTCATGGAACCCAGCCCCGAACTTCTTACGCAGTTTCCCTAATGATCACCCCTACCAGTCTCCACGTCAATGTAGGTTGTGTCTTCTCTTAACAGAGTCCTTTTCCCAAGATCATCACCATTCTCGGCCCCTCCCAGCACTGGCTCCTCAGTCTTGGATGTTCCTGACCCCTCCACACTGGGTGGACTCTCTGCTTGAGTCCTCGAAGGACCCTCTCTTCATCCCCAAGGTATCTTACATTTTATTTCACGTTAAATGGGACTCCTGTTAGTCTTACCCACTGGACCTATAGTTACTAATCAGAGGAAGTTCCCAATCAGCTGGGAATTTGTTTTCAGAGTTTAGTTTAGCAAACATACCATCAAACATTCTGATTCTCCTCTGAAGGGTGACACTCAACCTTGGAAATTTACAAAGCTGGTAAGGAGCGCATTTGCCCACAGTGTATTCAAGTGGGATTCTGATGGACACCCCTGTTTCAATATCTATCTGACCTGGATTTCACACTTTCAAGGCAGACACAAAGGGAAGGAGCAGCTCCTGAAACACCACGAGGATGACAACATAAAAACCTGAAAATTAAAACATCACTGAATTTTTCCAAACCTATTCAAATCATCTTAAATCACTGTAAAATTCATAGTAAAAAATCCTTATAAATCCGTATATTTGTTATTTATGAAATTCAGTAAATTGGTAATCTTATGAAAATTGCAAACCAGTCTATAAATATTCTCAATGGGAGAAAATGGCATTTATTAGAATAACGTAAAATAAAAGTGTAAGCTAAGAAAATTTTAAATTAAATGTAGAAATGTTAGTTATAGTAAAAAAAGTTCTATTGTATTATATTACTGGGTGATTTTTATGGGGCAAGTCCTGTTCCTGGCACTCAGGGAACAAAATAAAGTTTCTTGCCTTTGTGAGATAATATATATATATATATAATAAACGCTGTCATGTGTTAGAAGATGATGAGCCCAAAAGAGAAAATAAAGAAAATGTGCTAGCAGGATGAGGAAGTTTGAACTACAGGAGGAGAAAGGGAAATGGGGTGGATAATTCAGGAAAACTATTTTAATTAAATATATTCAAGAGAAAAAATGAAAGTGTTTATGCTGGAGGAAAATTCATATTCATTAAACACACTCAAGAAAAATGATTCTCCAATTAAGTTTAAAAGACTAATCAATATATTTAAATAAATCAACAAACTAGCCTACCTCCTTCCATTTGTGTAATATAAAAGGATGCACTCTAAAGATTTTTTTTTTCCAAATGAACAAAGTCTACCACCAGAATGATCTAAAGGCTGTACCTCTGAATGAAAATTACTTGAAACTCCTAAACTTTTTTTTTTTTTTTTTGCTGAGGTAAAGTGAGGGAGAAAAAAAGGGAGTTCTGCTCCAGTGGTACCCAGCTACACTCACAAAACTGCAGTGAACACTCCAAGTCACACAGAATGACCACCATGATTCTGAGGCGGCAATTGGAAAACGTTGGGGTGGTCCTTAGGGTGGACCCTGAAGAACAAGCAGGTTCACATAGTCGGGGTGGAGGTGCTGGATAAGGAGCACTCTGATAGACTGAACTCCAGCCTACGTTTCCCTGTACAGGGCTCAACACAAAGTAATTGCTCAATATGTTTGTTGAATGAATGGGTGACATTCTGCCACAAGGCAGAATAATAAGTTTAGGGATATTGCCTAAGAGAAGAATGGTATGGTATACTCTATCCATGGCACAGAGAAAACACTGGCCTGGCTACAGTGCACTCAGGTGTGTTAAACAGTAGGGATCAATGACTGGACAGGTGAGCTTGGTTTTGCCAGATAGAACCCAGAGAAAAAACAAGAGAAAGAGGGAAAGGTGTGGCTCTTCATCTGGGGTCTACCACCTCTGAGAGCAGTGCTTATTGAACTGCAGCACCTAATTGAAGAATCTCACCAACATGAAGATTCTGATGCAGCAGGTCCAGATTTGGGCCTCAGACCCAACACTTCTCGAAAGCTACCCAGGGATGCTTATTCTGCTGACTCACACTTGGAGAAGCACAAAAGGGTATTTAGTCCACAAAAGACTTCAATCTCTGTGAACACCCTGAGATCATTCCCAAAATGTTGAATTCTGTACACCTATGTGCTTTTCTGTGGAGTCCACAGCTTTCATTAGATTCTCATAGGGAGTCTGTTATGAGTTGAATTTGGCCCCCATAAAAAAAAAGCATGTTATGCAATTAGGAATGAAAAAGGCGAAGTCACAACAGATCCGAAAGAAATCCAGAGGATCATGAACACCTACTTTGAGAACCTGTACTCTAATAAAATGGAAAACACAGAAGAAATGGACAGATTTCTAGATACTTATGAATTACCAAAGTTGAACGAAGAAGATAAAAACATTTTAAACACCCCAATCACAATCAGTGAAATTGAAAATGTAATTAAAAACTTACC
>NW_022900949.1:50467235-50481603 GCF_012274545.1 Fukomys damarensis | reverse complement strand
AAAAAAAAAAAAAAAAAAAAAGCATGTTGAAGTCCTAACTGCTGGCACCAGTGAATGTGACCTTATTTGTAAATAGAAGCTTTGCAGATACAATTAAGTTAGAATGAGATCATTAGGGTAGACCCTAATCCAATATGGCTGGTGTCCATATAATAGAAAAATTTGAAAACAGACACACAGGGAGAATGCCGTGTGATAACAGAGGCAGAGATTCCTGCATGAGGAAGCCAAGAATACCAATTCTGGTGATTGCTGGAAATCACCAGAAGCTAGAAAAAGACTCCATCTTCCAGGTTTCGAAGAGAGCAGGCTCCAACAGTTTGATCTCAGATTTCCAGCCTTCAGAACCATGAGACAGTAAATTTCTGTGGTTTTGAGCCACTCAATTTATATGTTTTTATAGTAGCCCTAAGAAACTAAAACACACACACACACACACACACACACACACACAAACACATGTGCATGTTTAAAAAATTATTATAGGGGCCAGAGATGTAACTCAGCAGCATGACACCTGCCTGGCAAGCACAAGGTCCTGAGTTCAATTCCCAGCACGAAAAAAAAGAATTATAAAGATACAAGAAACCACTGACGATGTTGAGACTAAGATTTGCAGCTATCACTGCCAACTTATAACTGCTATTTTCCACTTGAATTTCTTCCTCTGTTAAAACCTTAAAATGGCTTCTTTATTCATCATAGCCCTTTCTCTGTGATCTCCAGCTTGTCCTTCCCCTCAGTCTCTAGGAAGACACAGATCTTCCTTGACCTGACGAGGAGAGCCTGCTCTTTTCCTCTGGACACAGGAAGTGGAGACACGGAGACAGAGATTTATAAATTTTCTTCTTCCCCCCAAGTTCTCTCTGCCATGCCTCTGTCTTCATCTGGATTCACACAATTCAAATCTCCTCTATTGTTGGCTCAGCTGTGTGAAGAGACACAGCTTTTTGATGAGTAGATTCAAAACCTTGACCTACTTCTTTTTCCCTCGGGACTGGTTCCCCTGCCTTCCTCGGATCACAGGTTCTCTGCTTTGGAGGCTGGGAATCACATAACTTGCTGTGCTCACCGGTGTCATGTCTGCTTTGGGTTGTTTCCGTTCCTTCAAATCTGCAATCCAGGTGACCACTGTTTCCATTATACTCTTCATGTTCTGCTGAGACAGACAAGAAAGCTGAAGGATAACTGGGATCTATTAAGTGTTCAGGATGTATTCCATATACTTTTGCCCTCCTAATTCTCACATACAGGCTTACATATTCAAAGTGAGAATCAGTGACATTATACCTTTGATCCCATCTTCCAAATTAGGACACCAAGTCACAGAGCTCAAAAGGAATAGAAGTAAGAGCCTAATCCAGCTCTGTCTGCCTCCAAAGCCCTTGCTCCCTCTACCACTCTAGGCAGCCTGCCTGAGGTTGAGCTAAACAGTTAAATCAGAGGAATAAAAGCAGTCAAGCTCAAGTGTGCCATTCCAGAATGTTGCCTTTAAGATGAATATTTTGGTGTCATATAAACACAAGCACCATCTGTCAGTGATGTGTTGACTGCCTGATCCACTCTTTCTATCTGATGCAAAAATAATTACCACTGGCTCCAAAAACAACAAAACAACCAAAGCAGCACTTTCTACTGGTTGTTACGGACCCAGTCATCTCTTTAGCTTCTTCACAATAATCCCCAGCTATAAATTTGCAATGCCCCAGGGTATTTCCAGCCAGTGTAAGGGATTTTGAAAGAGTCTTAAAAATTCTCAAAACCAAATTAATGTCAGTGCACTTTAAGAAATAAAGAGACTCTGCACAAGACGGAGTCAGAGAAGGCAGTATTTCGAAGCTCAGTGAGGGGAGATGTACTAGAATGAGAATAAGGGGAAAGCAGGTCTATTTCCTGTTTCCTCAGGTAGGTGGACCGCTCCCCCAAGAAACAGGAGAACTTGTCATTCTTGCTTGTAAAGAGGGATGCAGCTCTTGATGCTGATATACAATGCATGAAAAAGGTAACCCCAAAAGTCTACAGAGACCAGAAAAAAAGGTAAGAGGATGTGGCACTAATTTTGTTTGGAGAAGGGAAAGCTGGAAAGCAAGACTGTTACATTTGGCAGTGGTACATAAGTGCTTTATGCCTTCATTTCTGTTTCCCTCACCTGTGGTAGACTGAGCACAGCATTCTTTAGTAACGAGCCAGTACTGGGCTCAGAATCCTTTCAACATAACTCTCTCAACTCTCATAAACACATGAAACCTATTGGCCATACCCCTGATACAGAGCAGGCTGCCAGTGAGGACACCGGTACACATTGTTGAATCACAAAGGGCAATAGGTTGGTCGAGCAAACACCCAAATACCAATTTTCTTCTCCATTTCTAAACAAGCCTATCCTTTTCAAGTGTTTTGAATTTCTGTTCATTTTTAGCACTAGGCATCCACCCTCCACCTAATAGCGACATGATAGCTAATGAGACATTTTTAGGAAATGACCTCATGCTGGGAGTCTGAGGTTCTTACTCTGAATTCACCATATTTTGGCATTGACTTTGGGTGAATTAAACCTTATCTTGATCCATTTCCTTGTCACCCCCATTAAGAAATAGAGATTTTTCCCTCTTCTTAAAATTAGGCAATGGGCAGAAGATTTAGCTCGGTGGTTCTGCCACCTGCCTCAAAAGCACAAAGTCCCAAGTTTGATCCCTGGTACCAAAAAAATAAAAGAAAAAGAAAGAAAGAAAAAGAAATCAGGCAAGACTTTGAAACAATCTTGACCAATAAATATGGCAAAAGTGACATTGCATATATTGGTCATAAAAAGCTACTCTCAGGAGATACTACATATGACAAGATATGGCCTCTTACCAGCTCTCTCTCTCTCTCTCTCTCTCTCTCCTATATTCTGAACTTTGGCATCCAGTTACCATGTTGTAAGGAAGCCCTGGCTATATGGAGAAGCTATATGTAAGTGTTACAGCAGACAGACTCAGCTAGGATCCCGGTCAACTTCCAGCATCCACAGCCAGATTTTAAGTGAGCAAGCCCAGAATGATCCTTGATCTTTCCTTCAAGCTGCCCCAATAATGATGTTGGAGAAGAAAAGAGTAACTCCTGCTTAGTCTTGCTCCAATTCAGATTCATGAGTGAAATAAATGTTGCCCTTGTTTAAAGTTTATTTCACAGCAAGAAACAGCCACATCAAGTCTGCCCATTGAGTGCTGGAGATTATATAAAGAGTGATACTTTGTATCTCTATACTAATTGGTTAGTCACTGACCAGTCCTGGAGTTACAGGTGAGCACTTAGGTACCTACACATACCCTAGCCCCAGAAATATAAGGGTATAAGCTTAGTTCACTCTATTCTTCATTCTCTAACCCATGCCAGCTGGGATAAACCCAACCCTTACAAGCCAAGAAAGCCTGGCTCCAACAACCTCTATAAAATTTCCATGAAGTTCCATACAACCTACCTTCTCATAGTCCTTTCTGGCTCCATGCTCCTATTTTTCTCAAGTAATTTTGTCAGTGGGTCATTTCTCTAGTGTTGCTAGAGCATAGAAATCAATTTCTTTTTCTGATGTTTACCACAAAAACTATTTATGTAAGACTTGGTGTGAGAGCCAGACATTATCAGATGTTTAGGCAAAATAAGGTGACTTATATTTCTTATATTTCAAAACTATGTATTAAATTTCCAATGCCCCAATTCCTCTTAGCCACCCATTCTAGCTACCCCACCCTATTCAAAGATCTGAGTCTACACAGATTTCTACTGCTCCCTCTTCCCCTCAACATTTTCCCCTCCTAAGTCCCTCCATCATCAATTGCCCAAAGAATTTCATATTCAGATATGATGCATTTCCTTTTATCATGTAGGTCAGTAGCTCTCAAACTCAACCATGTATCAGAATCACTTGGAAAGCTTGTAAAACATATATTACTGGACTCCACACCCAGGATACCGGGTTGAGAAGGTCTAGGCTGGGGCCTGGGAAGCAATGTCTCTAACAGGTTCCAAAGGTTCTCTAACATGTCACGAACACATGTCAAGAACCACTGGTATACATCATACTTCTCCTGTGAATGCCTTTGCTCACTGGTCTAAAAAGAGCATCCACCTAGTAAGTTGCTCACAGGATACTTAATAGTATCTAAAACTCATGAAGTCAGTTGTGATTTTATCTACAACCATTTCCTGCGCCAATTAGTATGAAAACCAATATAAGTCAGTCTTGTTCAAAGCTGTCTCTACAAATCTGTAGTTATGTTGAGCCACTGTGTTTAACCTCTCTGACCCTAGTTTCCTCATAATAATGCTCACTCTTTAGGACTGTGTATCATTTGGGACAGTGCATAAAACACTCTACAAGAGTAAGTGATTTCCCATTTGTTCCACAAACCTTGACCAAGCCCCTGTAGTCTTGCAGGCACTCTACTGAGGACTGGCGTGAGAACTGAAGAGGCCAAAGCCACATAACAGGTAAAGGGAGGAACACTGAACAATCATGGGTTGTCAGGTTTATGCCAGAGATAAATTCTTGAAGCCCTCTTATAATTCAAGACTAATTCTTAGAATACAGTGTTGTGATGATGCTTTGCATTTTCTTAGCATTAGAGCCAATAACTTTGCAGAAGGCTTATTCTTCTATCAATAGCATATCATAGCAGTTGCTGGGGTTTCCTTGCAACATTTTATCAACTCTAACTTCATTCCAGAGCTATTGATTTTTTTTTTTCTGGCATGCTTTTTATCATTTACACAAATATCCCCCAATGAACATTATAATTTGTTAAATTATAACAACTGAATGTTAAAACCATAGGACAACAGCCACCAAAAATCACTTAGGAAAGTTCCGGAGCAGTAAACAACAGACGCAAAAACTGTTGACACCAACTGAGATCCAGTTGGACAGCTAAGGTGGCGCCGCCATGTGGCCGAGCAAAAAACATATTTCACAACTGACAGTCCTCTAGTCTGTTACGGCCATATTGGCTTTGGTTGTTGTTGGGAGACGCATTAGTTTAGTTTTTGTGCATAAAGTAAAAATGGATGTTTCTATGTTACACTGTCTCTGATCAGTGTAACTCAGGTTTCTGTGAAAAGTGTGTGCCCTTTAATAACAGTGGTCTGGTTGAGATGGTAGGAGATGTGGAGAGAGCTGAGAGGAACATCTAACCCCGGTGTGGTCTGCTCCTAACGTGGACATGTAGGATGTAGTCCTCCATTCCTGCAGCTTCTTATTGTCTTCCAGGTGAACTCCTTTTTGATGTGTCTCTTAGTTCTCACAAAGCAAGCACTCTTTCTGCCTAAATAGAAGGAATAACTCCAGGAAATGAATTTTGTCATGGGCTGCAGGCCTACTAGCTAACAGCACCCAGCTCCTGATAGTTGAAATAGTCCATCCCACAGGAAATCTCAAAAATTAGAGAAAAATATTCATCGTTTCAAATACTTAAACTGTGATAAAATTATTAGAAGTAGTTATTCTTTGCCTACTTAAAATATAGCCTATTTGACTTGTCTTTTAAAATAATTAAACATTTTTGTATATTTTTAATAGAGGCTTAGTGTTATGATCCAGGATATTGCCAATTATTTAGCAATTAAAATTAGAATACATCAAGTATTACTCTAAAAAACACATTTCTGGGAAGTGAGCCTATGCCTTCCCACTAATATTTTATGTTTTTCTTGGCAAGATTTTAAATACAGGTAGAAGGAAAATGCTTCCTAACATTATTTAATCCAAGCACATTTAAGTTGTAAGAAAAACACAGCACTTACTAAGAATCCTGACAGGTAATGATAGACAAAATGTGTCTAATGTTGGATGATCCCTGAGATCCTAGAAATATAGAAATATCTAATATCTAATTAAAGGAATCCAACAAGAGTATGTGGCAGGCAAGACACTGTTCTATTAATCTGTGGCTTGTTCTCTCTGTATCTTTCCCCTCTCACTCCACAAAAAGGTCCAAGATTTCCCTTTTCTCTGAGGTGTTTAGCTGGAGGCAGAAAGCTGAAGCCAACTGCAAAGACCCTCCTCCTAGTTTATTTTTTGACTGTCAGAATTCTTTGAGGAGATTACATTAATCTCCCTAAGGGACAAGGAGGAAAAAGCTGCTACCCCAGGAGTGACAAGAGGGAAGTGTCAGAGCATCTATTAAACATGAGGTCAGGGACTAGATGGTCCCTTAAACACATCCTCCAAAAATCCCATCTTTCCAAGTTGTCTTAGGAAAATGTGGGAGTATGTTGAACTAATGATGAAAAGATATTGTACTGAGCGTGTGAAATATGCAAGGACTCAAGGACCTCAAGACAAAATAGACTCCAGGAGAAGCCTTTCTGATTTCTATGAGTTCTCTATGTCTGACCTCCAGGCTTTGGGGCAAAGGCCTCCTTAGGGCACTAGAATATGGATGTGGGATATTGAAAATTGGCCCTACCTCTAGGCACAGCTGGAGAAGGTGGTTAGGACAGAGGTGTTTCTCTGTAGACCATTCTCAACCAAGTATGACATGGGAGCAATTGAGACCCTCATCTTTGAGAAACAACAGAACATGGGCCATCAGCATCTCAGCAGCAAGCAGGACACTGAAGATCAAAGCTCCTCCTCTATGATTCTAACCTGGGCAAGATTCCACACTCTGTGAGCCCTGGCAGAAACACCTGCATATTTAACAACTACCTTCTTATGGACCTTCATATATGACTAACTCTGGCTATCAATTTTAGAGGAATCAGATTTTTACTAGAAAACTCTAGTACATCAGAAATGACAAGACTAGCCTTAGACACAAGGTGAAACGCAAGCACAATTTGTAACTATCAGGAGTATCAAGTATTGATGATAACTTGTCTATCCCTAAGAGGACCTAAAGCATTAAATACTTAATTTAAGACTATCTGCTGATTGCTCACTCCTCAAGCATTTATAGGGACTTAATAATGTGCCAACTACCATGCAAAACATGCATAAAATGGTGTGCCTGCCCTCCCCAGGAGCTCCCAATCTAGATGAGAAGCCAGATGAAAATTCAGCAGAAACTGCAACATGAACATATTTCCATGGGAGCCTTTTTAGGAGCAAAACAGCCAAATACAAACTAGTCTTTGTTTGAGCAGCTACTAGTGAATTCCTGGGTTTTGTCCATGTAATAAGAGAAGCAACATACATTTCCTACTCATTTTAGAGTCAGCTTTTCCAGAATTTTTTTCAGCAAAACAGTTCTTTTTTTAAATTAAAAGTTCATAGGTCTTTGAATAGACTTCAGGAATGAAAAATATATCATATTTGAACTCTTTGTTTGTAGTTTGAAAATTGTCTGTGGAAAATATAATTTTTTAAATTTGTTTTTTAAAAAATTGTTTCATTCTTTGCAACTGTAGAATGGCATGGGACATTACTACAAATTGTCAGGTAGTAAAGATCACCCTTAACATGCTTTCCTTTATTTTTTTTAAGATATCAACTGCTGTTAATAGGGGCATCAATCTTTGGAAAAAAATTAAAGAAAATAAAGTAAAAGAAAGGGGGAAAGGTAATAAGGGAAAAGAAAAAATATGAAAAAATGAAAATGAAGTGTTTATAAATGGGGAGGGGAGGAGGTGGTGAAGGTAGGGCAGGGGTAAGGGGAAAAATGAGAACCAAGACCTGTCATGTAAAGGTACAAGATCCCAATGATGAATGTAACTGTACTGTATACCTAAAATATACCAATAAATTCAATGAGAAAAAAATAAATAAATAAAAAATAAAGTAGAAGAAAGTATGTTTTCTTTGATTTTGCCCCTAGTGAGATGGGCACCAAAAATTTGGTCCCTGTTGTGTGTGTTTCTTGCCCAGTGGACACACAAAACCTGAAAAGTCAAAGGAACAATTGGCATCTGTCCATTTCAGAATGCCTGACTCATAATAGAACCTCTTCATGAAAAAATGATTCAATTCAAACAAAAGGCAGGATTTTATCAAAACAATGAAAATTTACACTGATCAGACATCCTGAACTTAGGGCATCCTGCAACAATGCTTATGGATTAGCCAAGCAAAAGAAGCCTTGGAACCATGCAAACTTTAGAGCCATCTGTCCTAAAGCTGACAAGTGCATTTGCAGTCTGAGAATAAAACGCTGAGTCAGTGTCTCTGACAAGAACTGTTACTCTACCCCAAGTCACTGGCTTTTCTCCTGTGTAAAGGTCTAATGGATATAGGTGGCAAATGAGTTCCATCAACATGCAGTTGAGTGAACATGTCAACAGTTCTCAGTATGGCCTTTGCTATGTTGATGTCCATATGGTGAGCCTCCTTTGAATGCTCCAAATAGTTAGGACACCTTTGGAATAATGGAAATTTCTTTTCTAAGCAAAGCCTTGAAAGAAAAATGATGGTGTGACAGAGAGGACATTGCTTTTCCACAGAGCCTCCTTCTTTACCGTTTTGTTAAAGAAGAAATGCCACACATCACACTGACATTGTTTTCTACATCCATGTGAAAAGTACAGTAAGTCTAAAAACAAGCCACACTCACTTCAAGCTAACAGGGCAAGGATGTGAATCAGGCCATCCCAACAGGAATTATCAATTCACTGGATTCTTAGGATTTGAAGCAACTGACTGGGCAGAAATATTTGCCTCTCCTAAATAACTAGCAAAGCCTATTCACAGACTAATTTGACAGGGAAAAGTTCATTCATGACTCAGCTTTTGATGGACATTTTTGATCATCTGAATCAGCCGTGACTTTTGTCTCAAGTCAAGCAGACCCCATTTTTGAAGCTGCTGTAAAAAGACAAAGTCTTCTAACCAGGTTACCACTGCAGATGAGGTGTTAAGTAAGAGGAAGTTATGTGTTCCTTGCATTGTTGGAGAAAGAGCCTTTGGAAGCCAGAACCAAGAGCAAAAAGACTGACTATTTTGCAGGTATGGAAACCCTTGAAAATTGCTTCTGTTGGGTGACCTTAAAACTGAAATGCGTGGTACTGCTTCTTTCCCTCATGACAAAGACATTTATGATTCAGATATAACAAAATTGACTTCACCGTATTGAAAACAGATTACATTCTATAGATTCAACTTAAATTGTTTTTAGAGAATTCCAGTGTTTCTTCACCAAAGCCTATTCTCATTTGTCAAAGTAACCTGTAAAAATGCTAATTTTTTGCTAGCAAATATTATTGAAAGTTAAAATCTTCTATCTTTGTTCTCACCAAAATGAAGTCAAAATGATTGAATATGAAAAATATTTGCCTTTTTATGTCCAAAACATCCATAATTTCAATCTCTTGCTCTAATCAAACAACAGCAATCTTATTATGCAAGGTACTGTTTAGCTAAATTATATCTTACTTTTATTTGCATATTTTACTTGGCAAGATTTTTTTGAAGAAGTGGCTAGCCACCCGGCAGGTGTGCGACCTCCTGGACTGAATGCAACCAGATCCAGTAAGGACCCAAGAACCCCACAGGAGGTCTCTCCAGCTGCCTTCCTGGGCTCACCCGGAGGGTGTGCAACCTCCCAGACTACGTGCCACCAGATCCAGTAAGGAAGGTAGCTGCATGGGTGCCCTTGAAACACCCCCATGACCTGCTCCCCCCCCAATCTCAAACCTCCTGATTGGGCCAGTCCTTGGACCCACTCTGCAGAGGCATAGGTGCTCATGAAGGGTAGTTTTCTGAGCTCCCAAATTTGAACATCTTTAAAGAAAGGGCAGGGGAAACCTGTAATAGAACTGAGTGGAGTTCAACCCTGTGGGTTGGGAAACTCAAATTAGGCCTTGTGGACTGAGGTCAGTCTGAGTTGTGGGGACCTACCATTGGCTAGCTGAGACCAGGGGATTCGGTTCTGCATATGGCTGTACATGTGATATAATATGAGAACAGAGACATAGTCTGAAAGAGGCCCTTCAAATTCTTTTTTTTTTCTTTTCCTCATTCCACCCTAAAATTTCTTTCTTTTTTCTGTCCTCTCTCTCCAACTCAGTCTCTTGCTTCACCATATTATCCCTCATCTCCCTTTTTATTCCTGCTCCTGACTTCTGCTTTTATTATTTTTCCTTTTGGGGGGGTGTTTTGGTTTTTTTGTTGTTGTTTTGAGGGGTTTTTTTCTTTATGTTCTTTTCTCCAGTCATTTTACCTCACTCATGTCTCTGTAGCTTCAAGGGAAGGCAAGCACCTGTTGCTGTTAGGGGGATATATTTTTGTCCTTATTCCTGCACTCTGTCTATGCCCTATGAAGTTAATAGCTTCATAAAGACAGTAAGGTTATTCTAAATCCTCTGGTTTCACTTCAAACCTGCTCCTGCTCTTTCACTTATCTACTCCTCTTGTCCTAACTCAGTCTAACCCCCCCATCCTAAATGGTAAAGAGGCTATATTGAAAAGCATATTCACTGAAAACATATTTTGGGCAGCTTCTTGATATCAATTCAATTCACATGGTTTAAAGGTGATAGATTAATGACTACCACAAGTGCTCAGTTACCAAGCTGTGCTTGAACCTATTGGGCTGCTGAATGTATCAATTGGGATAAAGGATTGTGATTGATTTAATGAGTTGTTTTCATTGATATTATGAAAATGAGGATGTCTATGAGTCATTAGAAACTCAAAAGCTAAAACACAACTATATCAGGAAGATTTAACTAATACCCAGAAATTAAACCAAGGACAACTGAACAACAAAAATAAAAATGAGAAAACACTTAAGCAAGACACAAGACAGATTTCCAGTTCACCAACGGCAAACAGTAGGACAAATGAGGATGAAAAGACTGATAGTGAACCAGCAGGAAACCCTGGACACATAACACAGGAGGTAACAAAACAGATCAATCAGGATCTAGAAAAATTCACATCAGAAATAATTTCCCAGTTAACCATAGAGATGAAGAGCAAAATGGAAGTCATGATTCGAGACTCTAGAACAGAAACTGACAAAAAAATAGATGAGCTCAAGACCATGATGGAAGCCATGAAGACTCAGCATAAGAAAGAAATGGAAACAATGAATGCCCAACAAAGGAAAGAAATGGAATCCATAAAACAGATTTAAACAGATATCCAGGAGATTAAAAACTCTATTGATAGTGTACGTAACAGAAGAAAAGATTGCAAAGATAGATATACAAGATAGGATCGCAGTCAGTGACTGTGAAAAAAGAGGTCTCTCAAAAACAGTGAGGGATCATGAGAAATCAATCCAACAACTTCTAGATGATGCCAAGAAAAATAACATAAGACTGATAGGAATTCATGAAATAGCAGGACAAAATGCAAATGACTTAAAAAAGCCCTTCACAGAATTAATGACAGAAAACTTCCCAAACAGAATGGAAGAATTAGACATACAGATAAGTGAGGCATATAGAACTCCAACTAGCCATGATCAAAAAAAAATCTACACCTACACATATAATAATCAAGATCCCAGAAATCCAACAGAAAAACAAAATACTACAAGCAGTAAGAAAAAAGAAACAAATCACATGCAAAGGAAAGCCCATTAGAATCACATCAGACTTTTCAACACAAACCCTTAGGTCAAGGAGAGCCTGGAGTGAGGTATTCCAAGTCCTAAAAGAAAAGAACCTCCAACCTAGACTGATGTATCCTGCAAAACTCTCTTTCAAAATAGATGGGGAAATAAGATACTTCCATGACAAGGAACAACTGAGAAATTTCATGAACACCAAACCAGCACTACAAGGAATGCTAAACAATATCCTAGAAAAGGACAATGAAGGTCACAATACTGGGAGGCCCAACAGACCAAATCAAATAGGTAAGGCAAGAAACTAAAAGGAGATGGGAGGAAAAAGTAAAAAGAGTCAACAAAAGGACAATACCATGACAAGAATAAGTCAGAATATATCAGTTGTAACCATCAATGTTAATGACCTCAATTCACCAATCAAGAGAAATAGACTGGCATAATGGATTAAGAAGCAAAATCCAACAATATGTTGTATACAAGAAACACACCTAGTGCAAAAGGAAGCCCATAGACTGAAAGGGAAAGGATGGAAAATAATTCTCCATGCGTCAGGAGCCCAGAAAAAAGCAGGGGTGGCAATCCTATTCTCAGACAAAGTAAATTTCAAACCAAAACTCATTAAGAGAGACAAAGAAGGACACCACATCCTTGTAAAGGGAACAATTCAAGAGGAAGAGTTGACAATCATAAACATATATGCACCAAATATAAATGCCCCCAACTATATAAAACAAATATTAAGAAACATGAAAAACCACATAAGCACTAATACAATTGTAGTGGGGGATTTAAATACCCCACTATCACAAATTGACAGATCATCTAGGCAGAAAATCAACAATGAAATAATAGAACTGAATCAAGCTTTGGAGCACATGGACTTAATAGATGTTTACAGAGTATTCCACCCCACAAAATCAGAATATACATTCTTTTCAGCTGCACATGGATCATTCTCCAAGATAGACCACATATTGGCTCACAGAATAGGTCTGAATAAATGCAAAAGAATTGAAGTCATCCCCTGTATATTATCAGATCATAGTGCAATCAAGCTGGAGATCAATAGCACAAGAAACTGTAGGAACTTCACAAGCACATGGAAACTGAACATTCTCCTAAACAATCCATGGATTACAGAGAAAATTAAAGAAGAAATCAGACAGTTTTTACAAATAAATGAAAATGCCAATACAACATACAGGAATATATGGGACACAATGAAAGCAGTTCTACAGGGAAAATTCATAACATTGAATGCCCACACTAGAAAAACAGAGTGGGCTCAAATAAACAACGTAATGATGAAACTTAGACTCCTAGAAAAACAAGAGCAAGAAAAACCCAAAGCTCGAACAAGAGAGGAAATTATAAAGATCTGAGCAGAAATCAATGCTACTGAAACTAAGAAAATGATACAAAAAATAAATGAAACAAAGAGCTGGTTTTTTGAAAGAATAAATAAAATCGACAAACCCTTAGCTAATCTTATCAAAAAAAGGATAGAAAAGGTTCAGATCCATGCAATCAGTAATGAAAAAGTGAAGTCACAACAGATCCAAAAGAAATCCAGAAGATCATGAATACCTACTTTGAGAACCTGTACTCCAATAAAATGGAAAAACAAAGAGGAAATGGACAGATTTTTAGATACTTATGAATTACCAAAGTTAAACAAAGAAGATAAAAATATTTTAAACACCCCAATTACAGTCAGTGAAATTGAAAATGTAATTTAAAATTTACCAACAAAGAAAAGCCCAGGCCCTGATGGATTCACTGATGAATTTAACAAGACATTTACAGAAGAACTATTGCCATTACTCTTCAAACTTTTCAATGAAATTGAAAGGGAAACTATACTTCCAAATTCATTTCTGGAAGCAAGTATCACTTTGATTCCCAAATCAGGGAAAGATACAACTAAAAAGGAGAACTACAGAACAATCTCCTTAATGAATATATATGCAAAAATCCTTAATAAGATACTAGCAAACAGAATACAGAGGATTATCAAGAAGATCATCCATCCTGACTAAGTTGGATTTATTCCAGAGATGCAAGGGTTGTTCAACATATGAAAGTCAATAAATGTAATACATTATATTAACAAAGTCAAGGACAAATCATATGATCCTCTCAATAGATGCACAAAAAGCATTTGATAAAATTCAACACCCATTCATGATAAAAACCCTGCAAAAAATTGGAATAGATGGTCTATACCTCAACTTAATAAAGGCTATCTAAGAAAAACCAACAGCCAACATCATATTAAATGGCCAAAAACTGAAAACCTTCATGTTAAAATCAGAAACAAGACAAGGATGCCCACTATCACCACTCCTCTTTGCTATAGTTCTGGAAACATTAGTCACAGCAATTAGACAAGAGAAAGAAATTAAAGCAATAAAGATAGGAAAGGAAGAAGTTAAACTGTCATTATTTGCTGATGATATGATACTCTACATTGAAGACCCAAAAAACTCCACCAAAAGACTTCTCAACTTAATTGACACTTTTAGCAGAGTATCTGGATACAAGGTGAACACCCAAAAATCAATAGCCTTCTTATACACAAATAACAGACTCACTGAGAGAAATAAGGGAAAAAATTCATTTTATAATAGCATCCAAAAAAATGAAGTATCTAGGAATCAATCTAACAAAAGAAGCCAAAGATCTCTACACTGAAAACTACAGCACTCTGAAAAAAGAAATTGAAGAGGATATAAAGAAATGGAAAGATATCCCCTGCTCCTGGGTAGGAAGAATCAACATAGTGAAAATGGCCATACTACCAAAACTTCTATAAACATTCAATGCAATGCCAATTGAAATTCCAACACTATATTTCACAGAACTACAAAAAAACA
>NW_022900949.1:50462021-50467223 GCF_012274545.1 Fukomys damarensis | reverse complement strand
TTGACAAATGACAAAGGAGCTGACCATCCTCAGTGGAGGAAAGATAGCCTCTTTAAAAAATGGTGTTGGAAAAACTGGATTTCAACCTGCCATAGATTAAAACTAGACCCTTATCTTTCGCCATGCACTAAATTAAAATCCAAATGGATTAAAAATCTAAATATTAAAAGAGAAACATTAAACTTGCTGGAAGGTAAGTTAGGCTGAACTCAGGAAGTCACTACCATCCTCAGTGGAGGAAAGATAGCCTCTTTAAAAAATGGTGTTGGAAAAACTGGATTTCAACCTGCCATAGATTAAAACTAGACCCTTATCTTTCGCCATGCACTAAATTAAAATCCAAATGGATTAAAAATCTAAATATTAAAAGAGAAACATTAAACTTGCTGGAAGGTAAGTTAGGCTGAACTCAGGAAGTCACTGGCATAGGAAAAGACTTTATGAACAAATTCTCAGTAGCACAGGAACTATCAGAAAGAATCAACAACTGGGATTTCATCTTATTAAAAAGCTTCTGTACTTCAAAAGAAACCATCAGCAGAACTAAGAGACAACCTACAATGTGGGAAAAAATTTTACCAGCTGTTCCTCAGACAAAGGACTATTATCAAAAATATATAAAGAACTCAAAACAATCAGCCCCCCAAATATAAAGACCCGATTCAAAAATGGGCATCCAAAATGAACAGACATTTATCGACAAAGAAGTAAAAGCGTCAAGTAAATATATGAAAAAATGTTCCAAATCACTGATCACTCAAGAGATGCAGATGAAAACAACACTGAGATTTCACCTCACCCCACAAAGAATGGCTGCTATCAAGAAATCACACAATAACAAATGTTGGCGGCGCTGTGGGGAGAAAGGAACCCTTCTCCATTTTTGGTGGGAGTGCAGACTGGTGCAACCACTATGGAAATCAATATGGAGATACCTCAAAGAGCTTGGTTCCATTTGACCCAGCCATCCCTCTGCTGGGTATCTTTCCAAAATAATTAAAGGAATCATACCACAGTGATATATGTGTACCAATGTTTATAGTGGCACAGTTTGTAATAGCTAAAACTTGGAAACAGTCTCTTTGCCCATCAATTGGAAACTGGATGAAGAAGATGTGGTTTTTCTACAAAATGGAATATTACTCAGCCATAAAGAACAAGAAAATAGATTCATTCATAGGAAAATGGATACATATTAAAGATATACTCCTAAGTGAAATAAATAAGGCACACATGTGTAAATACCAAATAGTTTCTCTGGTGTGAGTAATCTTCAATAATACAGAAGATCCTAATAAGATTACTGACATTAAGAAATGGGAAGAAAGGAGCTAAAGTGTAGGGAAGGTGGGACAGGTAGGGGAAGGGTGAAAAGGGAAAAGAATAAAATGTGAGCTAATGAAAAGATTTAAATAAAGTGATTGTAGATGGGGAGGGGAAGAGGGGGTGAAGGGAGGGCAGGTACAAGGGGAAAAAATGATAAACAAGACCTGACATGTAGAGGTACAAGATCCCAACAATGAATGTAACTGTACTGTATTCCTAAAATGTACCAATAAACTCAATTAAAGCTGAAAAAAAAAGAAGTGGCTATTAATTTTACATGTAGCCAGGCATGGTGGCTCATGCCTGTAATCCCAGCACTTGGAGGCTGAGGCAGGAGGATCGCTGTGAATTTGAGACCAGCCTGGGCTACATAGTGAGTTCCAGGTCGATCTCAACTACATAGTAAGACCCTGTCTCAAAAAACCAAAAAGAAAAAGAGAGGGAGAGAGAGAAGGAATTTTACTTGTAAAAATGATATTAAGAAGATCATGACTCTTTTAAATATTTTTCTAATGTTGTGAAAAAATGAAAGATATATTTCAATGCAGAAAAATTGTTTAATATATTTATAGGCATCTTTTCTAGAGAAGTCATCTATTGGTTTTGTCAGATGCTAAAGATTTACACATACCTCTAAAAAGAATTAAGAACTATTATAGTTTTTCACATGAGAGAAACAATTCGGTATTTACACATGTGACTTATTTATTTTACTTAGGAGTATATTCTCAATATGTATCCATTTTCCTATGAAAGAATCTAATTTCTCATTCTTTATGGCTGAGTAGTATTCCATTTTATAGAAAAACCACATCTTCTTTATCCAGTTTCCAACTGATGGGAAAATGAGCTCTTTCCAAGATTTAGCTATTACAAACTGTGCCGCTATAAACATGGGTGTGCATATATCACTGTGCTATGATTCTTTCAATTCTTTCAGAAAGATACCCAGCAGAGATATGGCTGGATCAAATAGAACCTCTACTCCAAGCTCTTTGAGGTACCTCCATACTGATTTCCATAGTGGTTGCACCAGTCTGCACTCCCACCAACAAAGGAGTAGGGTTCCTTTCTCCCCACAACTCTGCCAACATTTGTTATTGGTTGATTTCTTGATAGCAGCCATTCTTTAAGATCCTGATGAGATAATTGACCATGTGAAATAGGAAGAAACGGGATAAAGGTGTAGGGAAAATGGGAAGGGTAGGGGAAAGGTAATAAGGGAAAATAAAAAAATATGACAAAATGAAAAAATGGAAATAAACTGTTTGTAAATGGGGAGGAAAGATAGGAGGTGAAGGGAGGGCAGGGACAAGGGGGAAAAAATGAGAACCAAGAGCTATCATGTAAAGGTACAAGATCCCAACAATGAATGTAATTGTACTGTATACCTAAAATGTACCAATAAACTAAATAAAAGAAAAAAATAAATAAAATTAAAATTAAAAAATAAAATAAAATAAAAAGGATTAAGTACCACTCACCTAGTGAAATGTGTATTTTCTGATGGGTTCTAAACTAGAAAAAATATCAGCCCAAATTTTATTTGGAGGCTTTGCAAAATAAAATATACTTTTTCATCAACAATCCAAGGGCCTACATTCAAATAAGGTTTTTATTCTTTTTTCTTTTGCTCTTCAAAGCTCTCAGATTTCACATCTACATCTTTGAGGTATAGGCAGTACTACTAATCCTAACAAAAATTCATAGTATGCTTACTAAGGGATCTTATAATAAAAATTACTTAAAATAATTATCCCTGAAATCAAATATTTGAAGTCATAACATATTGCCTCTCAATTCTTCAGAATTTGAGTAGTTGAAAAATAAAGACTTCAGGAAAATAAAAATGAATGAAGTCACACATAGAGAAGACATCACTCAGGACAACATTCCCAAGGGACAGAGTTCATGATCACATACCCTAAGGGCAGATACTTGTCTATCCTTGTGTGTGTGTGTGTGTGTGTGTGTGTGTGTGTGTGTGAGAGAGAGAGAGAGAGAGAGAGAGAGAGAGAGAGAGCGCATGTGAAATAAGCACACAGCAATGATTTCTTCCAGCCAAATGCATGTCTTTTAAAATGGAGAGTCAGCCCTGATAATGCTAATGGAGTGGAACATAAATATTGGCAAGCAAGTTGTCAAATAGAAGCTTTTAAAGATTGAAAATTTTCAAGGAAACTGTTAACTGCAGTTAAAGGGCCAAAATGGTCTTCACCTGATCCCAAAATCTAGAATTTTTACTTGAAGTTCTAAATACCCAGGATTCATGTACTAAATTTAGACTTCCTAGTGCTGCCACTGGCATTTTGGAATGTTTGGTCTATAACGATAAATCACCACACTTGCTGAACAGAGTTAAGGGGGAACTCTCAGACATAACCAATTAATATACCAGCCTCTCTAGCAGCCTAGGGAGCACAGGCGAGGGTGCACGCAATAACAGACTGTGTTTCCACATTTCAAATAGCAAGTGTGCTGGCCCCTACCCAGAGCACCCACCCTGATCCCACCGCACATCCTTCTTATTCCTCAAGACTGTAACTGTCCCAAGAACCAGCTCAATTTCTACCTTCTTAAGCCTTGCTTCACCAACACCTTATAACCGCATCAATCTTTACCTTCTCTAAATTCCTCTATATTCTTCCCTCTCAATCCTACTCACTTGCTAACCCACATTGCTATCTTTTCTGTAATAGCAGCTAAGCTAACACTTACTTGAATTTTTACTAAATGCTTTACAGGAATGACCTCATTTAATCCTCACAGAAACCTTATGATGTAGTTTTTATTATCATTCACAGAAGAGAAATGTTCACATGAGGAAACTGAGGCTTAGAAAGGTAAAGTAACTTCCCAGGGTCCACAACTAATAAATAATAGGCCAGGCAATCATCTCGGTTGTCTGGCTCAAATGTCTGCCTTCCTTACAGCAAAATGTACAGCCACTGATGTCTGACATGCATATACTGTCCTGTCAGCCAGATATTTAGGTACCTGTATAACATTTCCTTCAAATGACCCCCCCCCAAGAACTGGCATTGTGCTATACCCATAATCGAACAGCACCTACTGAAGGAGTAAATGAATTAATAAGTGAATAAAAATCAATGCACCATCTGCAAAACTCAAGGAAATTTAATTGATTTGGACCTACAAATAGCATGCAGAATCAGGAGAAAATGTTCCTGTACTACATTTGATGGTAAAAAGCAGATAGATTGCTGACTTGCTCTTCTTGCGCTCAGCCCAGAATTTGAGCTAGGGAATAGGTCTCTGTGAACAACTACAGTATCCCTCAGCTTTTTCGCTGATCTGCCAAACTGATCCTTAGAATACATGAAATATAGGGCAGGAGTTTCCCAGTGCCAAGGCCAGTTCTTCCCTAGACCCTAACACTGCTCATATGTCCTCTCTCTCTCTCTCTCTCTCTCTCTCTCTCTCTCTCTCAGAGAAAGATGATTACCATTAGTTTTCTTCAATGCTTGCTGAAAATCTAGAATAGAGATCCACAAACTTAGCTATACACTGTAATCATCTGTGAGATTTGAAAAATTGTAGACAACTGGGCTCCTCTCCAAGTTAAATGACATAGAGTCCAGGCACTGGGGTGCACTGACAGTTACCCACCTGATTCTAACATGCAGTTGGAGTAAAGAATCACTAAAAACCAAGCCAAGTACTGTGTACCAGGACCTAGGCCAAAGAGATGTGGGAGTTGAAAATAAGTCTGCAGAAGAGTCAAAAACAATATAACAAAGCCAGTGTCATGGCACACGCCTGTAATCCCAGCACTCAGGAGGCTGAGGCAGGAGGATTGCTGTGAGTTGGAAACCAGCCTGGGCTACATAGTGAGTTCATAGTGAGACTCTGTCT
>NW_022900949.1:50458964-50461950 GCF_012274545.1 Fukomys damarensis | reverse complement strand
ACACACACACACACACACACACACATACATACATATATTTAGGAAATAGGAAAAAAGTAGTTATAAGTTCACCAGGAACTTCTCAAATACCTATAACCAAAACACACCAGGGAACTCAGAGAAAAAGTGCCTGTCTGCACTGAAAAGTCTAAATACAGATAAATAAGATTGGTCTGATTTACACAGTGAGGTGCTGAATCAGGCTGTGGGTGCAGGCTGATCCCTTCTGCTTTCCTCTGCAACCTATGACTATCTCCCTCTGTGCACTCCCAAATGCCTCTAAATGCCTAGCAGCCCCTGAAACCTCTAAACCCATTTAAGCCTTATTGAGAATAGAAGTAACAATGCCTCAGGCTTTAGTATCAAAATCTAAACTTTTTGTGACTTTTAATCAGAAATTAAAACAGAGATTTTTGCCTTAAATTTGCTCATTAGTAAAGCAAGTATAATAATCTGTATTTTGCCAATGATTATAAGGACTTCGCATTCATTCATACACATTTGTTAAACATCTACTGTATTCAAGCAAGGTGCTACCTATGGAGATGCATTGATGAACAATCACAGACCCATACCCTGTTCTCATGAACTTCACAATCTAGTAAGGAAGATGGGCAACGAGAAATGACCATAATAAATTAGTGTGTAATTGCCCACATAGACTAATCCTGTGAAGGAAACATACACCTAGATGCAATTGCAGCATATCACAGAAGAACCTGGCCTGGTCTGGGAAATCAGGAAAAGCAATCCTGAAAAAATTTAAAACTCAGACTAAAATCTTTAAAATGTCTAAAATCAGTCAGGAAAAAGATTGGTGTACAGAAGTGAGCCCAATACCGAAAATAACCAAAATTATACCAATGTAGCCAGAGCACAGATACTGAGAGGGACTGTGCATCTCAACTACAAAGGGAGTTGTGAGCCTGCTGATCAAGAACAAGGAGATGTCACAGGAGGCAATGGCTTGGAGCATGATCACACTGATCACTTAAGAAGACCCCCTGGCTCCTTAAAGAGATGTGGAGAAAGAATTGGAGGGAGAAGAGAAGCGTAGTTGTGGAATTACCAGTTAGGTTGTCATTAAAGTAGTCCAGACCAGATATGATCACATTTGCCTTTGAATATATAGAATTTGTGGTGCTAGGTAGAAAAGAGAACAATATGACACATGAATAGTAACTATTCAGGTGAGTTACATAAATACCCAGGTATATAGAAATTCCACCAGACCCATCATGACCAAGACCATCCATCAGTGCAAGAAGACTGAGCCAAGAGCCTTGGGTCCTGCCATAGTGGCCATAAGGAGCAGTAGGTTGAGCCCTGGGAAGGAGCCAAGGGACCAAGCCATATTTCTCACCTAGGTGCAGCTACAGAGTTGCTATCCTGGAGCTCAGGCAGCAGGAATTTACCTCCATTTGGATGCATTTACAGTTCCAAACCTACTAATGATTAATAAATCATTAATAAATGATTAATAAATCTCAGACACAGAAAGCATTGACTGCTACTGGCTAAAGATGAGGAAGTCAAAGGCCATAGTTCCTTGGTCCAAAGGGATTTTGGTTTGAGAGAAAACTAATGAGAGTGCCTAAGACCATAACCTAGGCAAGCCACATGTGACCAAAGAGCCCTGTATGAAGAGGAGTATCCAAGAACCTCTTTCCCTTACAATAGGGCCTGACTTTCCATAATGAATTTTACCTTCACAGAAAAGTGATTCCACAGATTGTAGACTGGGGCACCCAAACCCTACAGGGGGTTCATTGCGCAGGAGCTGTCAGCAAAGGAAGCCTAAAGCCTCCTGATACCATTACCATGGCAACTAACCCAGATCTGGACCATTTTATTCACAGACAAAAAACCCAGTTCAGAGAACACTGTAGGGAAGTGGGAGCTACTTAGATTAACCAAGCTATCTTCTGGCCCCAAGCAATCCTCAGGATAAGACCTTGCATTAGGCAAAGGTCTTCACTGTGACAAAGCAGAGGATTCATTAAGCTCTTTGGATCTCACTGGGCTCATTTAACTTCTAGCATGAAGATAAAAAATTACTCTTCTCAAGGCAAAGGGCTTGAAGTTTTACATGAACTCAGTTTGAAGTGGTATTGGTCACACCACAACACATAATCTTCCAGAGCTACTTTCTTCAGCATCACCTGAGAGGTCAGAAGACTATAAAATGAGCATCTTCTGATCACTGACTAATCAGGGGAGAAAATGGATTACAATTTTACAAGTAAAAACATGCCTTGGAATTGACTTGAGTGCTTAAATGTAATTCACATGTACAGCTTTGATTTTTGTTTTGGGGGAGATTTTTGTTTGTTTGTTTTGGTTTTTTTTGGTTTTTGTTTTGTTTTGTTTTGTTTTTTGGTACCGGGGATTGAACTTGGGTCCTTGCACTTGCAAGGCAGGCCACCGAACTGCTGAGCTAAATCCCCAGCCCTAGAGTTTTATTTGTTCCCCTGATAATGGAAACAAACAATATCTCTGGGAACTGAACTAAGATAAACAGCAAATCTGGCCAAATAAAGAGATGATTCATCGATTCATTAAGTTAGCTGTATTTATTGAAAACATACTTTGTTCCATAGGGCTACAGAGAGGACTAAAGTGAGGTGTCTGCACATATTTCAATAATGATTTGATTAAGAATAAATATTTAAATATGCATGTATGAATTGTCACAATGAAACCTGCTATATTATTAATGCATGCTAATTTTTAAAAGAGGATCAATGGAACAGACTGGAAGACACAAAAACAAATGCAGATGTACTCAGCTACCTCATCTTCGACAAAGGAGCTCACCATCCTCAGTGGAGGAAAGATAGCCTCTTTAATAAATGGTGTTGGAAAAACTGGATATCAACCTGTCACAGATTAAAATTAGACCCTTATCTTTCGCCATGCACTAAATTAAAATCCAAATGGATTAAAGATCTAAATATTAAAACAGAAACATTAAACTTGCTGGAAA
>NW_022900949.1:50446948-50458358 GCF_012274545.1 Fukomys damarensis | reverse complement strand
TGTGGTTTTTCTATAAAATGGAATATTACTCAGCCATAAAGAGCGAGAGAATAGATTCATTCATAGGAAAATGGATACATATTGAAGATATACTCCTAAGTGAAATAAATAAGTCCCACATGTGTAAATACCAAATAGTTTCCCTGGTGTGAATATTCTGCAACAATGCATAAGATTCTAATAAGATTACTGACATTTAGAAATGGGAGGAAAGGAGCTAAAGGTGTAGGGAAGGTGTGATACGTAGGGGAAGAACAAAAAGGGAAAAGAAAAAAATGTGAGAGAATGAAAAGATGAAAATAAAGTGTTTGTAGATGGGGAGGGGAGGAGGGGGTGAAGGGAGGGCAGAGGTAAGGGGAAAAAAATGAGAATCAAGACTTGCCATGTAAAGGTACATGATCCCAACAATGAATGTAACTGTACTGTATCCCTAAATGTACCAATAAACTCAATTAAAAAAAAAAAAAAGATGTAAATGTGTTATAACTGTGTATTATGGTAAAGTAAACTGCAGTTGGCTCAAACAAAACAGAGCTAAATCTTGCCCATGTGCAGGACATGTGGCTCTCCACCATACTGACATGAGAGTCTACCATCCTCCATTCATGGTTGCCATGTCACTGCAGGTAACATGGTAGGTCTCATAGGCTAGATTTGGAAGTGGTACAAATTACTTCCACTTGCAACCACCAGAGAGAATTTGATCCCGTGGCCTCACCTTCCCAAAAACAGTGTTGGAAATGCAGTACTTCTGGACATCCGCATTCTTTTCCACAACCCTAAGGCCAAAGAAGAGGAAAAGAATAGAATATGGAGAGAAGTTGGCCATTTCCAGAAATAATAAAAACATACAATGTTTTCTAGAAATAGAGACAAGAGAATGACAAGAAAATACCTATGAATCTTCAAAGTATTTCAAATACCTATAAAAGGAATATTCAACTTTACTTCTAATTCAATAAATGATAATTATAGCAACAATGAAATATCATTTTCAAATTGCCAAAAATAAAATAACAATAGTGATCGTCATTGGCAAGGATTCAAACAAAATGGAAACTTACTCTCAACTGCAGAAAGCATTAATTAGTAAATCTTTCTGAAGGACAATTTGCAGTATCTCTGCAGCAGGTTTTCTTTAAATCACAACTATAAAGAAATCCATTATAGAATGGTACACTTTTCACCTATCTATATTTCAAGATCACTTCTGAGCCTCCACTTCGACTCAGTAGGGGAAAATTATACCTGTCAATTTCAGTTACCAGTTACCACTTTTGATTTGAAACTCAACTCTTTGAGGGAAAAAATTCATTCAATTCAGGGTTTCACTCTGCAGGTGGTCTCCATATGTTGGAAATAAATTCCTCCCTGAAACCACCACAATTAGCTCAGTCCTGCCAATAACTTTATTTTTGACTCTGACCTCAAGAATTCTAAGAGAATTAGTTTATGTTGTAAGCTACTACATTTGTGGTAATTTGTTTCAATATTCAACTACATTTTAGGAAACTAATATACAGTCTGCTACCTGGAAGTAATGTGCTGCTGTAACAAATACATTAAAATGTGGCTGTGGTTTTGGAATTGAGCAATAAGAAGAGACTGAACGAATTTTGAGGAACATGACTGAAATGGCCTAGATTTCCTTGTGGAAATTACTGATAGAAACACAGATGCTAAGGACGCTTCTAGAAGGGGTTTCAAAAGGAAATGAGAGGCATTGAGAAAATCTATATCAGAAAATACCTAAGTCATCATAAACAGAATGTTGGCAGCAATTTGAATGCTAAAGATGCTCCTGATGAAAGCTGAGAAGGAAACAACAAGCATTTTATCAGAAACTGGAGAGAAGAGGATTCTCATTATGTAGTGACACCAAGCTTAGCTAAATTGGGTCCTATGGTCATGTGTGAAACAGTACTTCTAAATGATAAGTGTGGTTATGTAGTTGAGGAGATTTCTAAAAATGTATTAAACATGTGACCTGGTTTCTTATTGCTTCTTATAGTAAAGTGCATGAGAAAAGAGAAAAATTGAGGGGAGACCTTTTTTTTTAAATGAATAAGGACTTGATTCTTTGGCAAACTTTCAGCCCATCCTGACTGCAGAAGAAAATTAGGATACTTACTGTCAGGAAAGCATATTTTGGAAAGAAAGCCAAGAGTATAACTAGACAACCTTTTCTGATGTTCCAGAAAGAATAAAAGATAAGAATTTTCAGTGACAACCTTCAGTATCCCTTTGAAGGAATTAGGAATGAGAATCACACCCTTATCCATCTCAGCAGAAGTCAGGCATAGAGTCAGGATTATCCAGGAAAGATCCATGGAGGAACATCTTGTCTACTGGGGTCAATCACCATAATACACATAGAAAATCCACAGGTTTTGAGAATGCCATGTCAGTAAAAATACTGCCATCTTGAACTACGGGGACTTGAGAGAGAATGAAATGAGAGAGGATTTCAGATGCCCACAATTTTACAGGAAAGAAACAGACCAAATAAATTTCAACTGTGAGTATGTGCTGCTCATCAGAGAAAGGAAGAATAATCCAGAGGCCAGAGCTCCAGGCCCAGAGGATACAGGTGAAAATGTATGGGATACAGAGAATAGAACTGAGGGCCCAAAGGTAGAACAAAAAAATCACAGATTATTCCCATACTTTAAATGGTTTTTCTGGTTGTATTTCAAAAATGTGAAACAATGACTTCTCTGTCATCTTTTTATTTTTTCTTTCTTTTTTTTTTTTTTTTTTTTTTTTTTTTTTTTTTTTTTTTTTTTTTTTGAGTGAGAATGTTGAGAACTTGTAGCTTATGGCTGACCCACCATGGATTTGGGGAACAGGTATCTTGCTTTCTAATTCCATGAATGCACAGATGGAGAAGAATTTTGAATGAAGATGAATCATACCCAAATTCTCCCCCTTCCCTGATTCAGATGGTTTAGACAACAGATTTGTGACTTTCGATCTGATATTTAGATGAGACATTAAACTTGAGTGGATGTTGTAATGGGTTGAAACTGTGGGACACATTGGGATGGGGTACATATATTTTGAGTGTGTGATGGGCATACATTTTGAGTGACCAAAGGGAAGACTGTGGTGGATTGAATAATGGCTCCCAAAGATCCTAATATGAAAAACCTCTGAATATGCTACCCTGACATGACAAAAGGACTTTGTAAGTGTGATTAAAATTAGGAATCTTGTAATGGAGAGATTATCCTGTGTTGAATAGTTGGTCCCAATGTAAACACAGAACTCCTCGTTAAAGAGAGGCAGGAAAAATCAAAGTTAGAAAAGATGTAAGAATGGAACAAGAAGTTGAAGTGATGCACTATGAGCCAAAACAAATTCACGAGACATCGAGGAACAAGGGAAGACAAGGAAACTGTCTGTCCTGAACTCTCCACAAAGAACACAGCCCCATTTATACTTGATCTTATAAGCCTGGAGGTGAGAAGCCTAGGAGAATAGCCATGAAATTTGTAGTTTTAAGCCATAAAACTGTAGGAAAACTTGTTAGAGCAATGTAGAGTAAATACACTCCTCTTCCAGCCCTGGTGTTGGTTGATATACAGAGTGAAGGAGTGCTATGTTTTTCTGCACATGGAGCTTGGTCTTCACTGCCCCTCACAGAAGATGTGGATCAATTTTCCACATCTTGTATATTGATCCCAGCTCTTTTCCCACAACCTGTCCTCAACACCTCTTCATCCAGAGGATCACACAAGCTGAACACACTTGTCCCAGACAAAAGCCCCACTGCATATGGGACTGTAACACAAAATAGGTAGAATTTTTCCTACCTAAGGAAATAATTTTAAATATACACATATATCTAATTATTTGTTTCTAGTTTTGTTTACAGTACTAGGGATTGAACCCAAAAAATGCTGAGCCCAGCCTCCACCACCCTGCCCCCAGCCAAGACCTAAGTTGCAAAAGTTGGCCTTGAACTTGCAATCCTCCTACCTCAGCCTCCTGAGTAGCTGGGAGTACAAGCATTGTGCTATCACCCCAGGCTCACAGATAGCTAATTATAAGGATAATTATTACAACGTTGTTTGTAATTGCCAAGAAAAAAGTGTAGGAAAAAATTAAATGTCTCCTTATACAGGGGTAAAGGGGAGCAGAAAAAGAGCCATGGGAGGAGAATAGATCCCTGGTATTAGGGAATGGAGATCCCCAAGGAAAGGAACTGTGTATCCTCAGCAGCTTCATAGGGACATGGCTATGGTTCAGTACTGTGGCACCACTATTTCTTCTCTTCTCTGCTCTTGCAACTTGCCTAAGGATATCACAACATGGCAAATATCACAGAGCTGGCCCCCAAAATGGCAAAGTTTCTGACCCACACCAGGGTGGAGGAGGCCTACAGGACCTGATAACCCCAAAGTGGAGATGCCCAGATCTCTCAAACCATGGTAAGCAGAGCTGTCGGGCTGATCGAGGTTAAATGGAGAGGCAGCAGAGCTAAAATCAGACATGTTCTGGGGATCAGAAGACCTTGAGTCTCCTATACTTTAGCACACTTATGAGTGATGATTTAAAGTCCATAGACTTAACTGATGCCTCAGTTTCTTCCCAAAATGAAAATAACACATTCTTTTTCCCTTTTCCCCACATCCCTGTGCAGCTTGCATGAAGAATTATTAGCATATAGTCAAGTAAACATTTTTTTCAATAGTAAATGAATGCTAATACTTCTGTCAAGTGTGTGCTAATTTATTAAGTTTGTTAATGTGGCAGGACAGGGAAAGTGACAGTGAAGGGAGCTTTAGACCTAAAGTTATTGAAAAGCATTTTCTTTACACTCTCTGGTAGAAAGACAAGAATTGTATGTACAAAGCTACTTGAGATCAGCATAGTGTAACCTTTAACTAGTTTTATTTCGGGTTTATAAACACTTACTGAGTCCATTCACTTGGTATTTGCTTTGCTTTTTGATCCTTATAATAATTATCTTTTTTGTTAGTGGTTTCACAATTATCCACTCATCACAATTGAGAAAACAGAGGTTAAACTACATGTCTGGGACCACACAGTATTAGAGGCAGGATCTGAATCCAGGTCATTCTCATTCCAATCCAGCCCCTTCCTTTGCCCACAGAGCCTCCAAGCCCAGCACTCTGGTCTTATGAGAAAGACTGGTATGCTATAGAAATTTGGAACCAGAAGTAAGTATTATCAATGTGGTCAATTGTAATCTGGTCAGAGAGATTTCCTTAGAGAAATCTTGAGCCAAACCTGTCAAATATGAATTTGCAAAAATGGGAACAGACACTTGAGCCACAAAGAAAAATTGTCTTTCCCAGGCAAAAAAACAGGAGTGTTGGGATTTATAGGTTATAGTACATAAAGATAAATGGCCAGACCACAGCAGTGCCTCAAAGGGGTTCAATAGGTCAGACAAAAAGCTGTCTCCTTCAGGGTATCTCTAACTCTTTGAGGTGAAGTCAGAATAAGCAGGACCACTGCTACCAGCTGAGCCCCTGTGCCAGAAACATTGACTCAAGGGAAATGTCTGTAGAAATCCTGGCCCCTATGTCATTGTGCACACATGATGTGAGCACTGAGCTTCCTTCTGAGAGAAACTCCAGTTCTCCCACACATTCCCTTTTCAGCCAAACAAGTCATTCAATATGTTGGACACCATTCAAATATTTATAAAAAATATTTGGAGCTCATAGATGCCTGTGAACAACCAGTGGGGCCTGGTGATCTCATGAAGTTTCTTGAAGCTTTGGGGGCTGGATTCCTACAGTGAAAAGAGGTGTAAGTGGTTTGGCCACACAACACAGCAAGGTCTAGCCACAGCCTGGACAGCTAATCTTCACAGTTCAATAAGAATGGCAGCATAAGCTGATGTTGATGAGAATTAACAGGGGGAAAGTGATACTGCATTTTAGAAAGTCTAAACTGTGAGTAAACAAAATAAAAGAGATTGAGAATATGGAGAAGAGAGAAGAAAGCATTAGCTCAGAGAAGTGTGGAGTTAGAGGCTATCTCCAAGGGTTAGTCACATAAGAAATTACTCAAAAGTTTACAGAGATTAAGAACTTGACCACAGGCTTTTCCATTCTTCTCTTTGATTTAATTATGCATATACATTAAATATCTGTTATCCAAAATGCTTGGGAACAGAAATGTTTCAGATATAAAAATTTTTTAATATTTGCATAAACAAACTGAAATATTTTTTGGAATGGACCCAAGTCTATACATGAAATTCATTTATCTTCATGTGCACCTTATACACATAGCCTGAAGAAAACTTTATACAAATTTTTAATAATTTTGTGCATGACAGTTTGTAATAGCTAAAACTTGAAAACAACCCAAATGTCCATCAGCTGGAGATTGGATAAAGATGTGGTTTTTCTATAAAATGGAATACTACTCAGCCACAAAGAATGAGAAACTAGAGTCATTTATAGCTAAATGGATGCACATTGACCATATACTCTTAAGTGAAATAAATAGGGCACACTTGAGTAAATACTGAATAATTTCTCTGGTATGAAAAACTAAAAGTGTAAATAAGGTTCATGTGGTACAATTGAGAGTGTGGAATAGAAAGAAAATGGCTAAAGGGAAAGTGGGAAGGGGAGGGGAAAGGAAATAAGGGAAAAGAAAGAATGTGAAAAAAGGAAAAATAGACACAAAGTCTTTGTAAATAGGAAAGGGTGAAGGAGGTGAAGGGAGGGAAGGGGTTTGGGGAAAAAATAAAAACCAAGACATCATGTAAAAGTACAAGATCCCAATGATGAATGTAACTGAACTGTTTGCTTTAAATGTACCAATAAACTTCATGGAGAAAAATAAAAGTAAAGGTTTAGAAATTAGCCTTTTTAGAAAGGAATATACAGGACAATTTCACCTAAAATCTTTATCTTAATGTGCTTCTGGGCAGCTGTTAGTTTCCAATAAATTCAACACTAGATTTGTAAAATAATAATAATAATAATAATAATAATAATAATAATTTTGTGCATAAAATAAAGTTTCATGATGTGAAATTTTCCAATTGTGACATCATGTCAGCCTCAAAAACTTTTTTATTTTAGAACATTTCTAAATTTTTCTAAATTTCTTAATTTTCTTAATTTCTAAATTTCTAATTTTTCAGGAGAGGGATATTCAACCAGTGTTAAATTAAATACCTAAAGATTCAAAAAAAACTTTATCACACCTTGCAAAGACACTCATGGAGAAGGATTTCCAGAATTGCTTCAGAAAGCAACAAAAATGAGGAGATAAATGTGTTTAAAGGTATGGGAAGTATTCTGAGTGGGACTAGTGGCCATGTGTCTTTTGCTGTAATAACGATTTTTAAATATAACCATTCACTGTGTATTGCTATCACACCTCACATACATAATTATAACAATATGAAGAAAAAATGTTTCAAATATTAATGACATAAATAGACATTGAAGAATTTGAAAAAATTAATTCCATTATCTCCCAATGCATTTGTCAGACATCTTTTCACCAGCTCCAGTAGAGCTTGACCCTTGGCTCTATAAGCATAAAGAGAGAGAGACTAGAGGTTGGAGTAGTCTGTAAATCAAACATCCAGATATTCCCAACAAAGACAAAGAGTCAAGTAGGACCCAGAGATAACAGCCAGCAAGTCAGATTCATGATTGGTTAGACAGAAGATGTAATATAAAGCACAGGCCAACAAGATCACAAGGAAAATGTCTCGCTTAACCTAAAAGTTCTTTCATACTTTATATTGGAGATGGGCCAACCTCAGTACAAGCAGTGTTAAAGTTTAGATTTAAATGCACCCCAAAATTCTCTTGTGTATGGAAAGTGATTGGATTATGAAGCTGCTCTACTTGTCACTGGATTCATCTACTGATGAGTTCAAAGCTGAAGGTTCAGCAGGAGGTGGAGCCTAGTTGGAGACGTGTCTCTAGGGATGTGACTTGGTATCTCCCTCCACAGCTACTCCTTTTTCTCTCTCCTTTCTGGCTGCCATAGGATGAGCACCTTTGCTTATCCTTTTCTTTCTGTCATCTTGCTTTCGCCTTGGATCCAGGTGATCATAGACTAAAACCATATGGTAAAAGAAACCTCTCTTTTGAGTTGCAGCTATCAGGAATTTTGACTCAGTGATGGAAAAGTAACTAAGACAAACATCAAAGGGTCATCAGGTAATACCAGGTAAGTAGCTACATGGAAGCTATATCTGCAGAGAACATATGATCTTGCATCATTTAACAATAGGGATACATTCTAAGTAATGTATTGAGGGATTTCATCATTGTACAGATATTATAGAGTATACTGATATCCATTTAGATAGTATAATCTACTATACTGTACTGTATAATACAGCCTATTTTTAAAATTATTTTACTCTTTTAATTTTTTATTAAAAATTAATTCATAAATGTACACATTACCCTAGGCCTACAGGTCAAGATCCTCAATACTGCTGCTTTTCTCCACCACACTGTGTCCCACTAGAAGGTCTTCAGGTGCAATTACACACATAGAGCTATCAGAGCCTGTAACCTCACTTTCTGGAATTCTTCCTAAAGGAACTTCATGGAGCTATTTTGCAGTTAAGTTTTTAAAAGTAGGAATACACTTTAAAATAATAATAGAAGCTTGTTAGTATAATGAGTACATAAGCCAGTGATGGTCATTTATTATCATTTCCTGGTATTTTGTACTAGGCACAATTGTATGTGCTACATTTTATATGATTGGCAATGTCTTTGGCTTCTTCACACCAGCATCACCACAAACACACAGGGATGTATTACACTATGGTCTTACAAGGGCTTCAACACGACTAGGTGACAGGAATTTTCCAGGTCCATCAAAACTATATGGGACAGTTGTTGTAAGTGTAGTCTGTTGTTGCCTAAAACATTGTGATGCAGCATATGACTGCATTGTCATCATCCCCTTACTAATTATCCCTATATTTTATCATGAAATTGTTGGGAATACAGCCCAAGACTCAATTTGTCAGTGCAGATAATAAAGCACTCAGACAACCAAGAAATCTTAACAGGGCCAGGTTGTTTCACTTCTACAGAAGGATGGAAGCACACTTTAGCATGCAGCAGCAAGCACTCAGAGTTGCACTCAGAGTATTGTAGCAAAAATAACTCACAGTACTGTAACTCTAGGTGGCATAACAGAGCCAGGCTGAGAAGAATTGAGCACACATCCTGGAAGTTGGAGACAGGTTCTTTGTTTGTTTGTTTTTTTGTTTTTTGTTTTTTTTTTGCTAGTGGACTGATCGGGGACTTCTCCACAAAGCAATCAGTCCCATCTGGACAGTAAATAGGGTTTATATAGATTTGGAAAAAGAGAGGTGAGGATACAGTGGCAAGATGCTTAATGTTAGTTCATTGGTTGAGGTAGATACATCCAGCTTATACAACTGGATAGAAAGGTACACTGGAATTCATCTTATTTACATGCAGTAGAAAGCAAGGGTAACAGAAACTCTACTGAGAACAAGGAAAATGGAGGGAAACGTGTCTGGGCAAGTCTGCATAAGACATGTTTTAGGTGTTTTAGGGAGGAGTTGGAGCTAGTGAAGTGAGTTAACCAGCAATACCCCAATAGCCTGTTCCTGAACTTTGCCCCCTTTACCTTCCCTTTTGCTAGTTCAAAGAGGTAAATTAACCAGCACCTAGCTTACCTTGTGGTTAAGAACAAAGGACAGGACATGTTATACTGTGGCCCTAACCATAAAGATAGGAATTTCTTGCTGAATCCCAAAAATTGGATTTTAACCTAACACAATCTGCTTCTGTACCCCTGAGCTTGCTCAAAGATGAGATCATGACATTCTATTGTGTGTTTTTTCCCTTTAAAAACTGGTCTTCCCTGCTTGATAGGTACCAAAGCGGGGTAGGAGCATGACCTCACCCTTTAGTCACTAGTTATTGAAAAGGACATTTAATTTGGATATTTTTCACTGATTTTTTTCACTGAGACAGCTACAATGCCAGTACGAGGTTTCTGCTTGCTACCCAGTTAGCTACAGCACAGACTCCTTCTGGACAAAAATCATTTCCCTGTCCACCAGCAGACTCAACTTTTATTTTCTTGTGTGTGAAAAACAGTTGGCCTTCTCCTTATTAGCTGTTTTGAAGGTTCACAATCTATCCCAACTGGCTAGTTTAAGCTACATGAGAGGAAGTCCTGAAGGGTTGTTGGGCAGGGTTGCTAAAGGAGTAGAGGAAGTGGGGTGTGGGGAACTGAAAGTCCTTGGTAATTGATAAATTATCTTTCATCATCAGTAATGTTCCAGGAATCTAAGCTGAGCAGGTATTTCCTGTAACTGATGGGGGAGGGCAGCCTTGGTTAGTCTAGAGTTTAAAATGGAGACACTCTCTTATTCATATTTTTTATGGAAAAGACCTTGCTTCTTCCAGAATCAAATCCCATCAAGGCCTTGAAAACACATCTGCATATTGCAGATAGCTACATTAGTTACAAATTATTATAAGACAAATTACAAAGTATTGTAAGTTTGAAAAAGCTAGGCCCTCTGCATAGAAAAACAATTGAAGCACATTCACTAATTAGCATTATAAGAGAGAGACTACTACACATAGTATTTCCTCTAAGGATAAATAGCAGTGATTGGTATTCTAAATAGGTGTCATTCACCTGGGTGAGGAACCAAGACCTTAACCTATCACTTCCTGGAAAGGTCCCTGACCTCTCCCTTTCTGAAAATCCTTGTTCATACCTTGTACATTTATATGGTGACTTGCTTCCCCACTGGATCTCCATTTAATCAGTATGACCTAAATGACTGTACTTGTTATAATCTTATCACACCCACCTTGTGATTTCCCATTGGATCAATATTACTTAAGCAACTGTACTTATAATCTTACTAGTTAACTATAGTTTTGTCCCATCTTGAACCCACCTCACTTCACAGCTTTTGTAAGACCTAAGGCCTTACTACTGCTCCTAATAGCTCAATACCACTCCAAAGAGCTCAAAATTACCACTACAAAGAGCTTGACAGCCATAAGATTCACCCAGAAAGGAACACACTAGACATGTTGGAAAGGAAACAGACCTTTATTAGTCTGGCCAGACAGCACTCCCACAGCTGAGTAGCTCAGAGAGGTGCCAGCTCAGGGGCTGAGGTACTTTTTATAAGAGGGATAAGGGGGGTTATCATTTAAAGCCTGGAGGCAGGGGACAAAGGCTACTGGTCTGCTGGTGGTCAGCAGCCACATACTCAGCACTCACATGCTGATGATTAAAAGATGCTTATGAGGGCTGTCTGCGATCACCCGGCGGCGTGCGCGCGAGCTCCCGGCCTGCGCGACAACAGACCCAGGAAGGACCCAAGGACCCCAGAGGGGGTTTTTTTTCAGCTGCCTGCCTGCCTGCCTGT
>NW_022900949.1:50401410-50441647 GCF_012274545.1 Fukomys damarensis | reverse complement strand
TGTGAATATTCTGCAACAATGCATAAGATTCTAATAAGATTACTGACATTTAGAAATGGGAGGAAAGGAGCTAAAGGTGTAGGGAAGGTGTGATACGTAGGGGAAGAACAAAAAGGGAAAAGAAAAAAATGTGAGAGAATGAAAAGATGAAAATAAAGTGTTTGTAGATGGGGAGGGGAGGACGGGGTGAAGGGAGGGCAGAGGTAAGGGGAAAAAAATGAGAATCAAGACTTGCCATGTAAAGGTACATGATCCCAACAATGAATGTAACTGTACTGTATCCCTAAATGTACCAATAAACTCAATAAAAAAAAAAAAGATCCTTATGAGGGTCTCTAAGGCATTTTGGAGAAGCAAGCAGCAAAACAATTAACTTTGGGCCTCTGTATACAACACAGATCTTATCTCATTTTCCAGAACTCTTAAGCATTTGCCCATTAACTCACATTATTCACATTTGGGGCTAGGAATTTAAGAGCACAAAGTTATGCAGTAAAGATTACACAAAGTTATGCAGTCTTACATTCCTAAGCAAAGGTTCAAATTTAGGTAGGGATGAAATTACAAAGGGTAGTGGTACACAGTGGCCTCTGGGGCCATTACTCGTCCAACATGGAACCACTTTCGCTCAGTCAAGTCTCACATTTTGCTCCATAAAAAGACCCTGGGAAACAGGTCCCTGAGCAACCTATTTTCCAGTCCCCTTCTGTCTCAGACAGAAGCTATCTTTCTCTCAATAGTTTTATTTTACTGTTAACATTTGATGATCCTAAAATTCATTCTTCAGTTTTAGAGAACATGAAATTGTGCTTTGAATATCTAGAAAGTACCCCCTGTACCATGAGGACTTGGAACAGTACACATCAAAATTCCCTCAATGAGCCACACCCTCTCCTGCCAGGTGCTGCCATTGCTCCAATGCCAGGAAGGTAGCCAAGTGGGTGCACCTGAACCCCCACAACTCGCCCACCCCCACACACACTCTCAGACCTCCTATTGTGCCAGTCTTTGGACCCATTCTGCAGAGGCAGAGGTGGTCATAAAGGGTATTTTTCTGAGTTCCCAACTTTGAACATCTTTAAAGAAAGGGTGTGGGAAACCTGTAGTAAAATGGTGTGGAGTTCAACCATTCAGGAGGTCGAGGAACTCAATCTGGGCCTTGCAGCCCAAGGTCAGTTTGCATCATGGGGTTCTGCCATCAGCTAACTGAGATCAGGTGTCTTGCTTCTACACATGGCTGTGCATGTTGTATATTATGACATCAGAGATATAGTCTGAAAGAGGCCCTTCAAATCCTTTTTTTTTCTTTCTTTTCCTCATTCCACTCTGCAAATTCTTTCTCTTGTCTGTCCTCTTTCTCCAACTCTGTCTCTTACTGCACCATATTATCCCTCATCTCCCTTACTGTTTCTGCTCCTGCCCTAACTCAGATTTCTTCTTTTATTATTTTTTCTCTTTTCTTTATGTTCTTTTCTTCTGTCATTCTACCTCACACAGGGGTCAGTGGTTTCAAGGGGAAGTTAAGGGGATATAGTCTTGACCTTGTACTTCTACTCTGTCTATCCCTTTCAAATTTAACAGTTTCCTGAATGTTGAGTGGTCATTCTATGTCCTCTGGCTTCACTTGAAACCTTCTCCAATTCTTTTACTTATCTACTCCTCTCGTCTTAGCTCTGTCTGAGCCCCCATGCTAAATGGTAAAAATACTATGTTGAAAAGTTTCTTCACTGCAGACATGTTTTGGACTGCTTCTTGATTTCAGTTTAATTCACATGGTTTAAGGGTGATAGACTAGTGACTACAACAAATGGTCAGTTTCCAAGTCATGCTTGATCATATTGTGTTGCTGATTGTACCAGTTGGGATAAAGGATTGTGGTTGATTTGATGAGCTGTTTTCTCTGATGTTATGAAGATGAGAATGTCTGTGGGTCGTTACAGACCCAGAAGATAGGGAGCAACTATATCAGGAAGATTTGGGAGATAACCCAGACAGTAAACCAAGGACAGACCAACAACAAAAATATAAATGAGAAAACACTTAAGCAAGACACAAAGACAGACTTCCAGTTCACCAATGGCAAACAGTACGGCAAATGAGGATGAAAAGGCTGATAGTGAACCACCAGGACACCCTGAACTCAAAGCACAGGAAGTAACACAACTGATCAATCAGGCTCTAGAAAAATTCAAAACAGAAATAAATTCCCAAATAACCATAGAGATGGTGAGCAAAATGAAAGTCATGATTCAAGACTCTAGAACAGAAACTGACAAAAAATAGATGAGCTCAGGACCATGATAGAAGCCATGAAAGCCCAGCATAAGAAAGAAATGGAAATAATAACCCAACATAGGAAAGAAATGGAATCCATAAAACAGATTCAAACATATCCAGGAGATTAAACACGCCATTGAAAGTGTATGCAACAAAATAAAAGAATGTGAAGATAGAATCTCAGATATAGAAGATAAGATTGTAGTCAGTGACCATGAAAAGAGAGGTCTTTTAAAAACAGTAGGGGATCATGAGAAATCGATCCAACAACTCCTAGATGATGCAAAGAAGAATAACATAAGACTGATAGGAATACATGAAGTAGCAGGAGAAAATACAAATGACTTAAAAAAGCTGTTCACAGAATTAATGACAGAAAACTCCCCAGAGGGGAAGAATCTGACTTCAGATAAGTGAGGCATATAGGACTCCAACTAGCCACAATCAAAAAAAAAAAATCTACACCTAGACATATAATAGTCAAGATCCCAGAAACCAAACAGAAGAACAAAATAATACAAGTAGTAAGAGAAAAGAAACAAATCACATACAAAGGAAAGCCCATCAGAATCACAGCAGACTTTTCAACACAAACCCTTGGGGCAAGGAGAGCCTGGAATGAGATATTTCAAGTACTAAAAGAGAACAACCTCCAACCTAGACTGATGTATCCTGCAAAACTCTCTTCCAAAATGGATGGGGAAATAAGATACTTCCACAACAAACTCCTGAGAAACTACATGAATACCAAACCAGCACTACAAGCAATTCTAAACAATATCCTAGAAAAACACAATGAAGGTAACATCATGAGGCCCAACAGAGCAAATCAAATAGGCAAGGCAAGAAACTAAAAGGAGAAGGCAAAACAGTAAAAAAGAGTCAATGAAAGGCCAATAACATGACAAGAATAAGTCAGTACATATCAGTTATAACCATAAATGTAAATGGCCTCAACTCACCAATCAAGAGAAATAGACTGGCAGAATGGATTAAGAAGCAAAATCCAACAATATGTTGTATACAAGAAACACACCTAGTGCAAAAAGAAGCCCATAGACGGAAAGTGAAAGGATGGAAAACAATTCTCCACATGACAGGAGCCCAGAAAAAAAAGCAGCGGTAGCAATCTTATTCTCAGACAAAGTCAATTTCAAACCAAAACTGATTAAAAGAGACAAAGAAGGCCACTACATCCCTGTAAAGGGAACAATTCAAGAGGAAGAGTCGACAATCATAAACATATATGCACCAAATACTAATGTCCCCAACTATATAAAAGAAATATTAAGAAACATGAAAAACCAAATAAACACTAATACAATTGTAGTGGGATATCTAAATACCCCACTTTCCTAAATAGACAGATCATCTAGGCCAAAAGTCAACAACAAAATACTAGAATTAACCAAGCTTTTGAAAGCATGGACTTAATAGACATTTATAGAGTGTTCCACCCCACAAAATCAGAATATACATTCTTTTCAGCTGCACATGGGTCATTCTCCAAGATAGATCACATACTAGCTCACAGAACAGGTTTGAATAAGTGCAAAAGAATCGAAATTATTCCCTATATATTATCAGATCATAGTGCAATCAAGCTGGAGATCAAGCACAAGAATTCACATACTAGCTCACAGAACAGGTTTGAATAAGTGCAAAAGAATCGAAATTATTCCCTATATATTATCAGATCATAGTGCAATCAAGCTGGAGATCAATAGCACAAGAAACCATAGGAACTTCACAAACACGTTGAACAACACTCTCCTGAACAATCAATGGATCACAGAGGAAATTAAGGAAGAAATCAGACAATTTTTACAAATAAAAATGCCAATAAAACATACAGGAATCTATGGGACACAATGAAAGCAGTTCTATGTGGAAAATTCATGGCACTGAATGCCCACACTAGGAAAACTTCTTAATAAAAGATAAATAATAGCAAATAAAAAGATAATTGAAAAAGGGAAATGGGCCAAAAGGTGGAGGGAGGATGAAGGGAGGGGTGGGGAAGAGGATGAAAAAAAGAATTAAGATGTGCTATTTTCATGTACCAACTCCCCACAAAGAATGTAATCATTCCAAATCTATACCAATAAAAATTTAACAGGGCATTATCAAGCAAAGTTCTCTGGTATCTCCCAGATCAGCTGTTGTGGTCCACAGTTTGTTCTTCTAGGCTTCAATATCTAGAACCTCACAAACTGATATTTTTTACTTCATTGTTCTGCACATCAAGCCATTTTACAAAGTAGTACTAAAACAAACTATGCTTCACTTTTTATAATGACATAAGTAGCTTTTTCAAAACACAGGATCATGTAAGCCCTTTTAGAACAGTTTCTTGTTTGAACATCTGCATGAGTTATCTGCTGTCTGTGTCCCCTTGTGGTTCATTCACTCACCTGTGGTCCATTCTGTACCATCCACAGAGGCCCAGAAATGAGGGTGACACTGTATCTGTTCTCATAATGCTCATGAACCAGTTCAGACAACCCATAATCACACAGGTTCAGGACAATTGTACAAGATACTAACCTGCCATCGGGTTAAGATAAGATGAGAGGACACCTGAGTTGAGTTCTGAAGAATAAGGATGTCCTGGGGAAAATCAGTGGAATATAAGGTATAAATTCAGAGAATGTGGCTTATTTCTGAAGATTCCAGTGCTTCACTTGGTACTGTTTGTGTACAGAGAGAAAGAAGAAAGGATGAGGCAGGACAGACAGAATCTGCTGGGCTGGACTGTTTGGTCTTTATCCTTGTAGTAGAAGGAAACCAGTGAGAGACTTTCTGGTTTTGTTATTTTAATCAGAGAAGTATCCTGATCAGATTCTTGATGTCCACAAATATGGCCCATCTGTTGTTGGGTAGGGAAATGAGGAGGTGATAAAGAAGCTACTGTTGAAGTCTGGCTTCAGTTAAGCTTTTTTTGCTAAACAGGTAAAAGGATCTAAGCCTGCCTGCTAGGGTGGGAAGAGGAATTTGGGGGCAGCTAAGTGCCTACAGATCTTTAGGAAGATTTGCTCAGCTAAATGTGGTGAAAGCATCTCCTCTTGTTCCATGATACCTATAAATGTTCATCTGGGCTCTCAGAGTAGAATCATGTTGGGTGAGATGTGACAGTGTACAAAGCTGAGCCTCATTGTATGAGTGGAGCTTGATCAAGTGTAATTCAAAGAAGTTCAGGAGCTACTGGGGGTTTAATATTATTGTATTATTATTATTATTATTATTATTATTATTATTATTATTATTACATAAAGATTGTTCAGTAGATATCCTGGAGAAGGGGTTAGAGTAGAAGGGGGTCAGAGATTAGAAGAGAGAAAATGAGAATGAACACTCCTGTGATTGTCTTGTGAATAACCCTAATTCAGTGTCCAGGAGAAAAGGGAGAAATGCCACTGAATAGTGTCTGGAAATAATCAACAGGATCTTCTTAATGTCCAAATGTGGGAGTTAAGGGAGGTAGGAATCAGGGATGCATCCAGAGCAATTTCAGGGAAAGTCTCATTTGAGATATATTTACATATGGGTGGGACATCCAAGTGAGTATGTATAGCAAGCAGTTGGATACAATGGACTGGGCTGAGCTATCCACCACCATTCCTTACCTGAACTTTTGCTCCAGCTTCCTAACAGGTCTTTTGGTGCTTCTTCAGTCTCCTCTGCTACCTCAGTTCTCAGCAGAATACCCAACATGAGCTGTAAAAATATAAATCAGAATAGGGAACTTCTCTGTTTGAAACCTTGTGAGGAGGGCTCTTATCACACTAAATTGTGGCCACAGTCATTTTTGTGCCCTACAAGGCCTTCTGTTACTTTTCTTGCTGCTGAGATAAAATATCCAACATCCAATGTTAGTGGAGAAAAGGACCTTCAAGATACTACCAGTCTCCATGGATAAACAACTCGAGTTATGACCAGAATTTTAGTTTTAATTTATGACCAAAGTCTTGGATGACAACTGAAACAGTTGTAAACAAAGACTTGCATGTCAGAATAGCATATGTAAGTGTATGTATCTGTCAGTCTGAACCCAGATGTGTGTATTTGTGGACATAATTTGGGTCAGTGCTTGCTATAATTGTTACGATTATTGTTATCAAAGTGGCCCAAAAAAAAAGGTAAGGAAGGAAGGGAAAGTAAAGAAAGCAACCACAATTGAAAAGAAGAAAGAATTTGTGGCAAAATATGATAGTAGCATTCATGTGACCAATATTGCTAATATGTACAGCATGTCAAAATCCACCATCTCAATATTACAGAGAAAAGATTTGTGTAAGGAAGCTAGTGTTGCTAAAGGTGTTACTTAAATTAGTAAGTCACAATCAACAGTGTTAGACCAGATAGAAAGGCTATTATCAATGTGCATAAATGAAAGGCAAATGGCAAATTATAGCCTGAGTCTATAATTTGTGAAAAAGCTGGGGCTACAAATGCAGATTTTGTAAAGAGTAATTCATCAACAAGGGATAATAGTGAAACATTGCATGTCAGTAAGGGGTGGTTTCACAATGTTAAAATGAGAATGTGGGTACATAGCGTAAGTAGGCAGTGAAGCAGCCAGTGCTGATAAAAGGGCTGCTGAAAATTACATACACCACTTCAAAATGATGACACAGATAAATGGCTTTTTCTCTCATCAACTTTTCAAATGTGATGAAACTGACCTTTTCCACAAGAACATAGATCACCTGGGAAGCAAAGAAAATGCCAGGCCACAAGCCTTTGAAGGATAGTCTAACCTTATAGCTATGTGCCAATGTGAGTGGCAATCTCAAAATAAAACCCCTCTTATTTATTTCTCTTAAGAGTATGCCCTCAAGGTGCATCTGTTTAGCTATAAAAGTCTCTAGTTTATTATTCCTATGACTGAATAATACTCATAATGTTTTAAACACACACACACACACACACACACACACACACATCTCCTTTATCCAGTCACCAGTTGATGGGCATTTGGGCTGTTTCCAAGATTTAGCTATTACAAACTGTGCCACTATGAACATGGATGAGCATATATTGCCATGGTATGATGCTTTTAATTCTTTTGGACACACATGTATAAATACCAAATAGTTTCTGATGTGAGAAACTGAAAGTGTAAATGAGGAACAAAATCTATAATAGATCATTTAAAATAGAAAGAAAAGGTCCAAAAGGGAAGGAGAACTGGGGGAGGTTAGGAAAGAAAAAATATGAGAAAAGAAAAAAAAATGGAAACAAAAGTTTATGTAAATAGGGAGGACTGGAGGGGTTAGGGGGAGGAAGGGGAGTGGGGGAAAAAACAAGAGCCAAGATACATCATTTACATGTATAAATTCCCAATGAAGACTGTGATCATAATATACACCTAAAATACCAATAAACTTAATGGGAAAAAAAAAGATAAAACCTCTCTTGGTTTATCACATTGAGATCTCTACACTGTTCAGAAAACATAAAGTCATAAAGAATAGGCAGGGAGGCTTTCTGTCCTACTGTTCAGAAATATCTTGAGGACAAAGATTTATCTCTCAAGGCTGTCCTCATCATGGACAATGCTCCTGCTTACCCATGAGATTTGGAAGAAGAACTGGCTGAGGAATTTCCATGGCATTCAGTCAAGTCCCTCTCACCTAATACAACTCCTCTACTGCAGCCTAAGGACTAGAAGGTTATAACTAACTTTAAGAAGCTATACACCAACAAACTTCTCCTGAAGTGCTTCCAGATGGTCTCAGATACATATTTAACCCTGAAAGAGTTCTAGAAAAAACATGACAACATCCTTTCCTGTGTGGGGTTTATTGAGAAATCCTGGGCCAACGTCTCTCTAAGGACACTGAGATCTGCCTGGAATAACGTATGGCCTAAAACTATATAGGAGAGAGACTTTGAAAGCTGTTTAGAGAAGCCTGAGCCTTCATTTGACCCTATGGTTGATGACATTATCACTATGGTAGAGTCAAAGTCTTGCAGGTAGACTGTGGTGATGTTGAGGAATTGGTAGAGGAACTGTCTACAGAGGAACTTCAGAAACTTCAGGCTGAGCAATAGAGAATGGCAGCTAAGGATCTTTCTGAAGAGGAGGGGGAGTATCAACAATCAGTGCAGCAAAATTCTTCCTAAAGGAAATCCTGAAAAAAGGTACAGAGCTACAAACATTTGTAGAGAAGACCCACCCAGAGAAAAAGGCAATTCTTTCATTCGCTTGCTTAATGACAATGCCATGTCATACTACAGAGCAGTGTTAAAGAAGACACAGAAACAGACAACCTTAGATTAGTTTTTAGTTCTGGAAAGGTCAAGACCTGGTGAGCTAGAAGCAGGTCCTAATGGGCTATAGACTCTCCCAAGGAGAGAAATGCCAGAGAGTCACATTCCTGATGTTCTTATGGAAGGGGACTCTCTCCAAACAATAACAACCTTCCATTTCATCCTCCCTTCCTGTAAGCTAAAGTTGTCAAATTGAGTGGTGACTACAATATGAAATGGTTGTTTCTGGTAAAGTAGGCATATTTTATAACTTTTTAGTGAATACACTAGGAAAATTATTGGTGTTTCTGATAAATTATGCCCATTATACAATTCTTTTTTATCATGAAAAGGTTAGTTAAGGTATGCTTTGGAAGGTTCAGAATGCATTATGCCATTTCCATTATTTCTTATGGGAAAATTAATACTGACTTACAACCAACTTGAGTTACAACCAGCCTTCAGTGAATTGAGTTCATAAGCCAAGAGTCCACTGTATTTTAGCTCACAGTTTGTAGAGGTTTCAATTTACAGTCAGCTGGCTTTAAGGCAGTGTGGCTTGACAGAGGATAAATCATCCATGGCAGGGCAGGCAAGAAGTCAGGAAGCAGCAACAGACTTCCTTTTCCCTTTCATCTCATTCAAGCTACAAGCCTTTTGAGTGATGTCACTCACACCTAGAGTGGGAATTCCTGTTATTTACACCCAGAATTATGATAAACTAATTAGGGGACTAATCCAGTACCACACTCCCTTAATCCCAATATCACACACCTCCAAAAAGCCCCATATATGGACACATAAGGTTTTGGGAGGACATTAGATTTAAGGCATAACACCTTCTATGATCAGGCCCTACCTCTGTGACCTCCCTCTTCTTTTTCATTCCAACCACTCTGGCCTCCTTACTGTTCCAAGGGCTTCAGCAGACAGGCCAAGTAGAGGAAGGTAAATTAAGGGACTTCCCTCTTGGAGGCTGAGTTGTCTTCTGAGCATATTTTGTGAGAGGGAAGGAGAGTGGTAAGGAGAAATACAGTAAAAGTGAAAGTGTAGACTAGAAGAGGGAGATGGAGTTTCCCCTCACGGGGAAATATAGAGAATATATTAAGTACATTGTCTTCTATTAAGGAAAATCATGAAGGAGAATAACATGGGCTGTCTTTATATTCTATAAATCAAAGTTTCCTAAATTAATATAAGGAGTTATCAATTGCCCATAAGTAGCAAAGCCAAAAGTAATGGATATAAACTTGAGCATAAGACAAGTAGACTTCTGGGGCTTGGGATATATCTATTTTAGGCAGCCTAAAGATTCAACAAACCAAATTGTAATCTGCAATCAGGGCCATTCCTGCCTTGCAAAAATGACTTGCATTCATATTAATACTATACATACTTTCCTATTTATAAAAGAATTTTAAAGCTTCATTTTTACAGTAATCCCAGAAGACAGGAGAATAGGTGCTACTACCCTTTGTGGGGTGAAGCTCAACCCTGGAGCAGCTGAGCTGTCTAAGGTTAGTGGCAGGAATCCATGCTCCAGCCTGTTTGGCCACCATTTTCCACTACCCCATTGACTGCTCCTTCAGTTTGATCTTGAGATTCTTTGATCAATAGGAGTCCTCAGCAAAGATGAAGCAAACAGCATAAGAAAGGACTTGACATGGGGAAATACTGAGGCTCAAGATGGGACTGAGATGATCTCCAGCCAGTTCAAAACAGAAGCCCACTGCATCTCTGCCCAGCAGGTTACACAGGGTGTACAAACAAGAAATGCCACAGGACTACCAGTCCAGGGCCTTCTGAAGGTATATAATCCCAGCTGAGGCCACACTCTCAACTCTCAGCTGAGGCCTGAGGCTTAGCCACACAGGAACTCTTAATACATCACTAACTTCTCATAAGCTCTTGCAGATATAGCAATGATGAAATCTCACACATTTGTTCCTCAGCATTGAAATGTGTTTATGCTCCCAAATTTAAGGTTTGAAATGGGTTTTGCTCAGGGGAATGATTATTTCAGTGCTGATTTTCAAAAAGGCAATTGATAACAAGTTTACACACCTAAAATAGCTCTGGCAATTATCTGTAAATTCAGACCCTGTAAGGAGCCAAACCAGATCATTTAAGAACCCCTGAATCCATTCCAGGGCCAAGATTATACAAATTGACAAGCTAAAATTGAGATAATTTATGCTGAAATGGGGTTTATGAAATCAAGATACTTCTCTGGATGGCTGCTGCTGGGAATTGCCACAGTCCTTCTCCCTTGTTTCTCTCATTTGTGGACTCTCCCCTTCCCCTTGTTCACTTTTCCAGTTAAGGAGCAGGGAAGGGAGATTGTTTAGAATATTCTTTGCCTGAAAACTTCCTGGAGTAGTTTTTAAGTTTTTTTACATGAAACTTTGAAAAAATTTGGAGAATACAAAGATCTCCAATTTTGGGAGTTTTGTTGGTGGTGTTTGCTTTTAATTATAGCTCTTGGCTGGGCCTGGCTGGGAAATCCCACCAATCAGTAAGAAGAAAAATTCTGGAATAACTCATCTGTGCCACACTTATCAGCTAACCCCTAATATTCTTCCAGATGACCTTGGCCTTAACTCTTAATATTAAATCTCATTAGCAGCAGAAAAGAAGAAACTGAGGGACAGGAGTAGCCTGGCTTGATCTGAATCTTCCTTCCTTTGAGTTTCCAGGTTTAAAAGGCCCACTGAGCAAAAAGTTGCATGAGAAAGCAAATGTAGCAATGGTTCCTTACTTGTTCATCTATGAACAACATCTACACAGTCATGACAATATTAATGCTATAATGATTTCACCATTTTGGAAGGATGGTCGGTAATGATATAAGGAATAGGAGAAGAGAGCCAGGTGAGTGAACACTGTATAAAATGTGTGAGAATAACCACAGCACTGACATGTATGAAGGAAAATAGAAGAAACATCTTCAAGAGTGGAAAGGGAGATTTTGGTGTTCAATATTTAATAATGTGTGACTATGAATAGGTACATAGTAATGTGTAACCAATGTAGTAGCAGTATTACATTGATGAAAGTAATTTTTTATTAATTTTTAAAGCACATTCAAACATAAGTCTATTGAGTACATCTGCAAAAATGGATTTAAAGTCTCCATTTTATTCCATAATGACCTCTAAACATCACAACAGATGTAGAACCCCTTTTCTTCTTTTCCAAAATCTTCTGATACATTATTACTAGATGGGATGTTTTCAACAGTTTTGAGGAAGAACTTTTATTTTTTAGTTTTAATTTTCGTCTTTTCCCCTGTGGCAAGAAGATAAGAAATATTTCTTTAAAATGTGTGAAGGCCATGGCAAAAGCAAGATCTGTACTCCCACCCACTTTCCTAGCTAGCTGTTTAAAACAGTCAACAGGAAGCCAGGCTCCAACTGGAGAAGTTCCTTCTTCAAGAGAAAACAAGACTGCCAGCTACACAGGGCATAATTGCCCATTTGTATGTGACCCAGGTGAGTGCTCGGGGACAGACAGAAAGATGCTGCAGGACCAGACTACACCTTCTCTCCCTTGTCTTGTTAAGAATGCCAAACAAGAAAATGGCCTGGAAGCCCACTGTCTTCTGGTTCTAGTGGTTCCCAACATTTGCCTCCACTGGAGAAATGTGTTGGACTAAAATTTCTTCAGGCTCCAGAGGACAGAGATATGGTGTCACCCAGAAAAACTAGAAAGGAGAATACATAATTCTTTAATGAATTTTAGTGAGAAACCCATATGGCGTGAATATGAGGTTTTATGAGGGAAAGACAATGGAAGAACATTCTGTAGAGCAAAAAAAGCAATGCACCTACTTACTAATCTTATCCTTCAAATTCCTGAGTGGATGCAAACCACTGAGATAGAGCAATGAAACTACCTAAGTAAAAATTGTAAGAGAAGTTGGGCAACAATTGTGTAGTAAATAGGTAGCCAAGAGCTCTGCTCAATCCTGATGGTGACAGAGGTGAGACAGAAACTCCAGCTCTTTTACCAATATTCCCTATTAACAATGCACTTAAATATGTTCCCTTATCTTTTTCCTAATCCTGAAATTCCTACCTTCAAACCTTTGTCTTCTGCTTTTCTTTTTCTTGGGTGGGGTGGGTGCTGATGAGGGGCAATTTGATTCATGTAGCTAAAGAAAAAAACCTTAAAAAATAAAAAATAAAAGAAATAAAAATAAATTATAAGTAGTCCTCACTAAAGACCCCCTCAAAAGGATAAAATGATTTCAATTTCACTCTGTCTCACTCACTACTCCCTATTCCCTCCCTCAGAATATAGCTGCAATCTATATAGTTATACAGATTTTTCCATTATTTAGTTAATATGAATTACAGGCCTCATATTTCCTCCCTTCTAAATTCAAAATGAGGAGGCTTTCTCTTTTCTCTCATTCCTTTTTTTTTTCTTTGCTCCCCCTTACCAACACGATTTACATTCTCAATGTAATGTATTAAAAAGTTGACAGGGACGAAAGGATTCACACGATGTCTGCTAAGAAACCCAATTTCCATGATGAATTGCCCGGAGCCCCAGAATCACAAACCATTTTTCCGCTGCTCAGAAGTTAAGTTTTTTTTTTTTTCTTAAATCTTCTTAAAGCTTCTCTCCTAATCTTCAGCTAGAAGAGATGGGTGAAAGGATTTTTTTTTTCCTAAACTAAGGAAAGTATTAGCATCTTGGTTGTTGTGCATCAAATTTGAAAATGCAAGGTTAGTAATATTTCAAATCAGCCATGGTCCAAACCTCTTGATAATTGAGTGTCCTCTCTCCCCCAGCTCTCTCTTCCCATGCCTTCTCCTTCCTCACAGTCTTTTATTCAGTGCTCATTAAGAGAAAAGACAAATTTAGATTAGTGTGATTCTTTGAAGAGCTATCTCCTGTTGGAAAGTTATAGAATTCCAAATACGTTGTCACTTTCCCAAGGTTGGCTGGATCAACCCTAGATGAATGAAGAATTTTGCAGCAAAATACTCACCCTACTCACATGATACATTGCTCCCCACTGCCAGCAGTGGTGGTTATGGGGCTGTATTTGTGCCATGTTGCATGTGTCCTCCTCCCAAGACCTGAGCTTCATTCTCCCAGAAGTCACCCTGGGCCCACATGAGAGGAAGGAAGAGGGATACAGCACCTATCTGAGCTCCTGCTAGGATTTTTGGACAAAAAAAAAAAAAGCTTTTGCCCAAATATTCTAGAACTCTGGGACTCTCCTAACTCTGCAATTTCACGTCCCTATTTGTGTGCACATGTGCTCCAGAGGTCAGTCAGGTGCCACTTCCATGTGGGCAAAACTGGCCTCCACCTTCCCAAGCTCTCTGGCTTTTCCTAGAACCCAATTCCCCAGAAAATGTACCAAAAAGAGAAAACACTAATGCTATCTTAAAAGAAAATAATTTAAATTATTTTTCCTTAAAAAATATAGCCAACATTTTACAGAGAAGAAGGGACTCTGACATTGTCTAAAAACTGCCAAAATGTTTGTTGATTACACTAAGAACTTAGGGGTGGATAATGGAGAGTCTATATACTAGAATTCAAGTCCAAAGCCACAAATTTCAAATCTGAGCCAGAAAAGCTATGAATTCTTCTTCAAGAAAAATTCATAAATATTTCTTTACAAATATTCAGAAAAGTTTTTCATTGTAAGAGAGGCTGGGATCTTGGCTGGGATCAGTGTTAAGATTCTCCATTTTGTAGAGGAACAAACTGAAGGCCCTCAAGAGAAAGAGACATCCCAGCTGCACAATGAGTAATAGAACAAGGATCTGGATGGATTTAGTTTCTGGTTTATATATTCCCAACTATGTGGCTTTACTTAGATATTGTATCTGGGTGGCTGAGTGGGAGCTTTACAGCCACCAGTGGCTTACAACCATGCAGATTATTTCTCTGGAACATTTTCTGTGTTTTCCCAAGCAAGGAGAAGAATTCCAATAGGATAGAGTTAGAATGGGACAGATGCTTTGCAAGAGGACTGGATTTAGCAGTGGCCCCTTGTTACAGAGTCCTCAAGTTGGCTTAATTCAGGACTAATAGGATGTCATCAGGATTCAGCATCCTTCTTTGCTCAAGGAGGGAGAAGGAGTGAGCTTGGCTTGAATGTGTATACTAGAGAACATCACTGGGCTCATTACTCACATTTGTCACCCAAACAATTTTTAGTCATTATATCCAATATATATATACATGCATACATACACATATAAGTTCATGAACTTAATTCTTTCCATGATTCTGGTCACAAACTGAGTTAGATAAGAACTGAATCAAATTTTCCCATGAGGTCAACATTGAACCTAACCACTGAATTTGCAATTTTCCCACCTTGCAAGCAGAAGGTCCTGAGTTCAATCCCTGGCACCAATAAATAAATCCATGAAAAAATTGGAGGAATATGAAATTCTTATTATTAAGTGAAGTAATCAATCTAAAAAGGCTCCATACTGTGTGATTCTATGGGAACAGCAAAAAAAATGGTAGTTGGTAAAGATTATGGGGGAGGGAAAGATTAATAGACAAAGTGTATATAATTTTTAGGATAAAGAAACTATGCCATATGTCACTATATAGGTCATCCACACATTTGCCAAAAACCATAAGTGTACAACACTAAAAGTGTATCCCAACATAAATTATGTTCTTTAGGTGACAGTGGTGTATCGATGTGCTCTCATCAACTGTAACACACGTTTCACTAGTTCAGGATGTTGACAGTGAGTCAAGAAGTGCATATGTGGGGATAGAGGATATATGAGAACTTTCTCCCTGATTTTTCTATGATCCTAAAACTTATTTTAAAAAATAAAATTTATTTTAAAGAAAAATAAATGAAATAAATGTACAAAGCAAGTGGTACTTCATATGTCAAAGCCTGTGAAATTGTGTGAGGGCAACAAAATCCAAAGAAAAAGAGAAAGATGTCATAAAACACAGGGCTAAGAAAAAGGTAAACAAGGTACAGGAAAAGGGAATTCATCATCAGTGAAGTAAAATGGAGGAAATGGACTAATTTCTCTGAAATTTACTTTAACTGCATAAATTTAAAGTACCTAAGACTAAAAGAGGAATGAATAAATGAATACTATAATGAAGAAAATAACTATTGGAAAGGAAAAAGGAAGATTTCATCTCACTGCCTGATAAATCTGTTCAATGTTCATGGACTAATAAAAAGGAAGATTCTACCATGACACAGAAATGACCAGATAGAATGTAAGTTCTGTGAGGAAAAAGACTGTTTTTCATTATTTATTGTATCACTAATATCTGTAATAGTGACTGATACCCAATACACATTTGTTAAATGACTAAATTATTACATAAATCACAAGGCTAAACTTGAAAGATATATACAAAACAATACAAAGAACATCACCACTGACAAAGAAAGTAGATGTATAATTCAGGATTTTCTAATTACTGTAACAATGTTTAGTGGTATGCACAATGAGAAAGTGAAGAGACAGACCTTTATACTGAAAAAGGAGAAGGCAAGTTTCTCCCTGGCTCTGTCCCATGTCATGAGAAAAGAGAAACAGAGACACAGTGAGAGTGGGTGACAGAGGCCTCCAGGAAGAAACAACCCAGTGAAATGAAACAGTGGAGTCTGTGCACTACAAAAGCTGGTAAGTGACAACAGTCTAAGCAACTGCCATGTAACCTGAAGAGGGGTTTTGACTGGATGTCATTTTAAAGAGGGACCAACTGGACCCAGGGAATTAGAGCATCTGTGGGTTGGCTTAAGCTCAGGGGTCCCAGTCTTGAAATTCCACAGTAAGCAAGGGCCAACCACAAAAGATATCCAGGGTCAGGGAGATGTATTCAGACCAGCAAGAGACACCCAGTGTTGTAGGCCAGATAACTCAAACCCCAACCCCACAACCAAAGGTCAGGATGAGCCTGAATTTCTGTGGATTTGAAAGTACTAAAATCAGAAAATAGCCCTCCTCCCTACTCCTACTGCAGGCTTGCTTGGATCATCCAGTATGGTTTTGGGCTCTGACTGCCTTCTTTCTCTACCAATGACAGCAGATTTTGTGCCCTGACTTGGATGCTACCAGAAAACTGTAGGCCCCAGAAAATAACCCTAGGCTTGATATTGCAGGGGGAAAAAAACTGGCCTTCTTTTTTGTTGTGGTTACTGTAATTGTTCATTTTAGTTTTTTATTGTTTTTGTTTTTTTGTGAGTGTGGAAATTGAATTTTTTGTTCTTGTTATTATTTTTTCCTTCTTTCTTTCACTCCTGTCTTCTTCACCAGCTTCCTGAGGACTCACTAATGTTTCTTTGTCCTGCAGCCTTGCTTTTAATCTTTCTCTTCCTTCATTTCTCTATTTTTTTCTTATCCATTTTAAATTTAGTCCCCTGTGGGTAAAATTGCTATGAGGTGATATTTACTATATCATTTTCTGATTTGTCTTAAAATTTGTTATACAACTGTAAAACTTGTACATATGGTTAAAGGTGACAAATTACAAGTTATCACAATATTTTCTAGTCTGTTTTTGATGCTATTGTTATTACTGATTTTAGCACTTTACATAAGGTAAAATAATTGTTGTGAACAATTCACCTTCATTCTATGCCCATACCTAGATTGTCTGAAGGTCATAAACTATACTGTAGTCTGGTGCCAAAGAACTGGGTGCTAGGCCAAATGGACAGCAAACTGTAATCCCTAATAAATTGACAGATCTTGGGATGACTGGCAAAAGCCAGCAACACCTAGAAGATATCTCTGAAAAGCAAACTTTTCATAAAGATGTTTTGATACTAGTAATAAAGCTGCCTATCATATGCAGCTCATAAGCCTCAAGCAGAAAACAAATAACAACAAAAATGGAAAATGAGAAAACACAGAAGCAAGATGAAACCCACAATCCATAATTCACAATAGACAAATGAAGAAGACATGGGTGGTTGAAATCAAAGACCTTCCAGCTAAATTTTATGAAATGGTAGCAATGGAATTGACAAAATAGAGCAATAGGGCTAGGGATTTAGCTCTGTGGTGCCACCACCAGCTTTGCAGGCTCAAGGTCCAAAGTTCGATCCCTGGTACCAAAGTTTTTTTAAAATCAAAATAGAGCAATAAGTCTCTTGACAAAGACTAAACAAACATAATTAAGGAGTTGATAACTGCAAGGAAGGAAATGACTAATGAATCTAGGATAGATATAGTTATTTTTTTAATAGAGTAGTTTAGGAATAACAAGGAAGCCATGTATTGCCAACTTAGAAAAAAAATGGATTCCATAAAAGACTCAAATGAAAATATAGGAGATTAAAAATTCTATTGAAAGCATATGCAGCAGAGTCAACCAATATGAAGACAGAATATCAGGTCCAGAGAACAATGTTACAGTTGATAATTATCAAAGAAAAGACCTCTTTAAAATAGTAAGGAACCAATAAAAATAGCAAGGGACCACTCCACCAGCAAATAGATGATGAAAAGAAGACTAATATAAGATTAATGGGAATCAATGAAGAATCAAAAGATAGCACAAAAAGCGCAAAAAACCTTATTCACAGAAGTAATAACAGTAAACTTTTCCAGCATGGAAAAAGATTTGAGATAAAAATGAATGAGATATATAGAACTCCAAAAACTCATAATCTGAAAAAAAGATTAAAACATGTAACAGTCAATATTCCAGAAATTCAACATAAGAACAAAATACTAAAAGCTATTAAACAAATCACCTTCAAAAGAAAACTCATTAGAATAACACCAGACTTCTCAATTCAAGCCCTAAGTAATAAAGAAGTTGGAATAAAGTATTACAAGCCCTTAAAAAATCTCTAACCCAGATTATTATAAAACAAACAATAATGTATAAGAAAAATCATATAGGGCCAGGGATTTGGCTCAGTGGTTCTGTTGCCTGCCTCTTAAGCACAAGGGCCTGAGTTCAATCCCTGGTACAAAAAAAAAATCAGATAACCACTAATACAATTGCACTGGGGAATTTCAACATCCCATTTTCACAAATAGATCAAATGGACAAAAAAAAATCAACAAAGAAATAGTACTAAAACAAAGGTTTGAGCAAATGAAATTAGTAGATAACTACAGAGTGATCCACCACATAGCATCAGTATACACATATTTCTGTAAAGTAAACAGAACTTTCCCCAAAATATACCATATACTAATTCACAGAACGTGCTTAAGTAAATGCAAAAAAATATGAAATCATCCCATGCATATTATCAGATCATACTGCAATGAAATTGGAAATCAATGGCAAAAGGAACCACAAAAGTTACATAAATATATGAAAATTAAATGACACCTCCTGAATAACCAATGGGTCACAGTTGAAATTACAGAAAATACTAGTTTCTACAATAAATAATAACACTGATACAACATACTAAAACTTATAAGATGCAATGAAAGCAGTCCTACAAGGGAAATTTATAGCAATGAATTACCTTGTCAGAAAAATAGAGCAAGCTAAAATAAATGACCTAATGCTGAACCTCAAGCTTCTGGAAAAATAACAGCAACATAAACACAAAGAATATACAAGGGAGGAAATTATAAAGATTGGAAGAGGAATCAATGCAACTGAGACTAAAGAAATAATACAATCAATAAATCAAAGAGTTGGTTCTTTGAAAGATTAAATAAAATAGAGAAATTCTAGCCAACTTATCAAAAACAAGGAAAGACTCAAATGCTTCCAATTATGAATGAAAGGTTAAAATCACAATGGATCCTGCAGAAATCCACATTATCAATACCTACTTTGAGAAGCTGTAGTCCATAAGATGGGAAACTCAGAAGAAATGGAAAAATGCCTAGATACATAGGAATTAACAAAGCAGAGTCAAGAAGATATTAAAATTCTAAATAACCCAATATCAGTCAATGAAATTGAAAGCACAATTTTAAAACTACCAAAAAAGTAAAGACCAGTAAAGATGGATTCACTGTTGAGCTCCAAGAGAAATTTGGGGATCTAATGCCACTACTCCTCAAATTCATTAATGAAGTTGAAAGGGAAGCAATACTCCCATACTCATTCCTGGAAGCAAGCATTACCCTGATAGCAAAATCAGAGAAATAGCCAACAAAAAAAGCAAACCATAGACCAATCACCTTAATGAATATAGATGCAGGAGCCTTCAATAAAATACTGGCAAGTGGAATGTAGTAAATTATCAAAAAGATTATATAACATGACCAAATAGGATTCATCCCAGGGATACAGGAATGGTTCAGCATATGCAAATCAATAAATACAATATATCATATTAGCAGAACCAAAGGTAAAAACCACCTGGTCATCTCAAATAATACAAAAAAGTATTTGAAAAACTCAAACACATTCATGAAGAAAACTCCTACTAAACATTGGATCATAAAAATATTTATCTCAATTTGATGAAAGCCATCTAAGGGAAAACAATAGCTGACATCATACTGAATGATCAAAACCTAAAAGCTTTCACTCTAAAATCAGACACAATAAACCAAAAACTGGATCTCATTGTATTAAAAAGTTTTTGCAGTGCAATAGAAACCCCCAACAGACCTAAGAGACAACCTACATTTTTGGAAAAAATTTTTTACCAGCTAGTCCTCAGACAAAGGACTACTATCTAGAATATATAATGAACTCAAAAATCAGACCCCCCCAATTACAAAGATCTGATTTTAAAATGGGCATCTGAAATGAACAGACTTCCTCAGACAAACAAGTAAAAGTAGCAAATGAATATATGAAAAAATGTTCAACATCACTGGTCATTCAAGAGAAGCACATGAAAACAACACTGAAATTCCACCTTACCCCAGAAAGAATGGCTGCTATCAAGAAATTAACCAATAACAAATGCTGATGGGTCTGTGGGGGAAAAGGGACCCTTCCACATTGTTGTTGGGAATGAAGACTGGTGCGACCACTGTGGAAATCAATATGGAGATACTTCAAAGAACTAGGATTAGAAGTCCCATTTGACCCAGCTATCCCTCTGTTGGGTGTCCTTCCAGAACAGTTACAAGAATCATACCACAGTGACATACACACACCCATGTTTGTAACAGCAATTTGTAGCAGCAATTTGTAATAAAACTTGGAAACAACCCAAATGACCATCAACTGGAAACTTTTTAAAGATGTGATTTTTCTATAAAATGGATTACTACTCAGCCATAAAGAATGATTTTTCTATAAAATGGATTACTACTCAGCCATAAAGAATGAGAAACTAGAGACATTTATAGCTAAATGGATGCACATTGAGGCTATATTCAAGTGAAATAAGTAGGACACACTTGAGTAAATACCAGTTTCTCTAGTGTGAAAAACTAAAAGTGTAAATAAGGTTCAAGTGGTATATTGAGAGTGTGAAATAGGAAGAAAATGGCTAAAGGGCAAGTGGGAAGGGAAGAGGAAAGGAAATAAGGAAAAAGAAAAAATGTGAAAAAAGGAAAAAAGGGAAGCAAAATCTTTGTAAATAGGGAAGGGTGAAGGGGATGAAGAGAAAGCAGGGGTATGGGGAAAAAATAAGAACCAAGACATATCATGTCTAGGTAGTAGTCCTTTGTCTGAGCAGTAGCTGGTAAAAATTTTTCCCACATTTAGGTTGTCTTTCAGCTCTGTTGGTGGTTTCTCTTGCACTGCAAAAACTTTTTAACACAATGAGATCCCCAGTTTTTGGTTCATTGTGCAAGTTCTCATGCTACTGAAGATTTGTTCATAAAGTCTTTTCCTATGCCAACAACTTCAAGAGTTTACCTAACTTATTTTCCACTAAGGTTAGTGTTTCTGTTTGTTTGTTTGTTTGTTTGTTTTTCCTCATTAAGTTTGTTGGTACATTTTAGGTATACAGTACAGTTACATTCATTATTGGGATCTTGTACCTTTACATGACAGGTCTTGGTTCTCATTTTTTCCCCTTGTCCCTGCCCTCCCTTCACCCCCTCCGCCCCTAGTGTTTCTGTTTTGATATTTATATATTTAATTCACTTGGATTTTAGTTTAGTGATGGTGGAAGATAGGGAGCTAGTTTTAATCTTTGGCAAGTTGAAATCCAGTTTTTCTAGCACCATTTATTAAAGAGGCAATCTTTCCTCCAGTGAGGATGGTTGGCTCCTTTGTCAACAATGAGGTAGCTGAGTATATCTGGTGTTGTTTCTGCATCTTCTAATATATTCCATTCATCACTGGGTCTGTTTCTTTGCCAGTACCATGCTGTTATTATCACAGTGGCTTTGTAGTAGTCTCAAGTTGGAAATTGTGATGCCCCCTGCCATGTCTCTGTTGCCTAGAATTGTTTTTGCTATTGTAGGTCTCTTCTGGTTCAAAATGAAGTTTTGGATTGTTTTCTATAGTTCTGTGAAATAAACTGTTGGGATCTCAATTGGGATTATATTGAATAATCTGTATAGCAGTTTTGTAAGTATGGCCACTTTTACTATGTTGATTCTTCCTACACAGGAGCAAAGGATGTCTTTCCATCATCTTTTTATAACCTCTTCTATTTCTTTTTTCAGAGTGCTGTAGTTGGCAATGTAGAGTTCTTTTGTCTCCTTCATTAGACTGATTGCTAGATATTTCAATTCTTTGGATGTTATTGTGAAAGAAATTGTTCACCTAATTTCTCTCTCAGTGAGTCTGTTATTTGTACACAAGAATGCTATTGATTTTGAGTGTTGACTTTGTATCCAGCTACTCTATTGAATCTATCAATTAAGTCCAGAAGTCTTTTGGCAGAGTTTTTTGGTCTGCTATGTAGAGTATCATATCAGAAAATAGTGACATTTAACTTCTTCATTTACTGTCTTTTTCCTTCTATTTCTTTATCTTGTCTAATTGCTGTGGCTACTCTGTTTCTAGAATAGGAGTGGTGATAGTGGATATCCTTGCCATGCTCCTGATTTTAACGTGAAGGTGTTCAGTTTTTGACCATTTAGTATGATTCCTGTCTTTTTTGTAGGACATACTAGACATCTCACTGGTCTTGTTTTATCAGGAGGTACTTATTGTATCATATAAGGTGTGGTTTACAGGAATGTATATTTAAAAATAAAGTATTAAATTCTTAATATGTATTGAGAATTTTCAAAACATTTACCTTTCATGGTCATTTGAGATGCTGCCTCATAAAAAATGTGTTCAAAGCAAGGGGGGTACTGAAGAATTAATGGCAATGTGTCTTTTACTATAATCATTTTTAAAATGTAAAGTCACCTTATTTTTAATCAGTCACTCCTTGTATGGGAAAACAGTTTGAAACCCTTACATCACATTAAAGGATTATCAATATCAAAAAAAATATGTATTGAGAATTTAGAATAAACAATATTTTCACATCAGCTGTGTACTCGCTTATAAAACCTAAAAGATAACATCAGAAATAAATTCTTATATGAACTATAATGAAAATACAAACGAAAGTCTACAACAGAAATAATATTTGCTTCAATTGTCACGCCCAAGGCAGTCTTCACAGATGAAAACCGCATGTTCCATGCACAGGTATCACTTACACTGACAGCAAGTATATTTTGTTTTCCTGTGCTTTTCTATAGGGCACAATTGACATCTTTTTGGTTTTCCTGTTGTTGTGGTAGGTCTTTATGATGTTACACCTCCTCATTCACCTGTGACCTCACCATTGTGCTTCACAATTTCTTGCATAGTTCGCTGAGCAGAAACATTTTGTTCTTCCTCTATTGTAAATGATCTCTTATGAGTTCCAGACCAAATCCTCTAAGAAAATTTCTCCATGACACTTTGCAGTTCTTATTTTCTTTATAAACTATCAAACTTTTCATGCTTCACATGTTTGGGATCAAGTAAAACACAACCATTGGCCAATGATTTGTGTTCCAAGTGATGTCATAGTTGCTGCATAGCTCATCAACAATATCTGATGCACCTCTACTTTTGTTGTAAAATATTACCATCTCAGTCCTCAGTTTGGTTGAGATTTTCTGTCATGTTTTTCCATTATAATTCAATGTTGACATCAGCAGTACCAGATTGTTTTTCTTTGTCATATACAAGGCCAACATTATGTCTCTGAAATCCAAAGACTATACTATTACAATCCTCTGCTTTGAAATTGCAACATTTCATTGAGAATTTCTGCTTTGTTCTTGTGTACAGTTCCCATGCTGATCGACTTGTTCTCTGTTATCAAATGTAATACAAATTGGAATCTGGTTAAGCAATTATTGAATATCACATTCTGATTAGATTGAAAGATAGGAGTAACAAGTCTGTTTACAACATCATTTGGTTCATTACTATATGGATAAAGATCTGGTAGCTAAGTTCCAGGATAAATTTCTAAATTGAAAATATACGTCTTCATAGCAACAAATAAATGTGTGAAAAAATGTACATCACTGGTCATTCAACAGATGCAGATGAAGACAACACTGAGATTCCACCTCACCCCAGAAAGAATGGCTGCTATCAAGAAATCAACCAAAGCCAGGAGTGGTGGTGCACACCTGTAATCCCAGCACTCGGGAGAGGCAGGAGGATCACTGTGAGTTTGAGACCAGACTGGGCTACATAAGTGAGTTCCAGGTCAGTCTTAACTACATAGTGAGACTCTGTCTCAAAAAACCAAAAAAGAAAAAAGAAATCAACCAATAACAAATGCTGGTGAGGCTGTGGAGAAAAAGGAGCCCTTCTCCACTGTTGCTGAGAGTGCAGACTGGTGCAACCACTGTGGATATAAATATGGAGATACCTCAAAGAACTAGGATTAGAAGTCCCATTTGACCCAGGTATCCCTCTGCTGTGTATCTTTCCAGAAGAATCAAAAGAATCATACCACAGTGACATGTGCATCCATGTTTATAGCAGCAATTTGTAATAGTTAAAACTTGGAAACAGCCCAATTGCCCATCAATTGGAGACTGTTTAAAGATGTGGTTTTTCTATAAAAGTGGACTACTACTCAGCCATAAAGAATAAGAAACTAAGAAAAAAATATAAGAAAATGAAAAAATGGAAATAAAGTGTTTGTAAATGGGGAGGGGAGGAGGGGGTGAAGGGAGGGCAGGGACAAGGTGAAAAAATGAGAACCAAGACCTGTCATGTAAAGGTACAAGATCCCAATAATGAATGTAAATGCACTGTATACCTAAAATATATCAACAAACTCAATGAAAAGGAAAAAAAGAATGAGAAACTAGAGACATTTATAGCTAAATAGATGCACATTGAGGCCATACTCTTAAGTGAAGTAAATAGGACACAAATGTATAAATACCGAATAGTTTCTCTGGTATGAAAAACTAAAACTGTAAATAAGGTTCAAACTGTATAATTGATAATATGTAATAGGAAGAAAAGGACTAAAGGTGTAGGGGAAGTGGGAAGGGTAAGGGAAAAGAAAAAATATGTGAAAAAGAAAATATGGAAACAAAGTCTTTTTAACTAGAGAAGGGTGGAGGGGGTGAAGTGAGAGCAGGGGTATAGAGAAAAATGAGAACCAAGACCTATCATGTAAAGGTATAAGATCCCAATGATGAATGTAATTGTACTGTATATCTTAAAAGTACCAATAAACTTAATTATGTTTTATGATATCAAAAAAGGAAGTTTTATGATATCAAAGCATTTGAGAGAAAACAACAGGATTTTTTAAAGAGACCTTGAAAATGGGCTGCAGAAATATTTTCCAAATCTAAAAATGCATTTATAAAATTCTACATTTCCAGACAATCCTACAAGCCATCAGGAAACCTACAAGGAATTTTCTAGCATTATAGCAGCTGCAAAGAAGAAATTTCATAACAAACTTTCACAAATCCATGAGATGGAGACAACTCTGTTTTCTTACTTCTCCAGATAAAGCCAAATTTGAAGAACTTGATCTTGCCTGCTTACACTGGTTAGATTTTGGAAATCTGGCAATGGAGCTATTGGAATTTAAAGAAAGCTCTAGCTAGAAAAATAAGTTCTATGACCTGTGTGCAACACTCGAGAAGATGGTGTGATAGGATTACAAAGGGCAACACAGTTGCTAGTGCTGAAAATTAAATCCTTAAAGTGTGGAATTCTCTGCAAAATAACTTTAAGTCAAAGAAAGCACTTGGGATTGTTTTTCTTACTTTGTTTGGATTTTATGCTTGTGAGCAGCTGTTTTCAGCTTTGAATTATATCAAATCTGTTACAAGAAACAGACTAACAGATGACATTAGTGCTACATGTGTTGCTCTCAAACTAGCAAAGTATGAGCCAAGGTTTGACAAATTATCAGCATGCATATAAAACCAGAGATTACATTAGTTTAGCAAAAGCATACCAAATATAAACTTTTATGTTTCAATAAGAAATTGTTTGCATCACTGAATTCTGTTATTTTGTCTTTCTTTTAAAACAAAAGATATTAATGTATGAGCTGTTTTTTCCTAAACTAAAACCTCAGTATTGAGGTTTAAATGCAGTGCTGGCAATTTTTGCAATAAATAAGTGGGTTTGGGGTTACTGTTTGGGCACTCTGTCTCTAAAAGGTTTGTCATCACTGCTCTAACCCCAACCAGAATATAATAAATATGCTGGGCATGGTGGTACAAGCCTGTAATCCTAGCACTCAGGAGGCTGAGGCAGGAAGATTATATCAAGTTCAAGGCCAGCCTGGGAGCTACAAATAAGTTCAAGGCCAACCTGAACTACACAGTGAAACCCTGTCTCAAAAAAACACATATATATATTACTTACAACTCATACTATGAACTGGTTGGCAGGTTGAACTGCACATTCTGAGTTGTGCATGAAGAAAGACTGAGCTGATGAGCACTACAAAAGGCCTGTGAAGCCAGGCTTTAGAAATCCAGTATCCATGTGGGTTTCAATAAAGAACCTTTAGATCCTACCCTTTTCCTACGCTGAGTAATCACAGGATTTACCTGAAGGAGCCAGGATTGTGTCTCTTGTGATCCTGGCTGGGGGCTCAGAGTGCCTATTGCTACTGGAGTCATCAATAATTAGAGGATTAAACCATTTCACATTTGGCCTGACTGCAGGCATCCTCAACAAGAATCAGTTTTACTGATGGATATGGATGTCTCTGTGGTTGTGACTCCATGCAGAGATGGAAAGAACTTTTAAAAAAAGAACAAGAAAATAAACTGCAAAAAACCTTTCAAGTTTTCATTTCTGCCTGCCCAGATTTTATTCCCCTTTTTGAACAATTCATGCACCAAAGATACATAGCCTTCCTCCTTCCTCTCTGTGCCATCCTGTAGATTGACTGCAGCCCCACATTTCCACAGATAACATCATTACACAAGCCAGGGACACTGTAAATTCACACTGCAGGTTCATTTAGCATGGGTAAAAGCATCAGGGATTCTTTCCAAAGCTGCCCTTCTTTTCATTGATTTCCTGAATAGACACTGGCTTCTGAGCGGGGGTTAGTGGTCTTCATTCTGCATTTCTCAGCCTCACTCAGGTCACGAGATCATTTATATCTAAAATGTCTCTCCAAGTCTCATGTCTTCTGTGGTGAGTCTTCGGAAGGTGATTGGATCACAGGACAAATATACACATCAGAGAGTTAATCCATTGATGAGTTCACCACAGGATATGCTGTTACAAGCAAGACCTAGCTATAGAAGTTGGGTCACTGTCCAGGCTGGTGGATGATGGCCTGGAAGGATGTTTTCTTCTATAACTGTCTCTCAATCAATCCCTTTGCAAACTGAAAATCTGATCAAACCACCAAACCCAACATCTACCCCTTTTGCTTTAAAAGCATCCCAACAGCCTCCCTTTACTTCCAAGATATGGACATGGCTGAACATGGCCCATGGGACCTCTTAGAAATTTTCCTGCTCAGGTAAAAGTCAATGAACATTTTAAATTGTTATAATCATTATCAACTTATTTTCCAAAAAGGTAGGTGAGATTACATCAGTATCAACAGTACCTAAAAGTACAAGTGAAAAATATGGTTTTGTAACTTCCTCACCTCTGCCCCATTACCACCACCATCCAATACCAAAATGAAAAAAGAAAAATTCAGGCCTGAATGTTGATTTAACCAGTGTTATCTCTTTATATCCATAAAATTATATGACTTGAAGCAATTTCAAATTAATACAGAAAATGCTGCTGCAGCTTCAGCTCTGCCAGCTATGTGACCACACAAAGACTCGGCTGGGAGGTAATTACAAACCATGGCATCCAGACCTCCTACAGACCTGTAAGTGGGCGTGTCTGCTCAGATATTGGGTCTTCCAATTTCAGTATCTCCAAGGCAGCCAGCTGGAGGCTGCCATCTGGTTTGTAACAGGAAGTCCCTGGATGCTTTCTCTTCCATCTGGAAGAGTGTTTGCTCTTTATTTCCTCTTTTTAACTCTTCTCTGAATCAGTTTGAGGCCACATTCTCCCCATACATTTTCTCCAGAGTGAATTCTTGATTCATGCTCAGTAAGCTGTGAGGTCTCTGCTGTAGGAGTCGAGACACATTTTGAATCCATGTTTATACTGGGTCCTGGTTTAGCCTTGGTATGCTAATTATCCAGATTTTTAAATGTGTACAACAGAAAAAAAACAGAAACTTAAAATTCCTTGAAATATGGCTTCCATATTTCATTCATTCAACCAACTCTTCACTCATTCATTCAGTAAAGAACTATGGGACATCTATTATGTGCCAACCAATGAATTGTCAGGAAAATAGCAAAGAAAAAGAAATAATTTTTGTTTTCCTTATGATCACAGCCTAGTGAAATAGTAGATAAGGTAAGTGGGGCCCTGATACAATGGGTTATGTATGGCTTTTATTAAAAGTCACATCTCTGTCCTCATTCAGAAAAGAACAGAATCTATACTGCTCTTTTCCATAGATAACACCCTAAGCAAAATTGAACTTCCTCAACTTCATACACTTAGTTCTCAGGGATTTTGTGTTATTTTCTTGTCTGACTTTAAAAAAAAAAAAAAACTTCCTAGACCCTGATGTTGATTATATTATTGACCTCAATTCTTTACCCTTCTGTTATGGTTTGAATATTAAATGTCGCCCAAAACTTCATGTATTGAGAACCTGATTTCCCAGTGATGCAATGTCTAGTGGTGGGGCTTCTGAAAGATGAATGTATCATAAAAGCTCATCAGCAGATTAACCCAATGATAGATTCGTAATTTGATGCCATTATTGGGAGGTGATGGAAACTTAGAAGGTGGCGCCTACTGAAATGGAGTGGGTCATGGGGCATGCCCTTGGAGACTATCTTGTCCTGTCTATTCCAGTTTGACTGCCATGAGATAAACAGCCTCCTCTGCCACACACTCCCTGCCATGATGTTCTACTTCACCTCAGGACTAAAACAATAGAGCAAACCAAGCATGGACTGAGACCTCTGAAACTATGAGTCAAAATAGACCTTTCCTCCTTTTAGGTTATTTTTCTCAGCTCAGCTACATGATCTGCTTAGACCAATGAGATGTTAGCAAACATGATATGTGCTTCTTTGCATGTGCATGCTTGCTTGTATTTGTACTGTTAGTAAGATAAGAACATGCCCCAGGCAGGGAACTCATGCAATGAAATAAATCTAGAGCCAACTTGCAACCTGCAGCGAGGCTTACCAGACCTCAATTAGTCAGTCCCAGCTGCCTGATAGGTTCATGAGTGAGAATAAACACTAGAAAGCACTGAGTTTGGAATGCTTTGGGTTTTTTTTTTTTTGATAGTATATTATTGATACAAACTCCTGAAAGCAGTATAAACATTCCAAGACTCTCTTTCCTACAATTCTATTAAGCTTCTTTTTATAATCTAAAACTAAATGACTGTTCTCTAAGTTTTTTGGTTTTTTGTTTGTTTGTTTGTTTGCAGAAGCCTGTCTCTAAAGATACTATCACAATCAAGGTATTTTTACTAATGGACTGAGTTATTCCTCTGTCCTTTGTCACAGCTCCCTGCTGTGTTTCCTCCAACCAAATAATAGCACAGGACTTTTCTAGGCTCTTTTTTGAAAGAGCACTGGAAGAGGATTTTAGATTTAGAGCTTCAAAGTTTGTATTAGAAGTGTTTATTAACTGTGTGAGCTTGAACTTTAAAATAATCTGGAGTCTATGAATTTCAGTTTACTTATCTGAAAAATAAGTCTATTACATATCTCAAACTATGCAATATTATCCATGAGGAAATCTTGGCTCTGGATCCAATAATAGAATTCAAAAAAAAAGTTGTGCGATGTTTTGGGCTTTGTTTAATATTGCCTTTCAATTGTCATTAATTGTAGGTTTTGTTTTCTAGTCTTATCATCCTTTACTCTAGCTGAGGAATTGTCACAACTAAAGATGCAAAAAGATGCCTTGCTATAATTTCTAAAAGAAAAGGCACATTTGAAAAAACATAGCTTATATGATACTCAAAGGAAATCTTAAAAGAAGGAATCAACTATGAATGAAATATGTCAGAGATTTAGAGAAAAGATGAATTCAGACATAATCTCCCCCTCTTCTATCTCATAAAATAAACCAAAATTAGTAAATAAGAATAATACAAGTAAAAAAAATCAACAACCCCACAAACATAGACTTTAAAAAGTAGTAGTCAATTGGCCAAGGAAGCAGAGGAGGAAACCCACCTGTTTCCCGCCAAACTGTGCAAGATTAGGGGTTGCTGCTGGCGTCAATCTCAGTCCACTCACCTCTTCCCCTGGGCCTCTGCGTGAACAGTGGGTGTTGTACACAATCATCACGGCGGCGGCTGGAGCCCCGGATAGCATGGAGGAGTTGGGCATGGACACCAAGGTGGTCACCGAGTCGCCGGCGCGGCCCCTCAACTATGTGGAGGCTGAATCCATGGTGGGTGCAGCGGACTCCTGCAAAGTGTGGCAGCCTGCAGCCTGCCCCTGTCCAGCTCCTGGAGATCCCGCGGATCAGGTCTCTGTCAGCAAGGTGAGGATGCAGGTGTCAGTGCCGGCAAAGAGCTGGAGCTGGAGGACCTGAAGATCATCTGAAACAAGACCAATCACAACATGGAGGTTCCTCTGGACAGCACAGGTTCCAAGTTGAAACAGCAGATTCACCCCACTACAAGTTTTCCGCCTGCCATGCAGAAGGTCATGTATAAGGGGCTCGTCCCTGAAGATAAGACATTAGAGGAAACAAAAGTGACCAGTGGGGCCAAGATCATGGTGGTTGGCTTCACAATAATGATGTTTTAGCAGTAAACACACCCAAAAACGCTATGTAACAAGATGCAAAGGCTGTAGGGAACAAGAAAGAGCTTCTCTGCAGGCAGAAACACAGGAAAGTGTTGCACAAAGAAAACCCGAATATATGATGCCTTCTGTTCAGGGTGCCCAGGAGTGCCTGCCAGCAGTAACTTTGTCCAGCATGTACAATAAGTCTGGAGGAAAAGTGAGACTCACTTTCAAGTTAGAATAAGACCAGCTATCAATTGGCACTAAAGATTCCTGGAGGGAACCATACATGTTCTAATTCACTTGTTTCTGGCCAGCACAGTAGGCATTCAGTGGTAGGCATTCAGCACTGTAGGTATTTGACAGTGGACTGAGAAATTGCCCATGAGCTGCATTAAAAATGCGGTCAGTGAACCTATCGAAGACATGAAGACTACTATATGATGGCTTTTCAGTTGGGCCCAGGAGACTGACCCAAAGTGAAGGACATTGTGGGAGAGGCCTGCAGCATCCTGGATTTAAGGGTTCTGGAACTTTGTTCACAAAAACAATCTTTATTCAATCTGAGGCAATATGGAGACTGAAGCCAGAGGTGATGTACTTTCACCATTAGCTTAATTTTTTTTAACTTAATTTTAACTTAAAATCACCAGTTCCCTTTTTGGCAGTTACCTTCATACCACCTTTATTTTTTTGTTTGTTTTTTTGTGTGTTTTTTTTTAAGTCAGTGCCATGGAAATCAGCAAATCTGAATTCAAAAAAAAAAGTGCCCAAGAAGTAAATTAAGTTCATGATGCGGCTTTATAAATTCTTAGTATTGCCCTCAATATAAAATAAAATAAACTGGGTAAAAAAGTGAGACAACAAAATCCTAAGATATTCTCCAAAAACTTCCTTCTGGATACAAGACTAGGGTATCAGTGAAATAAATATTATGGCCAGTCAAGATAAAAACGCTTTACCACCCAAAGAGGAATCCCAGTGTCTCCACAGAAAATGAAAATGGTCTTTCAAAGTTCACTGCTAAATTTCAAGGATGATCTGAAGCCATAGGTATCCTCCCTATAAAACACACACACTCTGACTAGAAGGTAGAAACCTAGAACAGGGTATTTAAAAATCACAGAAGATACCTCTGAGCCCTAGTCATGAAACAAAGCTTTCATATAGCTCCTAAAGCTTTCTCTTAAACCACCTCCCACCTTAGCTTTTTTTGCTCTGCCCCTGTGGAAATTGAAAAGTGAATAATAATCCAGGCTTCAAACTGTGTATGAAGAAAAAAACAAATCTCAATTACCAAAGGAAGTGAGCCTAGGAAAATTTAGCTACATTCAAACAGAAAAAAAGACAAGAATGAACAGAGCTTTCCCCACTAATATGAATAAGATAAAAAGAAAAGATTTGACAATATGATCATATAAACATACCACACCAAAACAAGTATAGCATGCTAAGAACCAAGTACCCATTTTAGAAGAAAAAATATTTCTACTTGTTTGGAGTTTGGAGGAACTTAAAATAACCATGAAATCAATAATCAGAGTATAAGGCAATTTTTAAAATAACAGAGAAGACTTCCAGGAAGATGGCAGAGTGGTGAGCAGCAACAAATCAACCTCTCCAAGATCAGGAATCCAGACAGTGAAAAATAATGACTTGAAGAGAAGAAGGAGGAAGGTGGATCTCTGCTACCCAGGAAAGATCTGAAAGGAAAGTTGGAGCCCTTAGAGAAAGAGCAGAGGGCCAGGGATTTAGCTCAGTGTTTCGGTGGCCTGCCTTGTAAGCACAAGGACCCGAGTTCAATCCCCTGTACAAAAAAAAAAAAGAGAGAGAGAGAGATTGAGAAAGAGCAGAGACGGATCCCAATGCAGAAAAAGGAACAAGCAATCTGCACTTTCTCCCTGGATCCTGGTTTGTGGCTGAGAAAGAAAGACCAAATCTACAGAGACAAAGTGAAAGCGAGTGACTCCAGAGCTCTCCAGGGAGAACCATCAGTGGAACAGAGCACTTGGTGTTGTGCAATACAACAGTCCAAGTGACAGCAGTGTCCTCTGGAGGAGGTGCTTTGTTGGATAGCATTTTAGGGAAGGGCCAGCTGAACCTAGGACTTAGAGCACCTGGGGTTATCTTCATCTCAAGCTTCCAGTGTTAAAACCCACAGTGATTAAATGAGGAACAACTACCAGAGATGTCCAGGATCAGGGAATAGTAGGCTGACAAGAGATACCCAGAGTATAAGCTACATGGTTCAGGTCCCAGCCTCATGACCAGAGGCCAGGATAGCCTCAACTTCTGTGGATTTGAAGGTACTAGTACTGGCACCCTGACATAATCCTATTGAAGACTTGCTGAAATTATGCAGCAAGGATCTGGGAATCTGAATGTCTCCTAAATCTACTGGCAAGATCAGAGTCATACCCTGAATTAGACACTACCACAAGCCTGCAGACCACAGAAGACAACCACAGGTGAGAAATCTATTTTTTGTTTTCTCATCGCAGGTAGGCTTTTTTTGTTGTTGTTCTTTTTTCTGAGTGTGAACATTGTTTTTGGTTTTGTTTTTTCTTTCTGTTTTGTTTTCTTGTTGTCTTTGTTTCTTTTTTCTTTCTCTCTTGTCATCTTTGCCAGTTTCCTGAGACTTGGATAATCCTCTATTGTCCTTTAGTTTTGCTTCTAATCTCTTTCTCTTATTTCTCTATTTTTTCTTCTTATCCCTTTTAAATTATCTCCACTTAGGGAAAAATTTCTCTAATGACTGGATATTTATCTAACTTTCTGATTTGTCTTAGATTTTATTATATAACTATAATCCTTGTACCATGTTTAAAGGTAACTAACAGTTGTTACAGTTTGTCATTTTGTACACTGTGCTTGATGCTGCTATTATTACTGACTGTTCTACTTTAGCCAATGTGACACAGTCATTATAATCAGTTACTCTTCCTTGTATGCCAATACTTAGATTGTCTGGTGATCATAAACAATACTATGGTCCAGGACTGAAAAACTTGATGCTAGGTGAGATGGGCAGCAACCTTTCATCCCTAATAAATTGAAGAGGCATACTCATGAGACATACTCAAAAACCAAAAGCCAGCTACACCTAGAAGATATTTTTGAAAAGTCATCTCCTAAAAAGGCCTTGATACTAGTAATAAAGTTACCTACCATAAAAAACTTACAAGCTTCAATGCAGAAACAAATGAAAAACAAAAATTGGAAAATGAGAAAACATAGAAGCAAGATGCAACCCATAAAGTCCAACTCACACAAGACAAATCAGGGAGGCACAGTGGTGGAAGAAATTAAAAGCCACCCAGGGCCTGGGATCTAGCTCAGTGGTTCTGGTAACTATTTTGCAGCACATGACCCAAGTTCCTAAGTTCAACCCCTGGTACCAAAAAAAAGCCACCCAGCTGAATTTTATGAAATGGTAGCAGCAGAAGTAACAAAACAGATCAGTAAGTCTCTTGACAAAAAAAAATATAGGTAATTAAAGAGATGATAATCATAATTAAGGAAATTATTGATGAATTTTGAATAGATACAGATTGAAAAATAGAGATCAGGAAATACAAGGAAACCATGAATGCCCAATACAGAAAAGAATGATATTTCATAAAACAGACTCAAGTAGAAATCAGAAGATTAAAAATTCCACTATAATTATGCACACCAGTGTCAACTAGTATGCAGAAGATTGGCAATCATCAAATGAAAGACCTCTTAAAATACTAAGGAACTTGGAAGACACAAAAACAAATTCAGATGTACTCAGCTACATCATCTTTGACAAAGGAGCTGAGCATCCCCACTGGAGGAAAGATAGCCTCTTTAGTAAATGGTGTTGGAAAAATTTGATCTCAACCTGCCAAAGATTAAAACTGGAACCTTGTCTTTCACCATGCACTAAATTAAAATCCAAGTGGATGAAAGATCTAAATATTAAAACAGAAACACTACACTTGCTGGAAGATAAGTTAGTCAGAACTCTGGAAGACATTGGCATAGGAAAAGACTTTATGAACAAATTCTAAGTAGCACAGGAACTAGCAGAAAGAATCAACAACTGGGATCTCATCTTATTAAAAAGCTTCTGTACTGCAAAAGAAACCATTAACAGAACTAAGAGACAACCTACAATGTGGGAAAAAATTTTACCAGCTGCTCTTCAGATAAAGGACTATTATCTAGAATATATAAAGAACTCAAAACAATCAGCCCCCAAATATAAAGACCTGATTCAAAAATGGGCATCTGAAATGAACAGACATTTCTCAGACAGAGAAGTAAAAACAGCAAGTAAATATGTGAAAAATGTTCCACATCACTAGTCATTCGAGAGATGCAGATGAAAACAACACAGATTCCACCTCACCCCACAAAAAATGGCTGCTATCAAGAAATCACACAATAACAAATGTTGGCGGCGTTGTGGAGAGAAAGGAGCCCTTCTCCATTGTTGGTGGGAATGCAGACTGATGCAACCACTATGGAAATCAATATGGAGATGCCTCAAAGAGCTAGGACTAGAGGTTATATTTGATCCAGTCATCCCTCTGCTGGGTATTTTTCCAAAAGAATTATATCACAGAGATATATGCACACCCATTTTTATAGTGGCACAATTTGTAATAGCTAAAACTTGGAAACAGCCCATTTGCCCATCAGTTGGAAACTGGATAAAGAAGATGTGGTTTTTCTATAAAATGGAATACTACTCAGCCATAGAGAATGAGAAATTAGAATCATTAATAGGAAAATGGATACATACTGAGGATATACTCCTAAGTGAAATAAATAAGTCACACATGTAAATACCGAATAGTTTCTCTCGTGTGAATAAACTATAATAGTACATAAGATTCTAATGATATAACAGACAATGTGAAATAGGAAGAAAGGGGCTAAAGATGTAGGAAAAGCTAATAAGGGAAAAGAAAAAATATGAGAAAATGAAAAAATGGAAATGAAGTGTCTAAAGGGGGAGTAGATGTAGGAAAAGCTAATAAGGGAAAAGAAAAAATATGAGAAAATGAAAAAATGGAAATGAAGTGTCTGTAAAGGGGGAGGGGAGGAGGGGTGAAGGGAGGGCAGGGACAAGGGGAAAAAATGAGAACCAAGACCTGTCATGTAAAGGTACAAGATCCCAATGATGAATGTAACTGTACTGTATACCTAAAATATACCAATAAACTCAAGGAGGAAAAAAACTAAAATAAAATAAAAAATAAAAACAGTAAGGAACAACAAAAAATAAATCCAACAGCTGCTGTACAATGCAAAGAAGACTAAAACAAGATTAATGGGAATCAATGAAAAATCAAAAGAGAGCACAAAGGGCATTAAAAAAAACCTGTTCACAAAAGTAGTAGCAGAAAACTTCACAAGCATGGAAAAAGAATTTCAAATACAAATAAGTGAGACATATAGAACTCCAAATAACCATAATAAGAAAAAAACTAAGGCATATAATAGTCAATATCCATAAATTCAAAAGAACAAAATACTAAAAGTTATTAGAGAAAAAAATTACCTATAAAGGAAAAGCCATCAGAATCACACCAGAATTCTCAATTAAAACCATTTAGTAAAGAAGTTGGAGTACAGTATTCCAACCTTAAAAAATAAGACAACTGCCAACCCAGATTGATGTACCCCACAGAATTACCTTTCATAATTGATAGACAAGATACTTCCATGATTTAAAAAAACACCCAAATAAATTCATGATCACCAAATCAGCACTCCAAAAATTTCTGAAAGTTAGAAAAAGACAATTCTAAGCATCCAGATAGAATGAATCTACCAGGTAAGGCAAACAATTGAATAGGAAGGAAAGAAAGGAAACCAAAACCAAGAAAATATTATGATATGGATAAATCAATGTATATCATTTATAGCCACCAATGTGAATAGTCTCAATTTACAAATCAAAAGGAAAAAATTGGCAGAATAGATCAATATACAAGATCCAACAATATGCTGCATACAAGAAACATTTAAATCAAAAAGAAATTCACAGATTTAATGTCAAAGGATGGAAAACAGTACTCCATGTAACATGAACCCAGAAAACAGCAGGGGTAGGGATTTTATTTGCAAAAAGGGAACTTCAAGCCAAAACTGATCAGAAAAAACAAAGAAAGTCACTACATATTTTTAAAGAAAACAATTCAAGAGGAAGAGATAACAATCGTAAATATATATGTATCAAATACCAGCACAATCAATACATGAAACAAACAGTAATGTATATGAAAAATCAGATTAGCACTGATACAGTGGTAAGGGGAGAACCTTAACACCCAACTGTCACAAATAGACAAAGCAACTAAACAAAACCAACAAAGAAATATCAGAGCTGAACCAAATGTTTAAACAAAAGGAATTAATAGATATCTATGGAGTGTTCTACCCAACAAAAAAATACACATTTTTCTCAATGGAACACAGAACATTTTCCAAAATAAACTATAAATGAGCTCATAGAAAATGCTTCAATAAATACAAAATAATTGAAATCATCTCACTCATATTACCAGACCATAATGCATTGAAAATAAAAATTTCAGAAAGGAGTCAGGGATTTGGCTCAGTGGTTCTGCTGCCTGACTTGCAAGCTCAAGGGCCTGAGTTTGATCCCTGGAACAAAAAAAGAAAAAAGAAAGAAAGAAATAAAAGAAAAATCAATGTCAAAAAACTAAACACATGCAAATTACATAATACCCTCCTGAAGAACTAATGGTCACAGAATGAATTGAAGAAAAAATAATTTCTACAATAAACCATAATGCCAATACACCACACTAAAACCTATGGTATGCAACGAAAGCAGTTCTATGAGACAAACTTGTAATCATAAATTTCTACATCAGAAAAACACAGCAAGCTCAAATAAATAACCTAATGTTGAACCTCAAGCTTCTAGAAAAAGAACAGCAAGTTTAAGCCAAAGCACATATGAAGGAAGACAGTATAAAGAACAGCAGAAATTAAACAATTGAGAATTTAAAGAAATACAGAGAATCCATGAATCAAAGAGTTAGTTCTTTGAAAGGTAAAATAAAGTAGACAAACTCTTACCTAGCCTTACCAAAAAAAAAAAAAAAGGAAAGAAAATACTCCAATCCAAAAGGTGAAATCACAATGAATCATGAAGTAATCCAGAAGATCATCAATGCCTTCTTTGAGAACCTGAACACTATAAGATGGAAAATTCACAAGAAATGGACAGATTCCTAGATATATATGAATTACAAAAGCTGAGTCAGAAGGTATAAAAATTCTAATTTATCCATTATCAGTCAAAGAAATTTAAAAGAAATTTTTTAAAATACCAAAAAAGAAAAATCTAGATACTGGCAAATATGCTGCTTAATTCTATAAGAAATTTAGATAAAATCTAATGCCACCTACACCTCAAATTCCTTAATGAAGCTAAAAGGAAAGCAATACTCCCAAATTCATTCCTAGAATCAAGCATTACCCTAATACTAAAAACAAAGAAGGATCCAACTATAGACCAATGTCCTAAATGAAAAAAGGTGCAAAAATCTTCAATAAAACACCAGCAAACAAAATGAAGAAAATCATCGAGATTATATACAATGACCAACTGCGATCCATTCCTGGGATGAGAGAATGGTTCAATAAGTGCAAATTAGTAAATATAACACAGAAAATGATCAAAACCAATCATAAAACCCACATGATGCAGAAAAAGCACCTGAAAAAGTCAAACATCCATTCATGAAAAAAAAAAACTACTGAATATTGGATCATAAGATCTTTTCTCAATTTGACAAAAGCCATCTATGGGAAAACAACTGCCAGTATCATACTAATGATCAAAAACTGAAAGCTTTCACTCTAAAATCAGGCACAAAACAAGGATGCCCACTATCACCACTCCTCTTCAATGTAGTTCTGGAAATATTAGCCAGAGCAATTAGACAAGAAAAAGATATAAAAGGAATAAGGACAGCAAAGGAAGATAACATCATTACCTGCAGATGTCTTGATATTCTCCATAGAAAACCCCAAAAACTCCACTAAAAGACTCCTAGAATTAATAACCAAATTTGAAAGTGTAACAGGATACAAAGTCAACATTCAAAGATCAATAGCATTCCTGTACATGAATAACAAACTCATCAAGAAAGAAATTAAAACAGACCCAGCAAGGACCCAAAGACCCCAGAGGGGGTCTCTTCAGCTGCCTGCCTGCCTGAGATCTCCCGGCAGGTGCGTGACCTCCTGGACTGCACTACACAGACCCAGCAAGGACCCAAAGACCTCAAAGGGGGTCTCTTCAGCTGCCTGCCTGCCTGAGATCATCCAGCGGGTGCGCGACCTCCTGGACTGCGAGACAACAGACCCAGTACGGAAGGTAGCCACGTGGGCGCCCTTGAAACACACCCACGACCTCCCCCCCACCGTTCTCAAACCTCCTGATTGGGCCAGTCCTTAGACCAACTCTGCAGAGGCATAGGTTCTCATGAAGGGTAGTTTTCTGAGCTCCCAACTTTGAACATCTTTAAAGAAAGGGCAGGGGAAACCTGTAACACAACTGAGTGGAGTTCAACCCTGAGGGTAGGGAAACTCAAGTTAGGCCTTGTAGACTGATTTCAGTCTCAGTCATGGGGAACTGCCATTGGCTAGCTGAGACCAGGGGATTCGGTTCTGCATATGGCTATACATGTGGTATAATATGAGAACAGAGACAGTCTGAAAGAGGTCCTTCAAATTCTTTTTTTTCTCTCTCTCTCTCTTTTTTCTTCTCCTCATTCCACCCTAAAAGTTCTTTCTTTTTTCTATCCTCTCTCTCCAACTCAGTCTCTTGCTCCACCATATTGTCCCTCATCTCCCTTTTTATCCCAGCTCCTGCCCTAACTCAGACTTCTTCTTTTATTATTTTTTGTTTTTAGGAGGGGTTTCTCTTTATGTTCTTTTCTCCACTCATTTTACCTCACTCATGGCTCTATACCTTCAAGGGAAGGAAAGCACCTGTTGTTGTTAAGGGGATATATTCTTGTCCTTATTCCTTCACTCTCTCTATCCCCCCTGAAGCTAATAGCTTTGTAAAGATAGTAAGGTAATTCTACAACCTATGGATTCACTTCAAACCTGCTCTAAATCTTTCACTTATCTAATCCTCTCGTTCTAAGTCTAACCCCCATCCTAAATGGTAAAGATGCTATATGGAAAATCATATTCACTACAAACATACTATGGGCTGCTTCTTGAAATTAATTTAATTCACATGAGTTAAAGGTGATACATTAATGACTACCACAAGTGGTCAGTTTGCAAGCTGTGCCAGATCCTATTCGGCTGCTGAATATATCAATTGGGATAAAGGGTTGTGATTGATTTAAAGAGTTGTTTTCTCTGATATTATGAAAATGAGGATGTCTATCAGTGATTAGAAACTCAAAAGCTAAAACGCAACTATATTAGGAAGATTTAAGTAATACCCAGAAATTAAAGAAGGACAACCCAACAATAAAAATAAAAATGAGAAAACACTTAAG
>NW_022900949.1:50365067-50398097 GCF_012274545.1 Fukomys damarensis | reverse complement strand
GAGAAAATAGATTCATTCATAGGAAAATGGATACATATTGAAGATACACTCCTACATGAAATAAATAAGTCACACATGTGTAAATACTGAATAGCTTCCCTGGTGTAAATAATCTGCAACAATGCATAAGATTCTAATAAGATTACTGACATTGAGAAATGGGAAGAAAGGAGCTAAAGGTGTAGGGAAGGTGGGATGGGTAGGGGAATAGTAAAAAGGGAAAAGAAAAAAATGTGAGAGAATGAAAAGATGAAAATAAAGTGTTTGTAAATGGGGAGGGGAGGAGCGGGTGAAGGGAGGGCAGAGGTAAGGGGAAAAAATGAGAATCAAGACTTGTCATGTAGAGGTACAAGATCCCAACAATGAATGTAGCTGTACTCTATTCCTAAAATGTACCAACAAACTCAATTAAAGCTGAAAAAAAAAAGAAAGAAATTAGAGAAACAACACCTTTCACAATAACATAAAAAAAGAAACTTAAGAATCAATGTAACCAATCAAGGGAAAGACCTATGCATAGAAAACTACAGTACTCTGAAAGGGAGAATATCAGAACATGGAAAGGTAACCTCTGTTCTAGGATGGGCAGAATCAATATAGTGAAATGGCTATACTTCTAAAACTGCTATGCAGATGTAATGCAATCCCAATCAAAATACCAATAGCACTAGGCTGGGGAGTTAGCTCAGTGGTTCTGCTGCCCTCCTCACAAGCTCAAGGACCCAAGTTCAATCCCTGTTACAAAAAAAAAAAAAAACAAAGAAAGAAAGAAAAGCCCAATAGCATACCTCACAGAGAGAAAACAATCATAAAATGTATTTGAAATTAGAAGAGACCTAGAATACCAAAGCAATTCTGGGCAACAAAGTCAAGGCAGGGACATCACAATACCCAACTTGAAATTATACTACAAAACTACCATGATAAAAATAGCATGGTACTAGCAAAAAAAAAAGAAACAGACTCAAGGGGCCAGGGATGTAGCTCAATGGTGCTATCACCTGCCCAACAAATACAAAGTCCTGAGTTCAATCCCTGTTACCAAGAAACAAAAACAGACTGAAAGATCAGTGGAACAAATTAGAAATGCAGAAATAACTCAAAACACACTCAGCCACCTTATCTTTGACAAAGAAGCCAAACAACTTCACTGAAAGAAAGATAGCTTCTTTAATAAATGATGCTGGGAAAATTGGATTTCTACATGCAAAAGATTAAACCTGGACCCATATCTCTGACTATACACTAAACTAAAGTTGAAATGGATCAAAGATGAAAATATTAAAACAGAAACACTAAATATGCTGGAAGATAAAATAGATAAAACTTAAGAAGATATAATTGTAGGCAAAGAATTAGAATAAACAACTGTGATCTCAGTAAATTAAAAAGCTTTTCTCTGACAGGGCTGTGGGGAGAAAGGAACCCTTCTCTTTTGTTGGTGGGAGTGCAGACTGGTGCAACCTCTGTGGAAATCAGTATGGAGATACCTCAAAGAATTAGAATTAGAGGTTCTAGTTGACCCAATTATCCTTCTGCTGGGTATCTTTCCAAAATGATTAAAAGAATCATACCACAGTGATATATGTGCACCCATGTTTATAGCGGCACAGTTTGTAATAGATAAAACTTGGAAACAACCCAAATGCCCATCAACTGGAGACTGGATAAAGAAGATGTGGTTTTTTTCTATAAAATGGAGTACTACTCAGCCATAAAGAATAAGAAACTAGAAACTTTTATAGCTAAATGGATGCACACTGAGGCTATACTCTTAAGTGAAATAAATAGGACACAGGAGTAAATACTGAATAGTTTCTCTGGTGTGAAAAACTAACAGGGTAAATAAGGTTCAAATGGTATAATTGAGAGTGTGAAGTAGGAAGAAAATGGCTAAAGGGGAAGTGGGAAGGGGAGGGGAATGGAAATAAGGGAAAAGAAAAATGTGGAAAATTGAAACAAAGTATTTATAAATAGGGAAGGGTAAAGGGGGTGAAGGGAGGGCAAAGGGATAGGGAAAAAATAAGAACCCAAGATCTGTCATGTAAAGGTACAAGATCAAAATGATAAATGTAACTGTATTGTTTGCTTTAAATGTACCAATAAACTTAAGGGGGGCGGGTTCCTAGCCAAAAAAAAAAAACTACTAACAGAGTGAAAAGACAGCCCATAGAATGGGAAAATGTTTTACCAGCTATTCCTCAGACAAAGGACTGATATCTAGAATATATAAAGAACTCAAAAAAATGAGACTCATCAAATTTAAAGACCCAGGGCTGGAGATTTAGCTCATGTGGCTTGCGGACCTGAGTTCAAACTCTGGTACCAAAGAAAAAAAGTGAAGGCCCAATTTAAAAATGTACATCTAAATGAAAAGACACTTCTCAGATGAAGAAATACAAACAGCAATTAAATATATGAAAAAATGTTCATAACTAGTCATTTGAGAAATGTAAATTAAGACGACAGTGAGATTCCATTTCATTCCAGAAAGAATGCCTGTCATCAGGAAATCAATCAATAACAAATATGAATCCTTCTCCATTGCCGGTGGTAATGTAAATTCATACAGTCACTAGTGCAAATCAGTATGGAAATTCTTCAACAAACTAAAATCAGAGATTCCATTTGACCCAGCTATTCCCCTTCTAGGTGTCTCCTCAAAAGAGTTAAGAGCATCACACCACAGTGATATATGTACACCCATATCTATAGCAGCAGAATTTGTAATAGCTAAGTCTTGGAAACAGCCCAGATGCCTATCAACGGATAAATGGATAAAGAAACTGGGTTTTATATATACTGGAGTACAATTCTGCTATAAAAAAGGATACACTAGAGATATTTCAGGTAAATGGGTGCATATCAAGACCATACTTTTAAGTGAAAGAAATCAGACATAAATGTCTAAATATCACATTGTTTCTCTTGTATGAGAAACCAAAAGGAATAATAAGGACCAAACTGGATCATAAATAATGGGAAGTAAGAGAAAATGTTCATTTATGAAGAGGAACAAGGGAGGTAGGAGGGGGAGGGGAAGGAAGAGAAAAAGAAAAAAAGAGAATCAAATGAAAAAATGGAAACAAAGCTTTTGTAAATGGGGAGGTGGCAAAGGGTTAAAAGAATGGCATGGGAAAAAAGAATAAAATATATTATGCATAATAAATACAAAGTAACCCATAAAAAACTCACTAAGAAAAAACTAGGAAAACAATATCATTCACAATAGCAACAAAAAATTAATTATATAGGAAATAACATAACCACAGAAGTGAAAGACCTGTTCGATGAAAACTACAGTATTCTAAAGAAGGAGATCAAAGTGGACATCAGAAAATGGAAAGAGTTGGGGACTTAGCTCAGTGGTTCCACCGCCTGCCTCACAAGTGCAAGGTCCCAAGTTTGATCCTCGGTGCCAAAAAAAGAAAATGGAAAGATATCCCCTAGGCTACATTCAATGCAACCCCAATCAAAACACCAACAACATTCTGCACATAGCTAAAGAAAACTATCCTAAAATACATATGATACCAAAAGAGATCCAGCATAGTAAAAGCAATCCTGGATAACAAAAGCAAAGGAGGATGCATCACAATCCCAAACCTGAAGTTATATTACAAAGCTATAGATCAAAGCAGCCTAAACTGGCACAAAAACAGACATGTAGATCAGAAACAAAATCATCCCAGGTACATTCAGCTATCTGATGTTTGACAAAGGAGCCAAAAGCATACACTGGAAGGATAGTCTCTTTAATAAATGGTTCTGGAAAAACCGGCTATTCATATGCTGAAGATTAAGTTTAAACCTAAATATTTCAATACGTACTAAACTAAAATCAAAATAGATTAAAGATCCAAATGTTAAAATAGAAACATTTAATCTGCTAAAAGAGAAAATAGGTACAACTCATACCCATAGGCAAGGCCTTTCTGAACAGAAACACAATGGCACAAGAAAGAGTACCAAGAATCAACAAATGGAATTATATCAAATAAAAAGCTTCTGCACAGCAAAAGGAGCAACCAATATAATGACAAAAATACCTACCTACAGGATGGGGAAAATTTTGCCAGCTATTCCTTAGACCGAGGATTAATATTTAGAATACATAAGAATTCAAAAAATTAGAATTCCAAAAATAAAAGACCTAATCAGTGAATAAGTACAAAGGGCAAATAAACACATGAAAACATGTTCAACATTGCTGACCATTAGAGAAAACAAATTAAAACAACACTGAGATGGCATCTTACTCCTGAAAAATGTCTATCATTAAGAAATGGTGAAGGGAGGGCAGGGACAAGGGTAAAAAATGAGAACCAAGACCTGTCATGTAAAGGTACAAGATCCCAATAATGAATGTAACTGTACTGTATACCTAAAATGTACCAATAAACTCAATTAAAAGAAAAAAAAAATGGGCCAGGGATTTAGCTCAATGGTGCCACCGCCTGCCTTGCAAGTGCAAGACCTGAGTTTTATCACCAGTATCAAAAAAAAAAAAAAATCAAATAATAACAAATGTTGATGAGGCTGTAGGGGAAAGGAATCTTTTACATTCTGCTGAACTAGTACAGCCATTGTGGAAATCAATGTTCAGACAGTAGAAAAATGGGAGAAAAATTGTGACACCAAACTTTTATACCCAGCCAGGTCGGTGTGAAGGCAATCCACAGAAATCTTCAAACAAGCAAGAACTCAGACAGCAAGGGCTGTGAGTTCATCTTGAAAAAAAATAATAATAAAACATGCAAGGAAATGGAAAAAACCAAAAATGATCATAATTTTTAAAAATAATTCAGGAAAGCAAAAGCTGTGGTGAAAGAACAGGCAGAAAAATTGCAAATTCATTTAATTATTAATGTAAAATTAAACCATGGTAATTAAAGAAGTATAAAATCATAAATGCAGAACATGAATGCTTTATACTCTGACTTTTTTAAATGATGCCAGAAACGCAGAAGATGAGGGGAGTGTGAAATGAAGTGAGAAGATTACAAAGTTTTAATTGCCTTATCTTTTATAGCAGAGTCAATCAATATGTATAAAATTAATGGATTTTTTTTAAAACTCCTTCTTAACTTTTTATAATCTTTTTTGTAACCTTAGGGAGAACTCTTAGGATGTAATATATCTGCACCTAAAACTACATTATTTGAGTTCCATAATTTCTTTGTTTTCACTTGGGTTTCTTTTTCCTCTGTTAAATTCATGAAAATTTTGATTTAATATTTTTTATTTTATAAAAATACGCAGTGAGAACCAATTTTTTACAAAATTATTCTGCATTTTTCATTCTATTTATATACTTAAAGGGCTACCTGGAATAATTTTCACTTGAAATTATCAGACTACTTCTTGACAACAGAATTTGAAATTATTTTTCTCCTTTTTTGTTGTTTTGTTTCCATACTTCATAGTCAGGATATATTACTTACATAAAAATATTAAAGTAAATTTGTTTGATGACTACAAATATCAGATTTCAAAAATTCATCACAAAAATCTTCCCAGCTTTTATTCATGCCCCTTTTCAATGTGGCTTTGCAGCTATGCCACTGAGGGGTAAAATCTATTTCCCTGTCTCTTGATTCTGAACTGGCTTATGACTTGTTCTCCCAGTAGAGTGTGGTATAAATAATGCATAATGTCTGAACCTAGGTTTTTAAAAACCTTGCAGCTTCTTCTCTTGCCTTCTAGGAGTTCTCTCCTGAGACTGCCACATGAAGCAATTAAGGCCAGCTCACCAGAAGAGAAAAGCTCACCAGAAGTAGATGAACCATTCAAGGCCATAGCCTCATCAGCTGACCACTAGCACCAAACACCATGCATTAGGCCACCTGGCCTGAAGAGAGCTTCCAGATTCCTAGAGCCACTAAATGCCCCGAGATGAGGCTAGAAAATAAGTTGTACACTGAAACCACCTCAAATTACTGACACCACTAACGTGAATAAATAAAACAGCTGCTGTTTGAAGCTGTTAAATGTTGGGGTGTTTTATTATGTAGTGACAGATAACTGATACATTAACATAGGTTCATTGTGTCAACATATAATCAGATTTTCATCAGGATGGAAGACTGAGCACATGTATTTGTCTACTTCTCCCAAGTCCATTGACTCAACATTAGAGAAAGAGAAAAGGAACAGAGTTATAAGAACAAAATCAAATGGTCAAGACTGCATCATATGCTGATGCCTAAACTAATCCTTGGCAGGGGGAATGAAGACATAATGACAGCCTCATTCATCGTGAGGCATCCCCTAAGTCTGGAAGACAATCACCACCAGCAGATGCAACATAGCCAAAATACTAGGAAAATGTCCCATCTTTCAAGTCCGTCACTTCTATAGACCAATATTTATTTTTAAAATGTTCCAGAAAACCCTTTTCTAAGCAATATCCAAATCACAGAATCAAATATCAAGCCTATTTTATTCCTGAGAGAAGGAAAAAAAAAAGAATCAAGAAAGGAGACAGAAAATGCTCATAGAAGCAAGAGAGTTCACTAGAAGAGTATTCCTTTAACCACAAATACTTATCAAGTAGCTACATGTTCCAGACACTCTACATACACCAAAAATAAAAGAAACCCGAGGAAGAGAGGGTGGTGAGCTGTCAATACATTCCAGAGAGGATGAGGTTTGACACTGGATGTAATAAAGGAAGGAGTCCTTGATTACTTTGGAGATTGAAATTTTTGTGTGGCGCTAGAGATGGATGCAGAAAGTAAGATTTATAGATGAGTTGTGGGAATAAAATGAATACAGAGGTTAAAAACCACTTACTTAGAAAGTTTGGGTGATACTGAATAAAGAATATGATAGCAACAACAGGGAGTAGTTGAGCTAACAGCTTTATTAAATAGAAGATATGGTTTCTCTTATATGAGAAACCCAGGGGCCGGGGATTTAGCTCAGTGGTTCCAGTGCCTGCCACGCAAGCACAAGAACCCGAATTTGATCCCTGGTACCAAAAAGAGCGAGTGAGAGAGAGAGAGAGAGAGAGAGAAAGGAAGAGAAACCCAAAAATAAACAAAAGGTAAAATGAAAGATAGATACATTAGGGATAATGAGATGTATCTCAACTGGGAAGGAGATCAAGAGGAAGAGGGAGGGAACAAGAGATAAAGGGATTAAAAAAGGAATTAACAGGGGGTGGAGGGAGGGCAGGGACAAGGGGAAAAAATGAGAACCAAGACCTGTCATGTAAAGGTACAGGATCCCAGTAATGAATGTAACTGTATTGTATACCTAGAATGTACCAATAAACTCAATTTTTAAAAATAAAAATAAATAAAAAAGGAATTAATATGTGATATGTACATGTACCAACTCATACAAAGAATGTAAACATGTACTGCAAACATGTACACTACTAATAAAAATTAATTAAAAGAGAGTAGATTTATTGAAGAAAGAAAAATATGGGAAAGGCAATAAGAGGACCTAACAACTTTGAAATCCTGAACCGAAATGAAGAGGAAATAGGCTTATTCCATCAGTTGATATAGATATCTCAGGAAAGAGTAGTAAGCTTATCTTCAGAAGATCACTGCATGTTATTAAACCAGCTAGGGGATGACTCTAGAATGGCTTTCACATGTCCTCATCCAAGCAGATGGAAACATGGCAAATTTAACAGGATTGTGACCGTCTATGTATTGTGCAAGCAGAGGTACTGCTTACCCCATAATCCTGCAGTGAGATGCAGCAGCCAAAATATGTCACAGTGCTCTGCACCTCTTGGTATGCATGTCCTTGCCTAATGAATGCTCCCTGAGTATGAACTAAAATGCAGTGATTTGCTGCTTATGAGTAAAACATGACAAAAGTGAGGGGGCACCACTTCCAAGATTAAGTTACACAGAGATGTAGGTTTCCTGTCATGTTTACCCTCTCTTGTCCACTCTGATGAAGCCAGATGCCATGTTTATCTGGCCCAGTAGGCAGGGAACTGAGGAAAATTTTGAGGAAAAATGGCCAGTGAGAAACTAAGGCCCTCCATCCAACAACTCATGAGAAACCTAATCCTGCCAAAAAGCCTTGAATGTGAGGCTAGAAGTGAATCTTTGTACAGCCAAGTGTTGAGATGCCTACAGCCCTAGTCAATACTTTAATTGCAGCCTTGTAAGTAATACTGCACCTGGATATCTCACCAACAGAAACTGTGAGAAAATAAGTGTTGACTGCTTCAAGTTGCTAAGTTTTAGGGTAATGTGTAACGGAAGTATAAATAACAAACTTGCCTGGCATCTCAGCTCTGACAGGATCTGAGAACACCCTAACAGAGGGTGTCACTGCATTCCTTGAGGAGAGCCCCTACCGTTAGAAATAATCTCCAAAATTCCACATGTCCCCTCTTAGAACATAATAAATATGCCTTATGAGAATACGAATGCATTTTGTTTAGGTTCTGTCATTGTTTCCAAAATCTCAGAACCTTTGATTTTTCTCTTTTATCATTCCAAGGCTAGCTCTTACCACAGGGAAACAAACAACCTCTCATGTGAACCACCTCCTTTCTGTATCCACAGTCCTGCTCACCCTAGCCCTCAACTCTAGTTCTCTGCAGTATCTCTCAGCAGTTTAAGATACTACTTTACTATTTCTCATAATTCTATAGGTTTCCTGCGCAGTTATTTGCTGGTTTCACCTAGACTAACTCAGGCAGATTAGCTCAGATGGAAGATCGGCTCAAACTCAGTTGAATGTGGACAGCTGGGATTTCTGGACCTCTGTCTTCATGTGGTCTTTCTTCTTCAAGGATGCTATTCCAAACTAGGTCTGTACATCAGACAGAGGTGGCATCTAAGAGGGCAAGCCCTAATGCACAAGCACTTACCATGCTTCTATTTGCTTTATGGATGCTGATATCCTATGGACCAAAAGCAAGTCACATGGCCAAACCCAGCACAAATGTGGGCAGTACCTAAAAAAGTGCACAGGAAGTGGGAAGGTGGTTCACTGGGACAAATTAAGAGAAGTAATCTACCATACCTCCTAACTCACTCATAAATACTACTCATAGGGCCAGGGATTTAGCTCAGTGGTTCCTCTGCCAGCCTTGCAAGCACAGTGTCCTGAGTTCAATCCCTGGTACAAAACTAAATAAATAAATAAAATAAACACTCCTCATAGATTAATCTTTTTTAGTAAGTTTATTGGTACATTCTAGGTATGCAATACAGTTACATGCATAATTGGGATCTTGTAACTTTACATGACTTATCCTCATTCTTATTTTTCCCCATTCCCCAGCCCTCCCTTCACCCCATACACTTGTCCCTGTTTACAAAGACATTATTTCCATGTTTTTCCTTTTCACATATTTTTCTTTTCCCTTTTACCATTCCCTTACCCCTCCCACTTCCTCTACTCTTTTAGACCTTTTCTTCCTATTTCACATTGTCAGTGACACAATTTAAGCCATATTTACACTTTTAGTTTTTCACACCAGAGAATCTATTCAGTATTTACACATGTATGTCCTATTTATTTCACTTAAGAGTATGGCCTCAATGTGCATCCATTTAACTATAAAGGTCTCTACTTTCTTATTCTTTATGGCTGAGTAGTACTCCATTTTATTTTTTTAAATTTTAAAAATACACATCTTCTTTATCCAGTCTCCAACTGATGCGCAATTAAGCTGTTTCCAAATTTTAGCTATGACTAACTGTGCTGCTATAAACATGGATGAGCATATATCATTGTGGTATGATTTTTTTAATTCTTTGGAAAGATACCCAGCACAGAGATAACTGGGTCAAATGGGACTTCTAATCCTAGTTCTTTGAGGTATCTCCATATTGATTTCCACAGTGGTTGCACCAGTCTGCACTCCCAACAACAGAGAAGGGTTCCTTTCTCCCCACGGCCTCACCAGCATTTGTTATTGGTTGATTTCTTGATATCAGCTGTCCTTTCTGGGGTACAGTGGAATCTCAGTGCTGTTTTCATCTGCATCTCTCAAATGACCAGTGATGTTGAACAGTTTTTTGTGTGTTTATTTGCTGCTTTTACTAGTCTGAGAAATGTCTGTTCATTTCAGATGTCCATTTTTGAATTGGGTCTTTGTATTTGGGGAGGGTCTGACTTTTTTTTCTTTATATATTCTAGATAGCAGACCTTTGTCTGAGGAACATCTGGTAAAAATGTTTTCCCACATTGAGGTTGTCTCTTAGCTCTGCTGGTGATTTCTCTGGCAGTGCAGAAGCTTTTTTAAAAGATGAGATCCCAATTGTTCATACTTTGTGCTAGTTTCCATGCTACTGAGGATTTATTCATAGTGTTTTCCTATGCCATTATCTTCAAGAGTTCTACCCAACTTATCTTCCAGCAAGTTAAGTGTTTCTATTGTAATATTTATATATTTAATCCACTTGGATATTGTTTGGTGTATGGTGAAAGATACTGGTCTAGTTTTAATCTTTGGCAAGTTGAAATCCAGTTTTTCCAACACCATTTATTAAAGAGGCTGTTTTTCCTCCAGTGAGTATGGTTGGCTCCTTTGTTGAAGACGAGGTAGCTGAGTATATCTGCAGTTGTTTCTGCATCTTCTAATCTATTCCACTCATCCTCAGGTCTGTTTCTTTGCCAGTACATGCTGTTTTTATCACAGTGGCTTTGTAGTATAGTTTCAAAGTGGAGATTATGATACCCCCTGCCATGTCTCTGTTGCCTAGAATTGCTCTTTTTATTGTATGTCTCTTCTGATTTCAAACAAAGTTTTGGATTGTTTTCTCTAGTTCTGTGAAATATACTGTTGGGTTTTCAATAAGGATTGTATTGAGTCTGTATTGCAGTTTTGGAAGTATGGCCATTTTTACAATTGATGCCTCTACTCAGGAACAAGGGATGTCTTCCATTTTCTTATATCCTTTTCAGTCTCTTTTTTCAGAGTGTTGTAGCTCTCAATGTTGTTGTCAATGTTGTTTCCTTTGTTAGACTGATTCCTAAATTTTTTATGCTATTGTGAAAGGGACTGTTTCCCTAATTTCTCTCTCAGTGAGTCTGTTATTTGTGTACAAGGGCTATTGATTTTTGAATATCTACCTTGTATCCACCTACTTTACTGAATCCGTCAATCAAGTCTAGAAGTCTCTTGGCAGTTTTTGGGTCTTCAGTGTAGAGTATCATATCATCAGCAAATAGTGACAGTTTAACTTCTTCCTTTACTGTCTTTATTCCTTTTATTTCTTTCTCGTCTAATTGCTGTAGCTAATGCTTTCAAAATTATATTGAACAGGAGTGGTGATAGTGGACATCCTTCTCTTGCTCCTGATTTTAACATGAAGGTTTTCAGTTTTTGACCACTTAATATGATGTTGACTGTTGTTTTTTCATTGATAGCCTTTATCAGGTTGGGATAAAGACCATCTATTCCAATTTTCTCCAGGGTTTTTAATCATGAATGGGTGTTGAATTTTGTCAAATGCTTTTTCTGCATCTATAGAGATGATCATTAGCCCTTGCACAATCATTTCTTGGATTCATTAAAGCATTAAACAATGTCTCTTATGGGCCAGAGATTTATCTCAGTGGCACCATGCCTGCCTTACAGGTGCAAGGTCATGAGTTTCATCCCCAGTACCAAAAGAAAGGTCTCTTATGCTTAACTTGTGGATAAAAAGTAGAATATATGTTATATTTTAAGGAGGAAGCAGTCTCGCTGGGCTACATGTTACTGACTAATTACACCTGAGAATTATAACCAACCAGACAACCAGACCATGGTCAGAAGAGAGAGGGATCTCATCATCTCATATCTGAGTGCATAAACTATGCTTTTCATGTCCTTATCCCTGATTCAAAAGACAGTCTACAATGTGATAAGCTTACAAATATTTCATGTATAAGTAAATGGGTTAATGAGTGAATATATGAATGTGTGAGTAAATTAATGAATTATGTGGGAGAGCTGAATAAACAAAGAATTTTTGCCTAGAGCAGGAGTTATCCAATCTAAGCATTCTTGAGGATCACTTAGATTTCTTCATCACAGATTGCTAAGAACCCACATAAACACAAGGTGGAGAAAGGGTCTGAAATTTTCTAATAGTGATGCTGACTGGAAACCACACTTTAGGAACACATAGTCCAGGGAGGGGAAGGTCAAGTGAAGATGTGCCATCACTCAAATATCTAAAGCAGTGTTGAGGCCAGGAAAAAGCCAGTGTGTTCTTCTTGGCTCTCAAGTAAAGTATTTGTAGTTACCTGGAGGTATATTTTTGACTCAACATAAAAATACATTTTCTGATAACTGGAGTGTACAACAATGGAATAGGCCAATTCTAACCACCCTCCTTTCCTGCCTTCCCTTAGTGTCTCTCCTACCCCTATTCCAATAAGTTTACAACCCTGGGTAAAAATATAGGCCTCACATTTCCACAATCAGAAACGTCTTTCCCCTTGAAATCAAATGTCAGCCATTTTCTGAATACAACCTTATGAGAGGAGAAAAAGAATCAAATAGACCTCTAATAGTCCATTTGTCTCATTTTGTGCTGTAATAGTATGAGTTTTGGCTCAGTTAAGCAATCTACCTTTGGTCATTTCTGCAAGTTTCACATCACTAATTTCCAATAAAATAGTTTTTCCATTTTCATGCGGTGTCATTTTGTTTCTCTGTGGCATTATACAGATACCCCTAATGATTTGCCTTTAAACATGGTACCACAAAGGAAATGCTGATAACACAATATATTGACGCACGCCAAGTACACAGGTTACACAAAAGCAGATTTTATTGTAGGTTTTTCGAGAAGCTGTTTAAAAGTTAAGTTGCCCTTAATGAAACAGCAAGAAAAGGGCTTGGCTTTGCTTTTCTCAGCATCTCAGCTTTTCCCTCTTTGCAGCTTGTGATATTTTCCTTCTTCCTCCTCTTATCTGTGTTTCCTGCTCATCTCAACTTGATGACATGTTGCTGAGACAACTAAGTCACTAACCTTCTTAACTTGGCTTTTGTTATGTGCTTGCATGTGGTTAGGAGGGATATTTTCATTTTCCTTAGAAAGCAGTGTCTGCTCTGGGGAGGGCTATTAGACCTGGAGGTGGAGAACAAGGGAACCTTTTTAAGTGCTTGCTTTTCAAATCGCCTTTTTACTTCTTTTAAGCCCATCGCTTGTGTGTGGTAGCGCGCTGATGGAAGCTTCCTTTGCCTCCTATGGTCAGGATTAATTTACACAGTGATGTCACGCTTGGTTCAGCCCCTCTTTCTCTAGGGAAGGTCTGAGGACAAGAACAGTTTCCTTCATCCCAGTTCATTGTTTGCTCTTTCTTCCCTTTGCTGAAATCACAGAAGCAGATTAACTGCAAACTTTTTACTCTGGGCAGTCCCTTCACCATTTCAACACGTAGTAAGTTAAGATTTGGTCGTAAATAAGACCCATAATGCTTCCAATGCTGAGCTAGCTCAGCCCCGGGTCAGTCCTACAAATCACAGCTCTTTGTCTATGTGTCTGTGCATCCTCTCTCTACTCCTCTTTGTGATGCCCTTGAGGTCAACATTGGTCTTTGCTACTTTACCTCCCTAGAGTTCAGTTGCACCCCTCATGTAGTGAGTGCTCTCCATAGAGCTCCCCCGCTGCAGAAGTAAAGCCAGACCCTAGAACACCATCTTTAGACAATCTCTGTACTTAAGAGTTCTCAAAGCCGAAGTTTGACTCTGTCAACACAAACTCACCTAATTAAATTTAAACTGACATGAAGATAGGATATTGAATTTGACATAATGTTAGATCTTCATATTTTATTTAGCTAATTTTTTTCACATTTCAAGCAGATGTTTTTCCTTTGGTTATTTGTTGGGGCGTCAGAGGGCGAATGGATGAAGCACTGACCCCAAGTCCCGGAATGCTGGTTTTCACCGGGGCACAGGTGTCCCAAAGGTGATGTGCTGGAGCCAGGTCGATCAACCCACAAACAACCCTCTGATCTCTTATTTATGCTTGCATCTTGCTTTGTATGTCATTAACTAAAGACATAACATTTAGATAAAACAACATCTGCTTATGACTAAAAATAAGTGTAAACCGGAAACAGGAATAAAGAAGAGATTAGGAGGTTGTTTGAGGGTCGAGGGACTTGGCTCCAGCACGTTGCCTTTGGGACACCTGTGACCCGGTGAGAACCAGCATTTCAGTACTCGGGGTCAGTGCTTCATCCATTCATCCTCTCATGCCCCAACAATTCCTCCTATTATTTTTTCCAAAGAGCCAGCATGGCAGTGAGGACATGCCCAGAGAGTCATGTACCTATCATTTGAGAAGACAGTATCTTGTGGAAAACAATATAATAACCAACAAGAGAACAATAAAAGCACTGGTTAAGGAATGTGTGAGGCTTTGAAACAGACCACGAGGGTCCAGTCCTTGCAACTCATCAGCAGTGTAAGTGGCCGTATCTTGATAGGGTATAGGTGCCAAAGATTCATAAAAAGTGGATATCTTATAACAAGTTGTCTACATTGATGGACAGGTTGTTATAAAAGTCTTGTAGATGATATTTAATCTGATCCTACTCATAATGGATGCGATTGTACAGATGGGGGGTAACACAGATTTGTGAGGAATTCCAACACATTGTGGCATGACCTGATGTTGAAGAGCAACTATCTGGTCCCCCAGCCATTTCACAGTTTGTTATAAGTCTTTAAATTGAGATTTTAATTCTTGATCAATAGCAGACTGTTTCAACCATAGCTGGTGTGAATCCTTCTGCCAAGTATGTACAAAATCATGTGTTTGTACTGCAGTCTGTAGGGCCACACTAGCAACTGCAGCTGTGGCTGTCACAGCAATGAGCCCCAAGACTAGCAGTACTAATTTGACAACACAATGCTTAGAGCGGTGATATAATTTAGACAGAATTTGATAGGCTAAGCCCTCATAGGGGTCAGCTTGCCAGGGCCAAGTAAGATTGACTGGTAGCCAGATGCCCTTCTGGGCCTTCAACAGAAAAATGGAATCATGAGTGGCATTGAAAGGAACAGAAGCATTAAGGCTGGTATACAATCTACATTCAGAACAAGTTACAGGGTTTTTTTTGGATAAATTGAAGCTAGCAGATCCTATCATGATAACAAATGGCAATTTTACACAACAGCTTATACAAAAACTAGCATGATAAGTAAAATTATACTCAGAATGGGAGCAGGAAGTGCCAGCAAACTTTCCTTTCCAAGTTAACCAGCAGTAGAGTGCAGCAGGAAGCTTCCAAAGGTCCCATTATTAGGGGCTCAGTGGGATAAGGAGTCATGGCTGAGGTGGTGCAAGGCCTCCTTCATGCCAGGCAAGAAGTCCACCCTGTCTTCCTGGGAGGTTCAGGCAAGGACAGCAAGCATAGTGAGAAACAGGTGCTCCAGCATATGAGCCTTTCCAATGGTGGCCATGATTTGTTCCACCTTTTGAGTGAGGCTCTTAACCTGGCCCCATGTTGGTGGGTTAACACCCATCTTTCTCTTTTGCTCTGGCCTGATGGCAAGGGCAGCCATGCAACAAGTGATGTCAGGTTCTGCCAGAGTTACAACTTTCATTCCTGGGGGGAAGCCCAGCTTGGGTGGAGGAGGTGTCCCCTTGAGATCAGGGTGCCGGCCACAGCTGCCGCATTGGGATCAGGACATGATCAAAATCAGCAGAAACATAGGCATATCCTGGTCCCAGAATGAGGACTTTCACAGGGACCCAGTCGCTCCACTCCTGTAATTTTGCTTGCACAAGAAAAGGTAATTGTAAAGAAGAAGAGAGAGAAGATTGTAAAATAGATGTGAAGTGTCTTTGTGCTCCAGATAGTGGATCAGCAGTACAAGGCAGGTTAAGAAAGTTAATGACATACAAAGCAAGATGCAAGCATGCAGTTGGGGAAGTACATACACCCCAAGGGCAATTCCCCCTTTTTATTTTTGCTAGCTATAATTTGATAGTGTAATGAGCACACTCAATGATAGCTTTCCCTTGGGGATTGTGAGGTATTCCCATCACATGAGCAATGTCCCATGTTTTGCAAAATTGTTTAAAAGCATGAGAGTTATAAGCAGGACCACTATCTGTTTTGAGCTCGCAGGAATGCCCATAACAGCAAAGGCAGAGTACAAGAAGTTTTTTACACGAGAAGTTTTTTTCTTTTTTTTTTTTTTTTTTTTTTTTTTTTTTTTTTTTGGCATGGCCACGGCCCACACGGATCTTGAAAAAGTATCAATAACAACATGAATATATTTAAGTCTGCCACAAGGAAGAAAATGAGTACCATCTATTTGCCAAATTTGATTAGGAACATAGCCTCCAGGATTAGTGTCAGGAGGAGCTTGTCTCAGGTATAAAGGGCAGCAAACAGAACAGGTCTGCACAATCTGTTTGGCTGTTTCAAAAGGAATTTTTCATTTTTGATGTAATCATGTTGCATTAGAATGTAATATCTGATTTTTTTTGGTGGAAACAAAGGCAACAGTTAATAATTTATCAGCACAATCATTACCATAAGTGGACCTGGGAGTCGGGTATGAGAGTGAATATAGGTAATGAACACAGGATTAACTCTTTTTTGAAGGAGCCATTGAAGACCCTATAACAATTGAAAAATGGGAAGAAGAGGCACGAAGTATGGCTATGGGAAGGAGAGGGAAAACAAGGGCAACATATTGAGAATCTCTAACTATATTTGAACAGCACACAACACACAACAAACAATTCATTTTGTTGAGTAGACGAATATGGAGTAGACTGTGTGAAAGAGTTATTGATCTCTGAAAATTGATAGCTTATTTAATTTAGTAGCATCAGTAAAAAAGGTTTTTGTTAAAGGAATAGGGGATGAGGAAACAATAGAAGAAATAATCTAGTCATGTTGGGACAAGGACAACAAGGGATCATGAGGTTAATGAAACAAAATTTGTCCATAAAATTTGGCCAAAGAAATCTGAAAATCTGGAGAAAATCACTGCAAAGTTTGAAACTGGCACAAAGTGAGAGGCAAATGGATAGCATCATTTAAATGTATTACCCAAGTTCATCCTGAAACAATGAGAGAGGCAATGAGTTCAAAATATGGCATGACTTTGTGGGGAGGCTGAACAGGAAGATAAATCCATTTAACAGGAGAATTTGTTTGATAAAGAAGTCTTCTGGGGCTGTCAGGGGTGTTGATAAGGAAACAAAGGCAAATCATCATAAATATGAAAAGTAAATTGAGATTGCAAAGCACTTTCAACAAGTTGTAGCTCCTCTAAAGCCTTTTTAGAGCGGTTTTGTGGGCTAGCTAAAGCAGAGGGTCCTGATAATGTAGAAAATAGGTTAAACAACTGGTAATTAAGGGTGCTTAATATAGGACGAATCCAATTGATATCTCTTAATAATTTTTGAAAGTCATTTAGAGTTTGTAAAGATTTTTTTTGAAGACTAATTTTTTTAGGTTGAATCTTAGTTGTCTGTAACCTGAATCTTAAATAGGAGTAGGGGGTCATAGGTTTGAAGTCTTTCTAGGACAATTTGAAGCCCCTGTTGTTTTAAAGTATTATTATTGTTGTTGTTGTTGTTATTTTCATTGTTGTTGTGTCCCTTCTCCTACAACACTCTGTTCAATGGAGACCTCCAGGTGGGTAATGAAATCTACATAGGCCTCATCTGGCAATTGAACAATTTTCATATAACTGAGACTAGACTTGCCAGAGGGAGTAATGTGATCTCAAACCTCCAGAGTTCTTAAACAGAGGGCCATCCCTTTGCAATTGGATCTACATTTTTAGATAAATATGTTACTGAATGATTTTTATGGGCCTACTCTTTGAGTAAGTGCTCCTAAGCAGTATGATTTTTTTTTATTATTATTAAAAGGCTGGTCACATCTGGGATCTCCAATGTAGAGGTAGTAGAGAGAATTAGTTTTAGCCATTTATAAGATCTGGAATCCAGATCTTGTAAAAATCTGTGATCACCCAAATATTTTTTCAACTGCTTTTATCTTTTTATCTCCTAAGCAGCATACTTTTTTGGAAACTTGTAATCTTAAATATACGACTTGCTGTACACAGATTTAATTCTTTTTATGAAATTTTCTATCCTCTCTCTTGAAGCCGCATTAATAGTTTTTTATTATCTTGTGAAGTTTTTATTCATTTAGTACATCAGAAAATTAACAATAATAATCATGATTATATGCATGAAACTTTACGCCCTATAGTTTGATATCAAAAGCATTTTTAATAAAACCTCTTAATAACTCTTTGTTTTCCTATAGAACATAGCATATTTTGAAAATGACCATTATAAACATATCACAATAACATATTTAGAATGTAACCTCTTGACAATAATCAATGTAAACATTTTATAAAAACATATTTGATGAGGCATATCTTTTTACAAAACTATGAAAATTATTGGGGCTCCCATTAGAGAACAAAGGCCAGAATAAATTTTTCTGAGCAACTGCTTTTTTATTTACCAACAGGATTGTACTTAAAACTAAAAGTTTATATTTAATTATCTTGACAAACTTTTAACTTATAAAACCTGGTTGTAGAAACTAACAAATTATTTGTATCCTTGATAGCATTTTAATAAAAAATATAATTGGACAAACACTTTTTTAAACAACTGGACAAACACAGACAAACATATAAGACAATTTATCAAACTAGAGTGCACGCAATGTATTTGGCCAATTGAATTATAAAATCTCTTTTAGTTAGGACTAGTCAAAACTTTTGTAGGTCAATTAATAGAAATCTCTTGTAGAATTAGAATCAAAAGGAATGAAAGCTCTTTATGACTGTAAATGTAAACCTTTTATAACAAACTTGAAACTAACAAACATACATATTTTTGTTAAATCATCTTTTCACACCTTTTCTGCATACTTAGGCCTTCTGGTCTTGTATATCTGTTTTTATTTTTTTCTAACAAGGCAAACATACAAAAACCTTTCATGTCAAAAGTATATCTCTTCTATAGCTTTCTTAATATTTTTCTCTGTCTCACGTACTATTAACTTTTTATAACAGACTTCAGCTGTTAAAATCTTAAAGTGTCCTTTTTTGTTGTTCTCACATTGTTACATCTTAAAATTTTATTGGCTGCCAATAGAACAGTATTAACCTTGAGTTTTTTATCAACACAGTATAGAAAAGAGCAAGTTAACAATTTAATCACAATTTAAGAATTTGCAATGTACAAGAAGTGTTTTAAGTACACCAATTAAACTTAATTTAAATTGAAACAAAAATACATTTATCAAATATTTAAAATTTGCAATGTGATTTTTCTTGTAATATCTTGTGATATCTGGTAAAACACAGTTGCAGTTTCTCTGGCTTTGTTTTGGATTCCAGACCTTTGCAGGCAGCATCAGGCTGATAACACAGTGCTAGCTTCTCTTTTTCCTTTTTTTTTTTTTTTCCTAAAAATATATGGTTGCTAACAAAAGAAGCAAAAGACCTCTACACTGAAAACTACAGCACTCTGAAAAAAGAGATCGAGGAGGATTTAAGAAAATGGAAAGATGTCCCCTGCTCCTGGGTAGGAAGAATCAACATAGTGAAAATGGCCATACTACCAAAACTGCTATACAGATTCAATGCAATACCAATTGAAATCCCAACACTATACTTCACGGAACTAGAAAGAAGAATCCAAAAATTCATTTGGAACCATAAGAGACCTAGAATAGCAAATGCCATCCTAGGCAACAGACACATGGCACCGGGTATAAGAATTCCCAATTTGAAACTACTACAAAGCCACTGTGATAAAAACAGCATGGTACTGGCAAAGAAGCAGACCTGAGGATCAGTGGAACAGACTGGAAGACACAAAAACAACTCCAGATGCACTCAGCTACCTCTTCTTTAACAAAGGAGCTGCCAGTCCCCACTGGAGGAAAGATAGCCTCTTTAATAAATGGTGTTGGAAAAACTGGATTTCAACCTGCAAAAGATTAAAACTAGACCCTTACCTGTCACCATGCACTAAATTAAAATCCAAGTGGATTAAAGATCTAAACATAAAAGCAAAAACACTAAACTTGCTGGAAGATAAGTTAGGCAGAACTCTGGAAGACATTGGCATAGGAAAAGACTTTATGAGCAAATCCTCAGTAGCATGGGAACTAGCAGAAAGAATTAACAACTGGGATTTCATCTTATTAAAAAGCTTCTGCACTGCAAAGGAAACCATCAACAGAACTAAGAGACAACCTATAATGTGGGAAAAACTTTTTACCAGCTGCTCCTCAGACAAAGGACTATTATCTAAAATATATAAAGAACTCAAAACAACTAGCCCCCCCAAATATAAAGGCCCAATTCTAAAGTGGGCATCTGAAATGGACATTTCTCAGAAAAAGAAATAAAAGCAGCAAGTAAATATATGAAAAAATGCTCCACATCACTTGTCATTCGAGAGATGCAGATGAAAACAACACTGAGATTTCACCTCACTCCACAAAGAATGGCTGCTATCAAGAAATCACACAATAACAAATGTTGGCAGGGTTGTGGGGAGAAAGGAACCCTTCTCTATTGTTGGTGGGAGTACAGACTGGTGCAACCACTATGGAAGTCAATATGAATATATCTCAAAGAACTAGGATTAGAGGTTCCATTTGACCCAGCCATCCTTCTGTTGGGTATCTTTCCAAAAGAAGTGAAAGAATCATACCACAGTGATATATGTGCACCCATGTTTATAGCGGCACAGTTTCTAATAGCTAAAACTTGGAAACAGCCCATCTGCCCATCAATTGGAAACTGGATAAAGAAGATGTGGTTTATCTACAAAATGGAATACTACTCAGCCATAAAGAATGAGAAAGCAGATTCATTCATAGTTAAATTATTCATAGTACATTTTGAGGATATACTTCTAAGTGAAATAAATAAGGCACACATATGCAAATACCTAATAATTTCTCTCGTGTGAAAAACTAAAATAGTACTCAAGATCCTAATGGGACAATTAGCAAATAGGAAGAAAAGGACCAAAGGTGTAGGGACAGTGAGAAGGATAGGGAAGGGGGAATAAGGGAAAAGGAAAAAAAATATGAGAAAACGTAAAAATGGAATTAAAGTGTTTGAAGTGGGAAGGGGAGGGGAGGGTGAAGAGAGGGTGGGGACAAGGGGAAAAATGAGAACTGAGACCTGGCATGTAAAGGTACAAGATCCCAGTAATGAATGTAACTGTACTGTCTACCTAGAATGTACCAACAAATTAAATTTTAAAAAATAAAATAAAATAAAAATATATGGTTGCAAATATGCAGTTTGATCATCTGGTCCCTTCACTGCAAGTAACTGGGGTGACTGAAGTGTGTAGGAGCCTGTAATGCCTATTCTGGATATAACACAATGGACCTGGTGATAGGGCCACCTAGAAGGCCTCTGCCTCTTTGCCAGTGTCTGCAAATCCAATAAATTTTCTTCCCTGAATAGTTATGTCATGGGCGAGGAAAGTCCCAAACTTTCCTTGAGATTGCCCATACCCGGTGTTGTGTCTGACTTACTGTTCCAAATGCTCGCATCATTTTTGGATCTTGTTTCCAGTTTGGGGGTTTTTGTTTTGAGTTCCTGTTCGGGCACCACTTGTTGAGGTCTCCTTCTAGAGGAGGGGACTCAGGGAGACAACCATGGACACAATGAATGACCAAAAGCTGATGGCTAATGGCAAAGCTTATTTTTCACCCAGGGTCTTTATAACACAGTTTCAAGGCCACACGCAAAAGCATGATCACAGCGGTTTGATGGTTAATAGCAGTTATGAGCAGTGATTAACAGTAGTCATGAGAAGATACACATTGTTCAAACTAAAGACATAACATCTAGATAAAACAACATCTGCTTATGACTAAAAGGGAGTGTAAACCGGAAACAGGACTAAAGAAGAGATTAGGGGGTTGTTTGTGGGTCAAGGCTCCAGCATGTCACCTTTGGGACACCTGTGCCCCAGTTAGAAAAACCATTCCAGGACTTGGGGTCAGTGCTTCATCCTTTCATCCTCTCATGCCCCAACAGTTATTCACTTATTTTACAATTGCAATTCAGATATCATCTCTGGAAGGCGCTCTGGATTTCCAGCCTTCTGAGGTTTCCTTCCACATGTTAGCAGGATGCCCAGTAGAATTTCCTAAATTCCAGCTGATACCCAAAAGCTTACATTTTCCTGGCCACCACAAGCTCCAGTTGTTTCTTTATCCTGCCAAACTCCTTTATCTCCTTCTCCCTCTCCCCCTCTCCCTCCCTCCTCTCTCCCTCACTCTTTCCTCTCTCTCTCTCTCCTCTCTCCTCTTTCTCTTTCTCCTCTCTCTTCCCTCTCTTTCTCACATACACATACATCTTCTGTAGTGCAACTTTTATCTAAGCTTCTGATTGTCTTCAGGGTAAAATACAGTCCTTTCTCCAGTTGAACACTAACCAAGACTGATTTATGCACAACACTTATGAAATTAGATGTGGAGGTTTATTAGGCCACAGCATACAAAACAGGACCTGACGCCTGTCCCACCATTGAACCCCAAAGATGCTCCAGCCCTTGGTCTCAATCAGGAAAGGAATGAAGAGATGAAGATTTAAATATTGAAGTTGCTAGGAAGGGCTCTGCTTTCCAGAAGAGAAAAGGAATCATGATTGCCAAGGTCCACAGCCTAGAGCATTTAAATACTGGTTGTAAAATAAATATGAGAATGGGATTCTCCTGCCTGACAATGAGATCATTTAAAAAATAAAACCTTCCTGGTCCTGGTGAAAAGAGCCTGGAGAAAGAAGGAGCCCCAAAAGAAAAAAGGACCAGTGCTTCACTTTGCAGAGCAGGCATGAGAAGAAGCACCAGCCTCAATAACAGGTCCTGCAGTTCTCAGTAGAAAAAGAGTTAGAGCTATACAAGCACTCCAAAATATGCCTGCTCCAGTTACCAAAGGAATAAAAGCATTACTGTCCTATTTTGTTGTGATAAAATCCACATAACATAAAATTTAATTTTTAACCATTTTCATCAGGCTTTGACTTCTGCCTTCCTCCAGAGTTCTTCTATGGTCTTAAAGAAATTGAAATTCTTGGAAGCTAGACATGAAAACACTGAGTAACTTACACTTTACTGCTCACTTGCCCTTTGAAAGCTAGTGTATTTCTCAACTACTCTCAACATCCAGGATGAAATGTTTCAGTTTCTTTTCTGACATCATCACACCAGAACACAGGTCTCAGACCTGACTCAGTCAACTCCTATTCTACTCACAATATTAGTCAGCTGTGCTATGTCAGGATACAGTAACAAATAGCCCCTAAACTCAATGGCCCCAAACTCAAGATTTCTTTCCACATGGAAAAACTTTAAGTGATAGTGGTAGAAGTTGGAATTTAATCAAAAAACATGTTGAAAATGTGTTACTGTAGACTTTGTCCTTTTATTTTTTCTATATTTGAGCCATTTCAATACTAGATGTTAAGTTCTTTTTTTTTTTTTTGAGACAGGGTCTCACTATGTAGTTGAGACTGACCTGGAACTCACTGTGTAGTCCAGGCTGGTCTCAAACTCACAGCAATCCTCCTGCCTCAACCTCCTGAGTTCTGGGATTACAGGCGTGCACCACCATTCCCAGCTAGATTTTAAATTCTTTGAAGGAAGGATTTATACCTAATACTCATGTCTCTCTCACTTCGGCTGATGTGTGCTTTATTAAATATTTGCTGAGTGAATCAATGAACAAATGGACCTATTGAATAACTGCGAACAGGTATGTGAGTTAATAGGCATGAGACTTTACATTAGGCCTCCTTGTTAAATAGCAATTAAATGCATTGACATTCATTATAGCCTGAATATATTGAGAATCTAATTGCTCACATGTTGCTTGTATAATCTCACCTTCTTCAATGACAACTTGATGTCTTTCTGACATACTTATTGTACCTGGATCAATGGCTATTTAACTGCTAATTGATCTTTTATTAACATATAATAACTCATTAAATCTAAATTAAAGTCTTAATTGCAACACTTATCTACAGTGTTTCAACATACAATCCTCATAACAGAATGGATAATTGACAGAAAAGCTAGTAACATATTGTCCATCACCTTTTTCATTGACCTAAAAACAGATTTTCAGCCTGAAGATTTTTTTCGCTTAAGAAACCTCAGTGACTACCGCACCCAGGAATGCATAAGCACCAACAAATTTCTCAGTATTCACACACAGAATAACTTTCTCGCTTACTCCTCAGCTGAGGCCACCTGGAACCCAATAGGAAGTAGCAATAAATGTATATTTCTATTTTAAAAAGAACACAACTGTCATAGCTACATAAGAGCTACAATAAACAGTATAAATATCCTTCCACACTTCAATACCCTTAACACCCTTCTCCCTACCTACTTCCAGCTCCTAAGCACCCCTCTCCTTTCATCCCCCTATAACCGCTGACCTGGTCTTTCTGTGTAACTCTGCCCCCATGAAGGAGACAGTCTTTCCCTTGGTCTGCATTTAGGCAAAAGCTCTCCTTGCTGATTCCACCTTTTATTCTTCTTTTATTAACTCTTGTCTAACCCATGCACTGGTGTTCCTGAACTCTACTGTCCCACTCCAATTCCAGACAACTAGCATGTTTAAGAATTTCATTATCTAGGGCGAATCCTGACCTCAGCCCTCAGCTCACACTTGTGCTAATTAGGATCCAGCCTTGAGTCTTTCCCCTCTTGGCTGACTATTCTGTTCAAAGACCATGGTTTAATGTCTTACCTAATTTTTGTTCCCTCAATAATGCCAGCCCTTAAGTGAAATGAATAACAGACACTTCTCTAGATGTACAAATTGGCCAACAAATACATACCTCTTCTAGATATCTTTTTAAAGGAGTTAAAGATATCATATTACAGTGATACATGCATGCCCACAACTATAATAGCACAACTCATAAAAATTAAATCCTGGAAGCAGGCTGTACCTCTATAAACAGATGAATAGATTTTTTTTAAATGTGGTATTATGCACAATGGAGTACTACTCTACCATAAAGAAAAACTTGTCTTTTGTAGAAAATAAGTGCGCCTCAATACCATAATGTTATGTGAAATAAATAAGACAATCCAACTTAAATATTGAATGATTTATCTTATAAGAGAAATACAAAATATAAATAGTGACTAAATGATAGATAATAGGAAGCAGGGAATAGATCTTTCTCAAATGTTAAAGGGATCAGCAGATAGAGAAGGGAGAAGGGATGGAGGGTAGGAGATTAAAAAAAAGGAATTAAGATATGTTATGTACATGTACCAACTTCCCACAAGGAATGTAAACATTATGTACTGCAAACATGTGCTAATAAAAATAAATAAATATTCAAAAAAGCTAAATGGAGGCATATTGAGGTCATAGTCTTAAGTGAAATAAATAGGACACACATGTAAATACCAAATAGTTTCTTTGGTGTGAGAAACTAAAAGTGTAAATAAGGATCAAAATGTATAATAGATAATGTGAAATAGGAAGAAAAGGTCTAAATGAGGTAGGGGAACTGGGAGGGGTAGGGGAAAGGAAAGAAGGGAAAGTAATAAATATGAGAAAAGGAAAAAATGGTAACAAAGTCTTTATAAATAGGGATGAGTGGAGGGGTTGAAGAAAGGGCAGAGGAATAGAGAAAAAATAAGAACCAAGATATATCATGTAAAGATACAAATTCCCAATGATGAATGTTGTTATATTGTATACCTAAAATGTACCAATAAACAATGAATAAAATTTTCAAAGAAGAAAATATTAATAGAAAAAAGCCAGGCTTAAAGGAATACATAACTCCATTAGTCAAAATTCAAAAAAACACAAAACTACTTGGAATAGTGGGTTCCTTTTGGGGAAGGAGTGGTATGTAGTATGGAAAGACCTGAAACCTTTTAGACCTGTGGAAAAAAAAAATTTAACCTAGATGGTGGTGGATTAGATTTGTGTTTTTTTAGTTAATTTGTTAAAATGTATAACCTATTTTATACACTTTATATTTTAAAAGTGAAAAAATAGTCATTGGCTACTTTTGGAAGTTACTAGAGCATCAGCTCATTTCTCTGAAAAGTAAAAAGAGAACTGAAAAAAAATTAGTGCCAGCCTTCACTTGGTGCCCAGGACTTTCCTAGCTATTCTTTTACTTCCCTGATACTCACAGATGACCAAGATTTCTGAGGACCAATATTTCTGGATCTCCCATTGTCTTGTATCCCACATGGACTACCCAGCATCTCTTTTGTCCCACCAAAACTGTCACCATAAAACACTCAGAGGCCACAGGCAGTGGACCCAGCTGCAGGTATTCACTTATTGAAAATCCAAAGGAAATTTCCTCTTCTTTTCTAGTTATTCATTCAAGGATAAGCCGATCAATAAATGGGCAAATGAGCTTAAACAGACACTTGTCATAAGAAGTACAAACGGCCAATAATATATGAAAAACTGTTCAACATCTTTAGCCATCAGGGAAATGCAAATCAAAACTACACTGACATTCCTTCTTAATCCAGTCAAACGGCTATCATCAAGAATACACAAAACAGTAAATGCTGGCGAGTGTATGAGAAGAAAGCAATCCTTCTATACTACTGAAGAGAAAATGATTTAAGATAGAGCACAGGAAGTAACAAAACAGATCAATCAGGCTCTAGAAAAATTAAAAACAGAAATAATTTCCTAGATAACCATAGAGATGGTGAGCAAAATGAAAGTCATGATTCGAGACTCTAGAACAGAAAATGACAAAAAATTAGATGAGCTCAGGACCACAATAGAAGCCATGAAGGCCCAGCATAAAAAGAAATGTAAACAATAAATGTCCTACATAGGAAAGAAATGGAATCCATAAAACAGATTCAAACAGATATCCAGGAGATTAAAAACTCCATTGAAAGTATTCCCAACAAAATAGAATCAAAGATAAAATCTCAGATATAGAAGATAAGATTGTATGCAGTCAGTGACCATGAAAAGAGAGATCTCTTAAAAATAGTAAGGGATCATGAGAAATTGATCTAACAACTCCTAGATGATGCAAAGAAGAATAATATAAGACTAATAGGAATCCCTGAAGTAGCAGGAGAAAATACGAATGACTTAAAAAAGCTGTACACAGAGGCCAGGCGTGGTGGTGCACGCCTGTAATCCCAGCACTTGGGAGGCTGAGGCAGGAGGATTGCTATGAGTTCGAGACCATCCTGGGCTACACAGTGTGTTCTAGGTCAGTCTCAACTATACAGTGAGACCCTGCCTCAAAAATCCAAAAAAAAAAAAAAAAAAAAAAAGCTGTTCACAGAATTAATGACAGAAAACTCCCCAAACAGAGGGGAAGAATTTGACTTTCAGATAGACTCCAACTAGCCACAATCAAAAAAAATCTACACCTACACATAATAATCAAGATCCCAGAAACCCAAAAGAAGAACAAAATACTGCAAGCAGTAAGACAAAAGAAACAAATCACATGCAAAGGAAAGTCCATCAGAATCACAGCAGACTTTTCAGCACAAACCCTTAGATCAAGGAGAGCCTGGAGTGAGGTATTTCAAGTACTGAAAGAAAACAACCTCCAATCTAGACTGGTGTATCCTGCAAAACTCTCTTTCAAAATGGATGGGGAGATAAGACACTTCCATGACAAAGAACACCTCAGAAACTTCATGAATACCAAACCAGCACTACAATGAATTCTAAACAATATCCTAGAAAAGGACAATGAAGGTCACAACACCATGAGGCCCAACAGAGCAAATCAAATAGGCAAGAAACTAAAAGGAGAAGGCAAAACAGTAAAAAGAGTCAACAAAAGGCCAATAACATGACAATAATAAGTCAGTACATATCAGTTATAACCATCAATGTCAATGGCCTCAATGCACCAATCAAGAGAAATAGACTGGCAAAATGGAATAAGAAGCAAAATCCAACAATTTGTTGTATACAAGAAACACACCTAGTGCAAAAAGAAGCCCATAGACTGAAAGTGAAAGGATGGAAAACAATTCTCCACATGACAGGAGCCCAGAAAAAAGCAGGGGTAGCAATCGTATTCGCAGACAAAGTAAGTTTCAAACCAAAACTGATTAAAAGAGACAAAGAAGGCCTCTACATCCTTGTAAAGGGAACAACTAAAGAGGAAGAAATGGCAATCATAAATATATATGCACCAAATATTAATGCCCCCAACTATATAAAAGAAATATTTAAAAACATGAAAAACCAAATAAGCACTAATACAATTGTAGTGAGGGATCTAAATACCCCACTTTCACAAATAGATCATCTAGGCAAAAAAATCAACAATGAAGTACTAGAACTGAACCAACCTTTTGAACACATGGACTTCATAGACGTCTATAGAGTGAGTGTTCCACCCCACAAAATCATAATATACATTCTTTTCTGCTACACATGGGTCATTCTCCAAGACAGATCACACAGGTTTGAATATCAAGAGGAAGTTAAAGAAGAAATTAGACAGTTTTTATAAATAAATGAAAATGCCAGTACAACATACAGGAACCTATGGGAAATGAAAGCAGTTCTGCATGGAAAATTCATAGCACTGAATGCCCACACTAGGAAAACAGAGCAAGCTCAAATAAACAACCTAATTATGAATCTTAGACTACTAGAAAAACAAGAGCAAGAAAAACCCAAAGCTCAAACAAGAGAGGAAATTATAAAGATTAGAGCAGAAATCATTGCAATGGAAACTAAGAAAACAATACAAAAAATAAATGAATCAAAGTGTTGGTTTTTTGAAAGAATAAATAAAGTCAATAAACTCTTAGCTCACCTAAGTTTATAGCGGCACAGTTTGTAATAGCTAAAACTTGGAAACAGTCCATTTGCCCATAAATTGGAAACTGAATAAAGAAGATGTGGTTTTTCTATAAAATGGATGAGTTCTATGAAGGAAATTCATAGCAGTAAATGCCCATACTAGGAAAATAGAGTAAGCTCAAATAACATAATGCTTAAACTTAAGCTTCTAGAAAAACAAGAGCAAGAAAAACCCAAAGCTCATACAAGGGAGGAAATTATAAAAATCAGAGCAGAAATTAATGCAATGGAGACTAAGAGAATGGTATAAAAATTATAGAATTGAAGAGTTGGTTTTTGGAAAGGAAAAATAAAATGAATAAACCCTTAGCCAACGTTATCAAAAAAAGGAATGAAAAGGCTCAAATTCAACCAATTAGGAATGAAAAAGGTGAAGTCACAACAGATCCAGCAGAAATCCAGAGGATCATCGATATGTACTTTGAAAACCCATACTCATAAAATGGAAAATTCAAAAGAAATGAGCAGATTCCTAGATATATATGAACTTCCAAAGTTGAACAAAGAAGATATAAAAAGTCTAAACACCCCAAATATATTCGGTAAAATTGAAAATGTTATTGAAACATTACCAACAAAGAAAAGCCCATTTCCTGAGGGCTTCACTGATGAATTCTACAAGACATTTAGAGAAGAACTATCATGACTACTCTTTAAACTCTTCAATGAAATTAAAAAGTAAGCAATACTCACAAATTCAATCCTGAAAGTAAGTATTACTTTGATTCCAAAACCAGGGAAAGACCCAACCAAAAAAGAAAACTACAAGCCAAACTCCTTAATGAACACAGATGCAAAAATCCTCAAAAATATACTGGCAAACAATACAGAAGATCATCAAGATCATACACCCTGACCAAGTTGGGTTTATCCCAGGAATGCAAGGATGATTCAACATATGTAAATCAATAAATATAATACACTATATTAACAGAGTCAAGAACAAAAATCATGTAATTATCTCAGTAGATATAGAAAAAGCATTTGACAAAATTCAGCATCCATTCATGATTTTTTAAAAAGGGAAATTGGAATAGATGGTCTTTATCTAAACCTGATAAAGTCTATCCATAAAAAACCAACTGTCAAAATATCATACCAAAAGGTCAAATACTGAAAACCTTCATATTAAAATCAGAAAAAAGACAAGGATGTCCACTATCACCACTCCTGATCAATATAGTTCTAGAAACATTAGCCACATCAATTAGATAAGAGAAAGAAATAAAAATAAAGACAGGAAAGGAAGAAGCTAAACTGTCACTATTTGCTGATGATATGATACTCTACATAGAAGACCCCCCCAAAAAAAAAACTCTGCGTAAAGACTTCTTGACTTAATTGACAGATTCAGTAGAACAGCTGGATACAAAGTCAACACTCAGAAATCAATAGCCTTCTTATACACAAATAACACACTCTCTGAGAGAGAAATTAGGGAAACAATTCCTTTCACAATAACATTCAAAAAAGTGAAATACCTAGGAATCAATCTAATGAAGGAGACAAAAGTCCTCTACACTGAAAACGACAGAGATAGAAGATTATGTAAGAAGATGGAAAGACATCTCTTGCACCAGGATAGGAAGAATCAACATAGTGAAGATGGCCATACCTCCAAAACTGCTATACAGATTCAATGCAATCCTGATTGAAATCCTAACAGTATATTTCACAGAATTTGAGAAAACAATCCAAAACTTCATTTTGAACCAGAAGAGACCTAGAATAGCAAAAGCAATTCTAGGCAACAGAGACGTGGCATCCCAACTTGAAACTATACTACAAAACTGGGATCTCATTGTATTAAAAAGTTTTTGCAGTGCAAGAGAACCACCAACAGAGCTAAGAGACAACCTCAATGTGGGGGGAAAAAATTTACCAGCTACTCAAAGGACTACTACCTAGAATATATAAAGAACTCAAAAAAAAAGTCAGACCCCCTCAAATACAAAGACCCTATTCAAAACTGGGCATCTGAAATGAACAGGCATTTCTCAGACTAGTAAAAGCAGCAAATAAACACATGAAAAAAATGTTCAAAATCACTGGTCATTTGAGAGATGCAGATGAAAACAGCACTGAGATTCTATCATATCCCAGAAAGGATGTCTGCTATTAAGAAATCAACCAATAACAAATGCTGGTGAGGCTGTGGGGAGAAAGGAACCCTTCTCTATTGTTGTTGGGAGTGCACACTGGTGAAATCAATATGGAGATACCTCAAAGAACTAGGATTAGAAGTCCCATTTGACCCAGCTATCCCTCTGCTGAGTATCTTTCCAAAATAATTAAAAGAATCATACCAAGTATTATATTCACTCCCATGTTTACAGCAGCACAGTTTGTAATAGCTAAAGCTTTTAAACAGCCCATTTGCCCATCAACTGGAGACTGGATAAAGAAGATGAGGTTTTTCTATTAAATAGAGTATATTCAGCCATAAAGAATGAGAAACTAGAAATATTTATAGCTAAATGGATGCACATTGAGGCCATACTCATAAGCAAAATAAATAAGACACACTTGAGTAAATGCTGAATAGTTACTCTAGTGTGAAAAACTAAAAGTGTAAATAAGGTTTTCAAAAGGCATAATCAATAGTGAGAAATAAGAAGCAAATGGCTAAAGGGGAAGTGGGAAGAGAAGGGGAAAGGACATAAGGGAAAAGAAAAAGTGTGAAAAAAAATGAAGAAAATGGAAACAAAATCTTTGTAAATAGGGAAAGGTGAAGGGGCTGAAGGGAGAGCAGGGGTATGGGGAAAAAATAAGAACTAAGACATATCATGTAAAGGCACAAGATCCTAATGATAAATATAACTGTAGTATTTACTTTAAATGTACCAATAAACTTAATGGGAAAAATAAAAATAAATAAAGTTGCTATCATGAAATATTTAGTGAAATAAAATAATTTTCAAAGTTAACAAGTAAATTAAAAGTTATAAAAACAGCTAGTAAATTTTTAAGAATTTTTAGAAATAAAAAATGTAATAGATGAAATTAAATTTAATACCTAGGTTAAATAACAGCTAAAAAATCATGAAATGAAATACAGATCTGAAGAAACTACTTGTTTTAAAACAAGAAAATGAGAAGATGAACACATAAGAAGTTAAGAGATGTGGGCAAAAGAGTAATATGCAACCAATTATAGCACCTGAAGTAAATAGAGAAAACAGAGGAAAAGCAAGATTAAAGAGAAATGGCTAAGAATTTTCTAGCACTGATGAAAAGAAATGTATCTTCAGAAACAGGAAAGAGCATACTAAGTAGGGTAAAGAAAAATAAATTCAGAAATCCACTGTGGTAAAACCAAAGACCACAAAAGACACTGAGAAGATTTTAAAGACATTCAAAAAACACCTCACCCTCAAGAAAACAGCAAGCAAATCTCTCAACAGCAACAATGGAAGCCTGAGGTCAGTGTGATAATACCACCAAAGTACTGACACAAAGTGACAAGCAACCTGTAACTGTGCCTATCAAAACTATTTCAGAAAAACAAAAGTAGAGAGTATCACCAAGAAAACTTCTAAAAGCTATACAAACAGCCCTTTATCCAAGACATGCATTCTCCTGAAGAGAGAAAAAAATCCATTCTTGATAGGCAAAAATAATCTTATTCTTTTTGTTTGTTTGCTTGTTACCAGGGATCAAACTCAGGACCTTGTGCTTTGCAAGGTAGGCAGCGGCACCACTGAGCTAAATCCCTGGCCCTAATCTTACTCTTTTTATGTACAAATCACAAATATACCTAAGCATAAACAGACATACAGTATACCTATGGTATTAAAATGATTAGATGGAATGAGGGGGGAAATTAGGAAAAAAAATATCTTAAAATATCTCCTTGGAGGGTGGGGACAATAATAAAAAGGTTGAGAAACACTGATCCAAAGCAATTTGAAACTTTAATATTTTACAAAAATCGATTATATATCAATAAAGCTGAGCATGGTAGCAGACATCTATAATCCCAGCACTCGGGAAGGTGAGGCATGAAGATTGACACAGGTTTGAAGCCAGCCTGGGCTACACAGTTAGTTCAAGGCAAGCCTGAACTACATAGCAAGACCTTGTCTCAAAAAATAATACAGTTGGGCCCAGGATTTAGCTCAGTGGTTCTGCTTCCTGCCTCACAAGAGCAAGGACCCAAGTTTGATCTACAGTATCAAAAATAAATAAATA
>NW_022900949.1:50305550-50364936 GCF_012274545.1 Fukomys damarensis | reverse complement strand
TGTGTGTGTGTATATATATATATATATATATACACACACACAATTATATATCAGTAATCAATATACTAACACAAAAAATAAAATATAATTCAAAATCATTTAATTTATATAACAACAAAAAACAAAATAGAATAAATCTAACAAATATGCATATATATATATGTAGATTTCATGGATAAATGTATAAAATTTTATTGAAAGCTATTATGATAACCTAGAAAAATGGAGAGATACCTCATGCTTGTGTTTGAGAAAGTTCAAAATCAAAAAAATTATAAGGTTAACATGATTTGTTACTTTACAGATAGCTGTTTTGACACCATTGTGGACAAGAAAAGGGGTAAGAGCAGCTTAGTAAATTGGGAGACATATCTTAAAGCGTAAAAATAATAAACATCTTTTTACAGTATCCATTCCATATCACACAGACATGAGGCAGAGCCCTGCACTGAGACTCAGAAAGCTGACCTCAAAGTAGGCCATTTTAAATATGAAGCAAATCAACTCAACACCAAATGGATACCTATCCCCTCCTAAGTAAAGGCATTATTGAAAAAGATCGGGCTTTTCTAACAAAGGGCAGAGCACCAAGAGGAATGTTTCAGAACTGCTCTTATATACATAATGATCTTCAGCAGTTATTGTCTTGCTTACATTGGTTTTGGGGGGTTTTATGGGAGGCTTGGTACCAGGGATCAAACTCATGGCTTTGTTCTTGTGAGTAGATAAGGTGCCATTGAGCTAAATCCTCTACCCGTCTTGTGTACATTGGTGCCCCTGTCACCTGAAGCCAAAGCTCCAGTGTGTGACACTTCATCACATTGTATCTCCAAATCCTATCATGAATTGATGTTATTCTCTCCCCCGATGTGTGTGTATAAAACATGAAAAAATAACTTAAAACCAGATACTGAAAAGACTTTAAGTAACTAGCAGACTATTGATACAATTGAACACTAAACAGTCCTTCCAAATGGAAAAGATGTGAGGTGATGTGCCTAGAGCAGAACATGAACCAATTTTTCCAGATCACACTAAAATATACACTATAAAACCTAACTCCATCCAGGGCAAAATACCGTCTCTCTCCCAATTAACTGTGTAAAAGATCTCCTTATTCTCCCTCACACAGCAACAGATGTGTGTTTGCTCTAAATGAGTCCATCAAGATAGAAATGTTCACTTATCAGATCAGAAGGACATCATAATTATTCTGGAAAAGGTGCTCTGGTCTGAGGCCACTTATGTCTAATGCGTTGTTCACAATGTAGTTGTCCCACTTGGTTAGCCTAATACCCTAGAAATTCATATTTGGCTTTAGGGAAAAAGCTCAACTAATAGCAAACTGTTCTATTTCTCCCTTTGCTACTTTTCATGATGCATAGCTCCTAAAAGGCCAGATTCCTCCATTTCTCCTGAAACGAGATCTAAGAAACCCAATCATGTCACTTACCTTTGTAAGCAGTAAGAGGGGGAAAAAAAGACTACAAGAATTAACTGGTTTGCCTATAACCATCAGTTAAAATGACAAACTAAGACCAAATCTGGCTTTCCGCAGCAATTAACTAATGAGACTTAAGTGTGTATAAAAGGATGTCCTTCCTCCAGCAGGTGTTTTTGGCAAACTGGATTAAAAACAGGAGATAAAGTTCATGTTTTCTGACCCAATTTTCAGTGCATAACCGTATTTTAAGATAACATAATTGATATACTTAAAAAAGACTTTATTTGAGTCAGATCTGTACCTATGTTATTAAAATAAAATAAGAGGTCATATTAAAAGAAATTTATTTTCCCTCACCACTCCTTTATACTACATAAAGTACTTTGAAAGTCATTGCTTGCTTCTCTTCAAAAGAGTACTGAATTTCAGGATGCTTATCTAAATTCTTTTAAATTTGGAAAGCAAGTCCTAAGGTGGACCTGTATTTATTTCAAGCATCTGTTTTTTTAGACAGATGCAGCCACATGATTCAAAATGAAAGCACTTTGAAATGTTTTAAATTTTACTTTGCAAATCAAAACAACAACAAAAAGATTCCAAAAATTCTGGCTTCTCCTGAGATTGTTTCCCCAAAAAAGAGCCCTGTGGTCTCCTGCTTTTGTGCTGCCAGTGCCCTTACATAATAACAGCTCTAGTATCAACTTTATTTGCAAGAATATGGCGTAATCTTCCCAAACTGCAAGGTCGTTGGAGAGTTTTTCTTTAAAAAAAAAAATCTAAAAGAGCATAGAACTATAGCTGTCCAGATGATTTACCATGTCATCTTCCTAAATAATGCATGCTTAAATTAGAAAATATGCCTAGCACTACTTGGGGTCCATATTAAGTTACTGATATTCAGTAGATCTCTCTCCTTCCCTTGTTTTATGGTAACAAAGGCATACTGAAGACCACCAACATTGTTGGCAAAGAGCATCTTCCTATAGTGCTTGGTTACAGACCTGTTTCCATCAGTTTACTCAACTTGCATGGCATACCAGCCTCGAGGATCATGAAGCAGTCCTTTCAGAGTCTTGCCAGAAACTGGAAACAAGAAATGGAATTGATGATCAAAATGTCTAGTCTCATAGAGTCGTCAGGAATCATTTTGCTCACTAGGTGATTTTTACAGAAGCCTCCTATCTCACAGAAAGTTTCAAAGAGGAAGAAAGGGAAAGCCACCAGCCAACTTTACTAAACTAATAACAAATTTGAATACAAGATAAAGAAGATACAGTGGAATAAAATATACTCAGCAACCAAACAACTATTAACATAGATAGAAGAGTCCTAGTATATTAATAAGTGAAATCCAATAGTATATTTTTAAAATTATACCATCATCATTTGAGGTTTGGCCCAAGACACTAAGAAAGTTCACTATCAGAAAACTTATTAATATGTAACTCATTAATGAAATAGAAAATGAACCTCAGTTGGTGCAGACAGATCGTTTGCTAAAATTAAACATCCATTCATGTTTTTTAAAGACTCTTAGTGAGCTCTGAATAGAAGATAATTTTCTTGATAGGATTTTCTAAGTACCACCAACAACCTAGAGCAAACATCACTCAACACAGGAAAATTTAGAAACACTGTCATTAAAATCAAATAAAATAAAGATGCCTGCTCTCTTTGTTTCTGTCCAACACTGGAAATCCCAGGCAATACGATAAAAAAAAGAGGAGAAAAACAAAATGTGTGAAAAGAAATATTACTATGCAGCAATAACAATTTCAACTTCAAATATGCAGTAGGGTGTGTGTGCATATACAATTCACAAGAACAGCAAAAAAATTTTTTTTAAACTAAGGACAAATCTAACAAACTGTTTTAAGATAAAATTACAAAATATTATGAAATAATATAAAAGAAATCTTGAATAAATAAAATATACCTGGTTCATGGCTAAGAACCTGAAGAAAGGCACAAAGTTTTCCACAGAACATCAATGTGTTTCTAGGCTCAGTGACAGAGTAAAATTTAGCAAACTGATTTTGAAGATCCTGTAGAATAGTAAAGTTCTAAGAGTTGATACAATTCACAAAAAAGAACAGAATAACAACTCTGGAAAATATCAAGCTATAATAAATTCTGCCATAATTAGAACAGTATAATATTAGATAGAGGAAAAGTAGATAAAAAGAATAATGAGAGAGTATAAAAAGCCTGGGAATATGATATATTTTAAGAGACTGGTTTACATGGCAGAAAGGAAAAAACAAAATATTCAGTTAATAATGTTGGAAATGTTAGTTTTTTATCTAGAAAACAAAATCAATAATCTCACGCTACACATAAAAATGAATTTCATATGAACTAAAGGCTTAAATGTGAACAACAAAATTTTATGTAGTGAAAAAAGCAAAATTGGCTTCCAATTATCAATGGGAAGTGGAATTCATGTTAGCTTTCACCTCCTCCTTAAAGTCTAGTAGGATAACAATCATTGGACCTCCTCGGCATAAAATTACAATAACTACAGATATGGAAAAAATAAACAGCACAACAAAATTTGCAATCCAAAAGGCACATTAATGAACAGTAACTCTGCAGATCCAAGAAAACCAAATTCTAAACTGACAGTGAAGTAAGCAAGAAGCACCTCTGATTTACTGGACAAAATTTCCCAAAGATTTATCATTTGACTTTACTAGTAACACTGGACAGGACATAAGAGTAAAGATGAACTATAAGCAAGAAAACAGATTAAAATCTGTTTAAGAAGCATTTAGATTCCCCAAACCCACATTCTCACTTTGCCCATTAGTGAAACTGCCCCCACCCATAATTTATTCTCAGCCTCACTTTGCCCATTAGTGAAACTGCTCCCACCTGACCCATAATTTATTCTCTGGAGAGGGTAAAAGAGAAAGTCTGTGGGTAGGGGCCACAGCCTCCTTGAGGGCACAGTTACTTTTATAAAAACAGATTGAAGTAAAAATCTTAATTCTGAAGGTTAAGACTATGAGCCTTTTTCCTTCACCTGATTTCTAGAATTCTGGCAACGAAGTTTATATTATATTCCAATCAGGAGCATAAAGGTCTTTTCTAGTAAAACAGTATGGTGTTAGTGAAGATAACCAGATTTACAGAAAAGAATGGTGAGAATTTCTTTTTTAAGAAAAAAGGCCCAGCCAGATCTGCCTTCACAGAAGCCTATAATTACTATAATTACACTTCAAATAAGAAAAGACAACTAAGGTTTCCCAGGCATCAGAAGAAGGACTCCAGTTGAAAGACAGGAGTGAGAAAAGAAATTGGAAGGAAAGAGACTCTGTGTTGGAAGAAAATACTTTATTAATTAGTATTATAAAGGCTTAAGGAAAGATAGTATATATTTGCAAACCAATAACAAGATATTACTTTTTAAAGGAAGACAAGGATTTTTGAAGAACCATGGAAATTTAAAAAATAATAACAAAAAGGAAAAACTTCATTTTGAGAGTTAAAAGATTTCTTTTTTATATTGAGAGACTTTTCCTTAAAATAGGACAAAAAGATAAAGAGATAGAAAATAGATGAGATATTACAAAAATTAAATAGGAACAATTTAGGAGATTTAAATAAAAGGAAATTCAGAAAAACAGAACAGAGAAAATGCAGGGGAAGAACTGGATAAAGAAATAATTTCTCCGGTTTGAGTGAGCCTATGTATCCAGTAACTGCCCAGCAAGTGGATGAAAATTAACCCATATCAGAACATACCACCCTGAAACTTTAAAACACTGGAAGACGGCTCGGGCTTCCAAAGAGGAAACACAATCACAAGAGGTAAGAAAGTTACCAGAACAGCTTCACAGCACTAAGCAATCCCACTCTGAACACAGAAGACAATGGAACATTGCCTTCAAAATTCTGACGGAAGTTATTCTCCGCGCATTTTCATGCAGCAAAAGTATTCAGTTTGAAGGCAGAATAAAGCATTTTCAAACATCCGAGTTCTCAAAAACATTATCCAGCCCTTCTCAAGAAGCTGCTGGAAGCTGCTTCTGCCAAAACAAAGGAGTAAAGCAAAAAAGAAGAAAACAGGGAATGTAGAAAAGAGAAAAAAATCTAATTCAGGGAAGGCAAGTGGAACATTCTTAGAATAACAGTTACGTTGCTAGTGTCAAAAAGCAAGCAATTCTGATCGGGAAAGTTTAGAGTACTGGGGACACGTTAGAGAGAACACTGACAGAATCTTTGAAAGGTCTGAATGCACCAAAAGGAGATTTTGCTGCACTCATTCAATTAAATATTACAGTTATTAGTATTAAAATGAATCAACATAGAAAGATTCAGAAGATAAAAGTGTTGAGTGAAAAAGCAGCATTCTTTGCATTTTTAAAATAGTGGTAATGGCAGGAGCAATTCTGTGTGGGTTTTTCATGAGAGAGAAAAACAAACCAAAATCATAAATTCTCTTTGCTGTGAAAACAAGAACATGAATGGCAATGGGGAAAGAGAATATAAAAGGAGATTTTAATTTTAGTAACATTCCATTTCTTTTAAACGATTGTAAAAGCCTAAAGCAAAAATGACTAAATGTTAATAATTGATTCTGGGTAGTGAATACACAAATACTGATCTTACATTGACCTTTTCATTTTCTGCATTTTTCTTTTCCAGAAAGGAAAGAAAGAATTAAAAAGACAGACAAGCGCAACCTTTCCAAAAACCTAAGCTGTGGTATCGGTGACCAGGACAACATGGGCCCAGTCTTGCTGGCCTCTCCTCCTCACCCAGGTCTTCGTCTTGCTCATTCAATCCATGTTCACAACAGAGCACACCCATTTTACAAAGTGTACATCTTCTTTGTCAATTAAAATCCCTTATGAGAACACAGAATCCATCTTTTTCTTTCTCAACTTAATCTGGTGAATTGGATCTTTAGCCATAATGCATGAGGAAGAAGAGTGTGTTACCTCCCTGTGACAGAAGACTAAGGCTCAAAAATGAAGGTTGGGGAAAGGCCTGGTGATTAAAATACAGCTAACTACTCATTGCTTAGAATAAATATACTGAAATAAGATAGAATAATAAAGTAATATCGTATAAATATCACTTTACTAGAAAACAACTGACTTTCTCTCTCGTTGCCTCTCATTTGCAAAGTGCAGCCATTCCTGAAGACTACCCTCACCAGGTAGCAGGCACATCAAAGATGGGTGTGAGCCTAGGAGGAAATCAATATGACTTGGAGTTACTCTGTAAATATAATCTAAAAAGAGAGACCGAACATTAGAATGTTGAGGGGCTTGGGAGTGGGTGGTGCTGAGAAGGCATTTGTCCTGTTTAACACAGAGATTTGCCCTTGGCCATGAAAGGATCTGCTAAACGTTCAGCTTCAAGTGCACATTCACAGCTTCTGCAGAAACCCAAAAAGCTGAGCCTACAGATACCAATGCCTCTGTTCTCAGATAGACTCAAAATAGTTCATCACTGGATGCTTTCATTTGATTTGGAACTGGAAGAAGAATTGCAAAGAAGACAAAATGAAAGGTACTGGACAGTTATCCTTTAAAAGAAATAATTCTGAATTTTGGAGAGAATGTTGTGTGCATGGGTTCAGGTCAGAGCTTATATTCACAAATGTTTGATGGATTTCTGGCTTCAAATGTTTTATCAAGACAATCCACCTTGTAGCAATCTCCAAAGAAGACTGTGTGGCTCCATTAAGTCCGCAATTTGCTTTTTAAAAGTAACTAAATATGCTTTTTCACAACACCGACAAGTCGTCTCCCTCCTGAAGCCAACAGTTTGTCACCCAGCTTCCCCTGCTTTTCAAGCCAGCCATCAAAAAGCAAAGGAAATGTCATGACTTTGGAGCGGTCAGAAAGCTCTTAAGTCGCAGTGCAGGCTATTTCTCCTTTTGTGGCACAGAAAAGAGTGGACAAACACAATGAATAAATAATCCCATTGTACTTACAAATGTGTAACAATCCTTCAAAATGAGGTGAGGAACAAAGATAGGAGATAGCAAGGCAGCCTGGGTCTTAACTGAACAGCTTGCAATTCCAGGGCCAAAACTGCTTTTGCAAACACAAACACACATACACAGCAACTGTGAGAAAAAAAGAATTAAAAATGGCATCGAATTCAGAATGCCAAAGAGGCTCAGCGTAAACAGCCTTCTGCATAATTCACATTGGACACTTAGAGCCTCTGTCAGAAAGGACAGTAGGTTGGGGCCAAGGTTAATACCTTAAACCATTCAAAGAAACTGACTTTGAAATTATCATCAGGATCATGAGTGGTTGCTGAAAACACCTCATCATTTTTACTTCACCAGAGCTTTTTCTGTTCTTGGTTTGTTTGTTTGTTTGTTTGTTTTTAGCACTTGAGACTGAGTCCAGGGTCTTTGCCCTGAGCTACATCCTCAGTCCTTTTTATTTTTTGCAATAGGTCTCACTAAGTTACCCAGGCTGGGCTTAAACTCAGGATCCTCCTTGCCTCAGTCTCCCAAGTAACTGAGATTACAGGTTTGTGCCACTGTGTCTGGCTCCATTCCCTTTTAAAGAAGTCTCATTTTATGTTCTGGCCCTTGCCTATGGCCTCTTTTCATCTCTAGTACCTAAAGCCATCTGCTCCTCACTCTGAATCCAGGGGCAAGCAGCAGGGTATGTGACCACTGGAAAACCTTCCAGAAAATGTCTAACAGAGATTCTAATTCTATGTCATTCTTCTGCATTCATACAAAGAGTAATATAGCAAAATAAATTAGCTATGAAATTCCTAAAACATCTTCATATTCTGGGTCCCAGCTCATCTGCAACACCTTTCTAACTGAGGCAGGAATGATCACAGTTTTTCCCCCGGTATCATCCTCTGCACCATCAAAAACATCAGTGAGGTGAGATTTCATTTAGAAATGTTTCATCTCTGACTCTTGGAATTTTGTTCAAGTTTCAGACTGAATTTTAAGGATGAGTCTTTCTGGAAAGACCTAACCAAGGGAATTGTCAGATACCACTCACTATAAGTCTCATTCTGATTTTGTACACAGTTAAAATTCAGACAGACAGGGGCTGGGGATTTAGCTCAGTGGTTCTGCTGCCTACCTTGAAAGCACAAGGTCCCAAGTTAGATCCCCAGTACCAAAAAAAAAAAAAAAACCCAAAAACCCTCAGATAGTCATAATAATTACAATATTTCTGTAATGTGCTCCTAGATAGGAAGAGGAGGGATGGAGGCAGGTACAAGGGACATAAATCAATTTTGATGAAAACTCTTTGTTGTCCCCAGAGGTTTCTCCAGCCTGAGGTAAAGCACCATAGTCAGGAGGATGTGTACCTGTATTTTCTAAAGTGAGAGTACACTCAATGAAAAAAATAAAATGAAAGGAGAGTATAAAGGGAAATGGGAAAAAGGAAACTAGGCTGTGGGATGTTCCCAGGTGGGGAGATGTAGGGAAAAAGATGTAGAATCCAGGGCTCTAAACTGTCATTGTGTCTTCAGGCCCCTCAGGAAGCCTTTAGGTACCCTCAAGTGGATGCATTCACTAGTCTAAAAATCACATACTGGGGGACTTGATGTCTAAAATGCAAGCAGTAAGACAATTATGAGGTGTGGGCCAGGGCCAGGGTTTTAGCTCAGTGGTGCCTCCGCCTGCCTCTCAAGTGCAAGGTCCTGAGTTCTATTCCCCGTACCAAAAAAAAAAGAGGTTAGTGGTCCAGAACCAAGGAACTGCCTCACTCCTTCCATGCATTGACAGCTCCACTGTGAGAGCTAGAGCCACCAGGAGCCACAGGCCAGAATGACAGTCTCTCCATCCACCTCATGGACAGACCAATGGAGGCGGAAGAGAAAGGAGGAAGAGGAGGAGAGGGAGAGGGGGGAGGGGGAGACTTCCTGGTATTTTAGCAAGACAAATAATAATTTTTTCCCAATCACAGAGTCAGAGAAAGAGTACCCTTTGTTTCTATCATAGTTTCTGTTGTGAGACCTGACACATAAACAGCTAGCCAGGGACGGTACCTAGGTGCTTATGAAAATGCATGTTTTAAAAATGTTCTTCTGTACTTTAATCCCCCTTTAAAATTAATGTTCCTTATTCCTGGGGCTGCTGCGATAGGATCTCAGCCATCTGCCCCTGCTGGTTCCTATGGCATCCTCTGATTAAACAAAGGGGCCAGCTGCAGGCAAGCCATTTCATTTCACAGGGAAACCATACATTCTCTACAGGCCTCACCTAGAGATACAAACCGTCTCTTGAATGGATACATTTTTAGCTAAAGAAACAAATTGTCTTTCCCCATCTCTCCCGGATTAGAGAATGGGAAAGAGACTCCCCCAAGACTTCCAAATTCTTCCAGTCTCAATTTCACGACTTCTCCCCAAGCAGCTCCCGGCCCCTCTCAAAACAGCATTTTTATGTTTGCACAATCCTCTGTCTAGTTCCATGTCATCTTCCTAATACTTTCTTTATATTCAGCCATGCATGTGACCTCCCACATCTCTGAGTAGTGAAACAATAGCACTAAAAAATGATAATAAGATAAAATAAAATTGTGTTGCAAAACTTGGGAAGTGATTACTGTAATTATTCCATAGACACGTCTGATTTAACTATTTCAGCAAATTCAAGTCTGAGGCCTGTGGAAATCTACTTCTCCCATCCATGTGCCACAAGAACATCAGGAAGGCTTCTACTTCTAAATCCAAAAGATAAGCAGTATACTCATTACTACCCCCAGACACCCAAATCTAAGTCTTCTGGGGGCGCTTCTCCTGGGGGCATCTCCAGGCAAGGTACCAGAAAGGGAACACATTCCCATTTCTGTTCTTCTTGTTTCTTTCCCAATTCAGTCCCCTTCCCTCTGAGCATTGCACTACCTGCTATTTACAGCACCATTTCTCAATGGAAGTGATCCTGGCCCCGTGACACTGTTAATATTTATGGCATTTCCACTAAGAGATGTTATTTCTTCAAATCTGTAGAAGAGTTGCAAGAACAGATCAATAATTATTTAAATAATAATCAAGAAATTTAGCATTGATTCTATCATTTACTATTAAAATGTCCCCAGTTTTACCAAGAATGTTCTTTATAGATAAATTTTAGTTATATCCACGATTCAAGATTCAATTAGAGAACGTACATTGATGTTTTCAGATTTCTTCGATTTTCTTTTTTTCTTTTTCTTTTTTTTGGTAGGGGGGTCCCAGGGATCGAACTCCAAACTTGGGACCTTGCACTTGTGAGACAGGCAGTAGAACCACTGAGCTAAATCCCCAGCCCCTTCTTCAATTTTCTTTCATCTAAAATAGTTCTGGTATTTGGTAGACAGGAACCAAGAATAAAAGATATCTCACAATGCAAGGGATGTTCCTAACCAAAAAAAAATTATTCCAAGTTCCACATGATTGTTCAATATGTCCCAGACAGTCATAAGGGCTTGAAAGCCAACTATAATTATTTGCACCTGAAGCCTAGTGCCATTTCACATAAAAACACAAAGTAACTTTTACACACTTTAAGTACTACCAGAATTTTCTAGATCAACAACAACAGTGCAAATCAAGGAAAGACTGAAATCTATTTTGTTAGAAACTATTTCAATAATTATTCATCATTTCAAAAAGTATGTCTCTAATGGCGATGCGGTTCGTATTTAAATCACCACATGACACCCTATAGCTCTCTGTATTCAAGGTTATCGCATTTGCTGTGCTTAAGTTCAAGCACAGAAGAACATTATTTTATTTTCTATATGGTAGTGTCTAAGCCCTTAAATGTTAAAATACATGTTTTATTTTTCATAGCTTTTATTTTATTTCTTTATATTTCACCTAGGGCATTATATTGATTTTTTAAATAATATACTCATATGTAGGTCAGATTTATCTATTGGCTTTTCTTTTGAATAATAAAAGGATTTTGCAAAGCACCAATTATGAAAAGGTGTTTCAACATTGTTGAAAATGTATGTTAGTCAGGAAAATGTGAACACAGCAATTAAGGAATTATCATTAATTATCTTTAGATGTAACACTTGTACTGGGGTTGTTTTCTAAAAGATTTTTTTAAGGGTGAAGGGGGTGAAGGGAGGGCAGGGGAATGGGGAAAAAATGAGAACCAAGACATATCATGCAATGGTACAAGATCCCAATGATAAATGTAACTCTATTGTTTGCTTTAAATGTACCAATAACCACAGAAAAAAATTGTATAAAAGGTTTCTTTAAGAGATTACATCAAGAAGTATTTGCAGATAAAATGCAGTGATTTGCTACGAAATCACTGGGGTGGATGAGCAAGTCAGGAAGAGATAAAACAAGGTGCACATGTCAATAATTGTTGGTGCCAGATGATGGGTACATCAGGCTCAGTTTACTCTTCTCTCAACTGGAAGGAATTTTTGAAATTTTCTGTAATAGAAAAATTGAATTAAAGAAAAAGAGCCTGGTGTTTGTGATGGGGTTGAGAACCACTGGTTTGTGGTGAATTGTATTTTCAGCTTCCTTTGGGGCTTACTCTTTTGAAGTTAAAAAAAAAAAGTTCAAATCAAAAGCATTGGCTTTCAAGAATGTTGTCTCTGTTATGAGTCTTTAAATCTATTTAGAAACTCAGCGGCCAAAAATTGACTCTTTCCATGTGCCTTTATGTCTTCCCTTCAGTGGCTGGCAGACTGTGCAGGATGGAGGAGAAAGGTCACTTAGAGAAGGGTGGAGACAGCGGGCACAGGGGCTTAGGAACTACATGGTGAGGAAGAACGAACTCTATCAGACATCCATTCTCCCACTCCACTGCCTCCCCACAGCTAGCGACTCTCCTGTTCCCTGTGGCTCCCTCCCTGGGATGTGAAGCATTTTTACAAAATGGACAAGTCTCAGGGGGTCAGTGCCTGCCCTCCCCTCCTGGCCAGACGTCCTTGTAGTTCACAGATTTCTCTTCCTCTCTCTCTCCCCTTGCTTCTAATTCACTTTCCCAAAGATGGGCATTACTCTCAAAAAGACATTCCTTTATGACCATGCCTCTGGTGTCAGGCTGCGTGCTGGGGAGACAGAGAGCAAAACAAACAGCATTTGACCTCTGAAATGCTCAGTCTAGTCATGGTGGAGCATGATCAAAGAAGAGCGGCCCTTGATCAGGACGGTGAAGCAGACACTGTCTCCTTAGGTTTCACAGGCTCTGCAGAGCAGCCACTGCCTCAAACAGCCCACTGTGGGGAAAGCAGGAAGCCTGCCCTCCTGCCTCCAGGAGCCACAGCTGAATTCAGTTTAGCTACCAAACACATACCCTGCACTAGGCACTGCCATTTCTAAACTATTCTCGCTTCCTCCCCTGCTCTCATCTTGGATCTACATCAAATTTGCTACCCTGTCAGCATTTCCTACCCCAGACAGATCGGCACTTGGAGCTGTTTCTAGCCTACTAACACAGATGCCTTCCCGACAATTCCTGGTTCTTTTTAAACATTTAGAAAACACTTTCATTAAAACTGGGATGAGTGAGACCAGCTCAACTCACACAGCAAGGAGGAGGCAGAGTTTTATGAGGGCTTGGAGAAAAAGGCTCTAGTGCACTCAGGGTTAGGGGCTTCTCCAGTTTGTCCCCCTAAGAAATATTTGCATCTCAAAGGATCCCAAAAGTGTCCTGGTCTCTCCAGCTCCTCATGCCCACCTTACCCAGGGCTTAGCATAAATCTAGTCATCAGAAACACTTTGATCAACCCATGCCTCCTGCCCTCCTGTTTCTCCTACCCAGCAAAACTCAGCCCCTAAGCAGTCCCACCAACGACCCAAAGCCTAATCACACTTCCAAACCAATGTGCCTTTCCTGTTCTGCACTCCTTTGACAGTTCTTCCCTTGGTTCCTCCTCCCACATAGCTCCTCCCAGAGGACAGTCTTACCTCCCTGCTGGGGAAAATGATGTCAAATCCAGCTCCCACACCTAGGGATTCCGTCAGACAAGGAGACACCCTTCACACCATGGAATCACTCCCCAAAGGCATACCCATGGCCAGGAAACCCAGTGACAGGAATGCTTTCCAGCCTGAGCAATAGCATACAGGCTTTCTGCTGCCTATTACTGCCTGCAGTGCCCCTAATGCTCTCTCACCTGGAAATCTCTTCCTCATTCCCAGCACACAGTTAACATTGCCTCCAAGAGGTTGCCCTGAGCAAACACCCACCAAGCACCCCCATTTGGTCCACACACCTCCTCTGGCACACGCACCGCCAGCTCTCACATCAACCTTAACTTTTGTGTTGGAATCATTTCCTGGAGGACAGGGGCCAGGTCTCCTTCACCTGGACTCTGTCTGGCCCAGAAGAGGTCATGTATTTGCTGACTGAGCTTAACAGCAAAGGGCAAAATACTTTAAAATGTCCTGGGCTTGCTCTGGACCCTGGAATTACATAGTCACAAGCTTCCATAAAAGCTAGGTGCTCCTGTTATGGAACTGGTATGTGTGAGTGGGTCCCCCTCAGCATGATCACTTGAGCTAAGATATTTGGGAGGGAATGGGTCCTCATCCACACCCTGGAGACCTTTCAAACAGCTTTGGAGTTCTCACCTCTACAAATACACACTCTGCAATGGGAGGTTGATGCAGGCTCCCTCAGACCGTGAATAAAATAGCACTGGTAACCTATAAATTCCCTCTATTTCTGCCTGAACATTGAAGTTGAGGGTGAAAAACAAATGTATTTTTCCCCCATCACATACACCTCTTGCACACCATCACACGCGAAGAAAAGAAAATGAAACCTATCAACGGAAGGGGATTTTCTCCTTCCTCTCTAAATGTTATCAGCACCTTGCTTAGTTCCAGCTCAGAGTAGGCACTTAAAAAAAGTAAAATGAAGTTTTATACCAAAAATCATGAAAACTTATACCTCACTGGTTTTCTTTCCTAATAGGCTGACTTTTAAAGGAATAAAATAATACATATCTTCTGCTTAGAGATCAAATGAAAGACAATTCACAATTCTTCCTGCATTGATACTGTACTTTAAAATGCAAAATTAGTCAACTCCCTCATTTGGGGAGCATAGGGGCTTCTGGAATCCAACCAAGTCTGCCTCTTTCAGTACATTCCCTGCTAGCGATGCTCTCAGGAATCAAATGTGGTTTATTTCATTTAAGTCGCCTTTTCTTCAATTCAGAAAAAAATGAATGTTGCAGCCAGATAAGAAACTATAGTCTGCTTTCAAGAAGGTTACAAGAAAACTGCATCTTGCATTACTAATCCTTTATCTTCATGTTAACAAAAAGATTACTGACACATTTTTGAATGAAAGAAAATAAAATAGCAAATGCATCTTAGGAAATGTGTAGCTTTCATGCAACACACAAATCAGTTGTTAAATATTTTTAAATGAAGGAAAATGCATAATAAATTTTTCCAGTGGAAATAAGGAAACCAACTTTTGAGACAGGAGAAAAAAACTGGGAATGGAAAACTGTCTTTTCAAAGTATAGATTGAATTAATTAAGTAATTATACATATAGCTGCTTAATAGATAACATGTTTTCTAAAAATGATCTCACTGGCCCATGGTAAGTGTTTTCAGAGACCAGCTATGTGGGTCCCTCCTGCACAGGTCCCCGGAAGGCCTGAAGCTGAGCCAGCCAGGCAGCCTACAGCCATCTCTACATTTACCCAAGGCCTCCAGATAGACTCCAAAGACAGGGGAGCAGCCTGGTGCTCAGCAGTGCAGGCCAAATCCGCCTTTCCACAGCATGGGTTCTGCTCAGGACCACCATCCGTGGCAGTTCTCAGGTAGACCTGAGCTCAGTCTCCAGCTCAGTCTCCAGCCTGCCACTTGCAACTGGGCACCTTGGGCAAGTTCCCTAACCTCTCTGTGCTTATATATACATTTATAAATTGTATATAACAATATGCCTACCTCATAGAATTAAACAAGTTAATTTGGGGGCTTAGCACTGTGCCCAGCACCCAGGAAGCACTATATAAGCATTTTACTGAATTATATAAATAAACAAATACAGTCCTGAGAAAACAAATCTACACACAATAAAAAAGAGTTTACCAATTTTGAGCAAGGAGAAGAGAAACTGAGAAGATTACAGGATGGAACTGAAGTTGACTCTCCCAAAACAGATGACATGTGCTACTTGGAAAATTAGAAAATCTGAAGAGGTATCTGGTTGATGGTTTAGTGGGAGTTTTTGTCTTTGTTTTTGAAGAGAAAACAGATGCTTAATTCCACCTTAAATGTGTTAGGTTTTTTTTTTTTCAGAAATGACATGATAATAACTTGGCAATAAGAAAAAAAACACTTCTTTATGTCTTGTTCTAAGTACTTTATATACATCTCACTTGATCCTCATTACAATTTTATGAGAATATCAATATTATGCCCATTATACAGATGAAGAAACTGGGCCACAAAATATGTGTCTTTCCCAAAGCTGGTAAGCAAGTAAATTGAGAAAGAATAGCCTTATACAATTATAAGATTTTATTATCAAATGCCTGCATGACAGTTCATTATGTATTCAAATGCAGCGTTTAATTTCACAAATCTGACACAAATGTTGTTACTCCTGTCTTATAGGTGAAACTCAAATATAACTATAAAATAGTTGTTAACATGTGCTTCAGAAATGTACAGCTGTTGCACAACTCACTTTTCTGTGATGCAAATTTGTGCAAGAGTAGAAAATAAAAAAGCAATATTCATTTAAAACAGAAATTCCATTAGGTGTAATTTTGCCAATATTTTAATGTTTTGCGCCCAGTGTAGCAAGCTGGGGAAGAATCCAATATTGCACATGATGCTCATCATACAACTTTTTCCACCTACTTTGGTAAGATCACTCACTCTATTTCACAGGTTCTACCCAGGCTTTGTCCTTGTCTCTAATTCATCCATCTAAATGTGCCCTTACCCACACTACACTGACACTAAGCTTTATTTTTAATCAATAATACTGGAACTTGAACCCAGAGAGCCTCTGCACTGAGCTGCATCTACAGCTTGGTTTTGTTGTTGTTGTTGTTTGTTTGTTTGTTTGTTGTACCAGGGATTGAACTCTGTACCCTTTACTTGCAAGGCAGGCAGCAGCACCACTGAGCTAAATCCCTGAACTTTTTTTTTTTAGATGAAGTCCAGATTTACCGGAGCATTTTTCACCCATTAGGGATTTAACATTTCTTTCTTTACTCTGCCAGTATCTTTATTATGACTGCAACTGTTTTTCAATGTCCTGATGAGGAAATTGCATAAGTTTTGAGTAATCTGTTTCTCATCCTATTTTCCCACGATCTTTGTTGTTTTTAGAATATGATTTTGTAGAATGTGAGGTTTTTCAAGAATTTTATATTATATCATGGCAGAATTGCCTGTATAGACAAAACATGTTAATTGACTCATCATTATCCTACAAATGTATGTCATATTTCAATCCAAAACAGCATTGGGTACATTTTTTAGGTAAGTTTTGACTGGTCTGAAATGGCCAACAGGCCAATGTTTTTAAACTTTTTAATTAGGATGAAATAAAATGCTTGCAAGTGATCATTTCAAATCCTTCTCCCGTGCCAGACCTAATCTGCCTATGCGGAGTCTCACTACCCATTCTCCTCAGAGGAAGGCACAGCGACCTGATTAGAGTATGGTCTAGAACAGACACAATGAGGCACAGTCAATGTGGGCGGGGCTGCTGAGTTTAAGGGGCCGTACTCCGTTAACCAACAGAGCCCTTTCCACTTGCTGCAGAGGAATCACAAGGCTTGGCAGGATACAGGAGTTCAATAGTTTCCCTTGTGTCTTCTTCTTCACACATCAGGTGGAGGAGGAAGTTCACTCCAACCTGCTCAGCAGATCCCACCCATCATATCAGTCCCTCAACACCTCTTTAATTTTACTCTCCCCTGTAGTCGTCCAGACAGGAGAAAAATTTCCAGAATTTTCCTTCTTGAAGAAAAGGGAGAACCTACTTAAATCTCAGGCCCATGCAACATACCTCAACTCAATGCCTTCCACAGAACCCTGTGCAGGTATATTCACCACTTTTGCTGTCCTAAGAAATAGAGGGGTGATTGGCAGGGCAAAATTTTGGCACTCTGGGTTTCTGGTCATACTACTAACACATGCTACTGAAATCTGACCCGTGACAATGAACATAAGGTTTGAGTCAGTTTTATATCAGAGTGCGAAATATATGTATTATCGGTCCTCTTGCTCAGTTACCAAAGCTCAAGATCATGTTCTTAAAATCATACTCTCTACCACAGCTCAAAGAAGCAGCATCATTTGTTTCTTTCACTACCTGTGTGAATACTGAAGCTCCATCCATCCAATGTACTTTTTCATCATTGAAGAAAATCTTTTAAAAAGGAGCAACTAATCTCCACAGCAGTTCAGATGATGCTATCATCTTCATTGTTTCCTTACAGAAATATTCCCAAGGAATCCACTGGGCGTTCACCATTTGAACTTACATGCCGGAGAAAGGTTAAGAGGCCTTTTAATTCTAATTAAGTAATCAGTAAACTCCAAGTAGAAGACAAGAGTGGGGAAAAACGCATTATATGTAAGGAAGACACTTAATGAAAGGAGTCCTCTGGAGAAAAAAATAATAATAAAACAGGTCACGGACTGTAGAAACTAGAAAGTTCTGCATAGCAAAACACCTATTTGTTTTCATGTTCAGTCTCTTCCTGTGGAAGACACTTTCCCTTGTCTACGTGGACCCAAGTAGCTGTCAGTCACAGCCTGATGGCAGTGAAATGTTATGGACTGAATTGTGCCCTCATCTAATTCATATGTTGAATCCTTAACCGTAGTAAGAGTATACTTAGAGATAGAGCCTTTTGGGAAGCAATTAAGGTTAAATGAAGTTATAAGAGGCTCTAATCCAACAGGACTAGTGTCCTTGTAAGAAGAGGCAGAGACACTAGAGCTCTGGGAGTCTCCATGTGCTCATGAAGAAGAAAGGTCATGGGAAGATATACAAAGAAGGTGACCATCCGCCAGCCAACCAAAGCACACTCACCAAGAACCAACCCTGACTCCTTAATCTTGGACTGCTAGGCTCCAGAACTATGAGAAAATAAATTTCTCTTGCTTAAGTTATGAATCTATAGCATTCTGTTACCAAAGCACAAGTGAGCACATATAGCACATAAGCAAATGATTGCAATGCAAGGATGGGGGTTAAGTTTCAACACACACTTTGGAGGAAACTCAAACATTCAAACCATGGCAAAATCATATTTTATAGAAGGAGCAAAGTGAAAAGGTAAATTGAATATTTGCCAAAAAATAGAAGACATAAGGAAAATCAAAGAGTAGAAAAAGCAGAAATGACAAATTTTAAAATTAATAGTAACAAATAAAAGAGGAAATTAAATTCACAGTAAAAGAAATAGTGGAAATAACAATGAAATTGACCTCTGGAAAGATCGAGCAAGAGAAAGAAAGAGAAAGCTGTGGCACTATTATGAAGTACCAGAACTTGTAGGAGGTGGGACCTAGCAGGAGGAAGTGAGGTCATCAGGGACAGGCAAATGGGAGATATTGAGACCTTGGTGTCTTCTTCTCTCTCTCTTTACTTCAGAGCTGTGAAGAAGTGAGGGTTTTTTTATTCCACACACACCCCCCACCACATGACTAGTGGAGGGAAATGACCAGGGATGGAAGCCTCTGAAAGTATAAGCCAAAATAAACCTTTTGTCTTTCTCAGGCATCTTGTCAGAGTGATAGAGTTGAAAATTGAGATAAAGTAAAAATGATAAATTGCCAGAATTATCCAAAGAAGAAATAGTTTTAGAACTACAATCAGTAAAAGTGTCAGGCCCTGACAGTTAGTTTTACAGTTCAGTTGTATCAAACCTTCATGAAGCAAATAAACCCTATGTTATTTAAAAGTAACAAAGAATAGAAAATAGAAAGGTTTTCCAACCCACTTATGAAGTTTGTATAACCTGATACCAAATCTGATCAAAGAAAATAGTAAGAAGAAAAATTATAGGTCAATTTCATTTATAAACAAAGAATAAAATACTAAATAAAACACTAGCAAGGAGAATCAAGAAAAGCATTAGAAACTGGATATAACTAAGGAGTTTATTCCAATACAAAAGGATATTCTAACAGTTAAAAATTGATACACAGTTCACAAAATAAGATATGCAAATGGCCAATAAGCATATAAAAATTATTATCAGAGGACCAGGGATTTAGCTCAGTGGTTCCATCACCTGCCTGGCCAGCACAAGGTCCTAAGTTTGATCCCTGGCAGAAAAAAAAATTATTTATCAGACATCATCAAATGTAATGGAAAACAGCTGGTAAATAACATTCCAGTGGGGGGGAAAACAGAACAATGTTCTGCCTCTAAGCTTCATTGCTGTCACCCTAGCCAGACATGTTTCGGATTTTAAACATCGGGTACCTGGCTTGGTTTTTTGTTTTTTTTGTTTTGGGGTTTTTTTTTTTTATTCTTAACTTCTGATGTTTAATAATTGTCTCTCTGTTCAGTCCATTATTATTTCAGAAATAAATGTGTTTCAAAAATACACAATAACAAAGGAATATATTTAATCACTGAACAGTAATAGTGTGTTGATGTTTTAGCATTCAATTTTCTAGGGATGAGGTTGGTTTTGGCTTTTGTTTTCACGGTGCTGGCATTGCAAAATGAAACTTTAAAAGTTAGATTATTTTTCTTTTAGAGAAAAGAACCTTCTCCAGACTTCCTCAAGCCTAGAACACAAATGGTTACCCCTATATCTCCTCAGCCCAGATTAATGGATAGAATATATGAATCCCAATACCAAGAGATCAAGCCCAATTTCAATCATTTAGGCAAGGGAAGAAAAGGCCCAGTTCTAGGAAGGTATGGATCAAGACCATACCTGGAAACCATACCTGCAAATGAGACCATACCTGGAAATGTCTGATATCTCATTGTATCCCCTACCCCATGTTCCTTGCTATAAAAGAGCCAACACATCTGTACATAGTGAAATGATGATTTGAAGCAAATGCGCCCCTCTATCTCTTCAGATCTAACTTTGAATAAAACCTTTTTCCTTTTTACAAAAAAAATATTTAATACCATTAGTCATCAGTGAAATACAAATTTAAGTAACAGAGATACCAATTACTTCTCACCAAAAAAGTTAAAATCAAAGACTAACAACACCAAGTGTCGGTGAGGATGTGACTCAGGTGTAATTCTCAAACAATGCTGATGAAAGTGAAAAAATGATAAAACTATTTTAGAAGGCTGTTTGGTAATTACTTATAAAATTAAATACCCATATTCCTTTGGCCAGAATTGCATCTCATGTAACAGTTATAGAATTAATATAATTATTATATAAAATATCAATTTTCTAACCCACCACCTATAAGAAAATGTTTGAAGAATATATAGCCACAAGTGATTATTACTAGGATATATAAAGAAAATATTGCTTTGTAGGACAAATCAATAAGAAAAAATGTAAGAATAATCCAATAAAAATGCATGCATAGTCAGATCTCCAACGAAGAAAGACAAATGGCCAATAAACATATAAGATAAATCCCAACATCACTATCAGGAAAGCGCAAATTAAAACAATAAACTTCACCAAATCATCAAACTGTCAATAGGACAAATAGGGACAAGATGTAGCTCGTGCAACATCTAATGCTGCCAGAACACACTTAAACCTCCATTTGTATTGCTGCCTGAGTGGGGAGAGCAGCAAAACTTTTAAATGAAAATGTTGGGTGTAAGAAACACAATCCCTAAACAATGCACCTTGGCATCTGTATATGTTAGGCTGAAGAAATTGAGAAAACTACAGATGCAGAAAAGTCTCCTTCTGCCACCTTGCTGTAGAAGGCTTGTATGTGATGGGTGCTCTATTCCAGGAGGGAAGGAAGCTTATACAGAGCCTAAGAAGCATCTGAACAGGCCCTGCTAAAACCCAATGCAGGTTATTACCCATAAATCACACCCCCTTTTGTCCTATCATGTTTCTATGCTTCTGTCCACTCTTCATCAAACCTAAGCACAAAAATGTGCATCAGCCAGGAGTGATCGCGCACGTCTGTAATGCAAGCACTCTGGGAGGCTGAGGCAGGTGGAACATGAGCTCTAGTCCCAGCCTGGGCAACTGAGCAATTTAGCAAGACTCTGTCTCAAAATAAAAACTATATAAAGGAAGCTGGAGATATAGTTTGGTATGATGAACTTGGGTTCAGTCCTTAGTACCACCAAAAAGAAAAAAAACCTTAACTGCTAATTCTCTATCTTCATGTCTAGATGCTCCATGTCACATAAAACATTTATTAAACACGCTTGCTGTGCTCTTTCTTACTACTCCATCTTTGATTTTAATGTTGTCAGCCCTGAACCTCATTGTGGATGAGGAATGACACAACTTTTTCTCCCCTACACAAGTAAACACCAAATCTGGACCCCAAAACTAAGTTTTTTCTCTGCATTCCTAACACAAATCTCCAAGAAAGTATAGGAGGTCAACAAACAGAGAGTCCCCAGTGCCAGGCATTCCCAGGATTCTGGAGATCTTGCTCCGGAAGTGTCATCAATCAGCGGGCTCTCAGCCATTTATCCATTTATTGTGTGACACTTAGTGACTCCATTGGTCATTCCTGAATCAGACAGAACTAGCAGATACAATTGTTTCCTGCCTTTCTCCTGGAAAGGCCCCTCTTCCTGACCTAATTCATGTGGCATCTGACCTCTGGAAGAGCCTTGTGCCATGTCCTGTGTGCTGACTTTCCCAGGCAGAGCATTCTATTACAGCAGAAGCTGCATTATGCCAAAACACAGGCAAAATAACTTGTAAAGGAAGTAGAAAGTATCAAAGAGAGTGTAAAATCATTATACTATGTAATATAAATGTAATAAACAATATAAAAACGAGATGATTCTTCCACTGTCTGCTTTTCTATCATCACCTTAATGTCTATTTGATAACTAAAAATTTTCTATGAAATTTGGAGAAAAAAATCAGAACTTCCTAGGTTTTTCTCTTTTAAGGAAGTATAGGTAATCATGGAAATAGAAATGTTTTGTTCCAAGAAAGGAAAATTTGGTTCCATGTACAATTTTTGGCCTTCCTTGCATTTGTTGAGATCAGAACAAAAACATTAGTAGCCTAAATAAGGTCCTGTGGTAGAAACAGGAGAGCATATCGGTCCTGCCTGGCTGTGGGGAGTAAAGGAGACTTATGGCCTTCCCTAGCACCTTTGCCTACAGAGCTCAGGCCCATATGCAGTTGGTTGTGTTACTGGAAAGAAGAATGTACAGTGTGGATAAACACAATAACCCACTCTCCCAACTAACTATCTTCTTGGAAAATTAAGGAATACAGGATTGGGGTCAAAACTGAAATTACCAGCACTGGGTCTCTCTCTCTCTCTCTCTCTCTCTCTCTCTCTCTCTCATTCTGTCATTTTTTTTCATTGAGTTTATTGGTAATACAGTTACATTTATCATTGGGATCTTGTACCTTTATATGACACCTTGGTTCTTATTTTTTCCCCATACCCCTGCCCTCCCTTCACTTCCCTCCACCCTTCCCTATTTACAAAGACTTTGTTTCCATTTTTTCCTTTTCACATTTTTTTTCTTTTCCCTTCTTACCTGTCCCCTACCCTTCCCAATTCTCCTACACCTTTAGCCCTTTTCTTCCTATTTCACATTATCAGTTATACAATTTGAATCTTACTTACATTTTCAGTTTTTCACACTAGAGAAACTATTCAGTATTTACACGTGTGTCCTATTCATTTCACTTAAGAGTATGGCCTCAATGTGCCTCCATTTAGCTATAAACGTCTCTAGTTTCTCATTCTTTATGGCTGAGTAGTACTCCATTTTATAGAAAAAATACATCTTCTTTATCCAGTTTCCAACTGATGGGCAATTAGACTGTTTCCAAGTTTTAGCTATTAGAAACTGTCAGGCTATAAGCATGGGTACTCATATATCACTGTGGTATGATTCTTGTAATTCTTTTGGAAAGATACCCAGCAGAGGGATAGCTGGGTCAAATGGGACCTCTAATCCTAGTTCTTTGAGGTATCTCCATATTGATTTCCACAGTGGTTGCAACAGTCTGCACTCCCACCATCATTCTGTCATTTTAGAAGTAAATAGCAACAGCAGGAAAAATACAAAATGGCTAAGTTTTGAAGGCCAAGTTGGAGAGCAAAAAGAAATGAGGCAAGGCAGCTATTGTAAGCAAGCTCATTAAGGCAATGTGCCTGTAGGAAAATATAAACCTGCTGGAGGATTTTCACACTTTGCCCCCCCCCCAGTGGAAGGCCAGGAAACGGGGTTGAGTGTCTGGAGACCCTGACCCCAGGACAGTTTAGTGACCATCTGTCACGAAGGGCCTAGGGAGTCCATCACCTCCCCAGAAACCAGAGTAAGCCCAGATGAACCACTGAGACAGGGTTTTTCAGCCCTTCTCCCTGTCTTTTCCCATAAGGAGACTTTTTTAGGCATTTTTCCCTAATTATTCCCCCATTATATTTTTAAACCACAAATATGTTGTATCCATTTAGATAGTCTGTGCTTTATGTGTAAAAAGAGTGAAATTTTGCCTCCCGAGAATCTATTTTTTCACCCCTTTTGGGATGAAACAATGCTCTGAGAAAGGGTGGCTTCAGCCTGCAAAGTGTCCTCACCTTCATCTTGCCTTAGATGGCATGATCTTATAAACACAATCAATAGATAAAATGGGCTGGGGATGTAGCTCAGTAGCACTGCACCTGCCTCAAAAGCATAAGGTCCTGAATTTGATCCCCAGTACTGGAAAAAACATATATAGATAAAAGTAATTATATTTTTATGAAAACAAGTAGAACTAATTAGCCAGTAGTACAGGTATTATCCTGAGTCCTGTCCTTGATAGAGTATATGTGCCCCTAGGTAGCAGAATCACAGAAGTACAGGTGAGAGGCAGACTCCGTGGGCTCTAAGGAGGCTTTGTGTTTATCACAAAAATTTCATACATATATGTCTTTCCTCATTGTAAGGATCACCTTCAGAATCTACAACGAGTGATCGAAAACTATGGTGAATGTTTAAGTCTTTAAAAAACTTAATGCAGTAAAAAACACATTGCCAAGAAAAATGAGATTAAGTACATTCAAAGCAAAGGTATAATATTAACCATATTTTGAGGGTGATTAATGGGAGTGGGTCTTTTATTGTAATTTTAATTTAAATATTCACTGTAGTTTTGAACACACATCACTGATCAAATGTTTATGACAATTTCTGTCAAATAAAAATTATACAGGGCATCCTCATTCACCTTAATCACTAAATCTGGCACTGTGCAACTTTCAGCCCTTCCACCAAGCCAAAATAACCACAAATTTGAATTGATTCAGAACATCAAGGCAGCCATGACAGTGCAATTAAAGACACTCACAGAAGAGAACCTCCAAAGCTGCTTCAGAAAGCAGCAAGAAGGAGAGGATAGGTGTGTTTTGAAGTAAGAGGGGATATTTTGAGGTGGATTGATGGCAATGTGTGTTTTATTGCAATAATTTTATTATGCAAACATTCACCATAGTTTGTGAACACGCAGCATATATTATACCTAGTCCTACCAGCCAAGAAGATTTTGTCATACTTTGTGATTCACCGTACTATAGAATACAAATGTTTTGCTTTCATAAATTTTTCTAAATTAAAACTGTAATATAAAATTTAGTATTTTTCAATCCATATTGCCTCAAAATCCTGATACAGCATCCCAGATGTGGGAACAAGGTACCCACTTGAAAATCTCTCTTTTGGAAAGACAGAGCTAACAAGCTCCTGAGGCAAACAGCTCAGAGTTAACTTGAAAACAGTTGGTTAAAATGGACTAGACAGCCATTTGGTTCCAAAGCATGCAGGGGCTTCATTTAACTAAATCACTTAAATTGGCTTACATTATAATAGTAGTTGCAACAATAGTTACTATCATTCTAGTTACCTATAAAGTAAGTAATATCACCCCTGTTTTATAGAGACAGAAGATGAGGCTTGGGTGGTCACCCTTTGTCCAAAGCCCCAGGAGTAGAAATGATGCAATGACAATTCAAGTCCAACTCTGCCTGAGCACAACGCCAACATTTTTAAGCAGTGCTGTCCCTCCTTTTGTATAAACAAACTGATTGAAAACAGAAGTGCTAAATGTCAAGTAGAAATATTTCTGCTAAGATAGAAGCCATGTCACTCATCTTTCTGGGCTTCTGAAAAATCTGGGCAATAGCTCCATCCTTCTAAAACCAGCCAGATTGGAAAAGCCACTGTGAAGATTTGTTTTCAAATTTGAGACCCACTCCAAGAGGGTGTTCTTGGAGCTCAGCAGACAATGAAAAATCATCCCTAGCTCTACCCACTAACAATTGGTGCATAGAACTCCAGCTCTCTATCAAGCTCCCAGCTCCAGCCAGCTAAAAGGGCTCCCTGCTTTGCATGCGGCTGCACAGAGGCAATTTATTTTCTCATTGGAAATGGTGATGCCGAGAGAGCAGAGCTGTGTCACACATGGGGAAGTCACCACTATAGGGAACAGAGGCTCCTTCCAGCTTGGCTTAGCTGCCATCTTTTAGGCTGATGTGATAGCAGCGAGAATGGTGCATACCCAATCCCTGTCTCAAATCCCTGCCTTCTCAGAGAGAATAATGGCAAGGTTCGTGGGGGAGAAAGGGAGGGGAACGTTTTCCTTGAAACCTTGACTGTTGGGCTCTATAGAGATAGATTAGCATTTCAGAGATTTATTCAGTTTCTTGGGTAAAGAAGCTGACTCACAGAGAGTATAAGTTTGGGTGTGATAGCTTAGAGCTAAATCTGTGTCCTTAAGCAGCATCTCAAGCCAGTAATTTTGAAAAGGCATAATGGAGTGCTGTGATAACCCCAAAACTCCATAAATAATGGAGTCACGCCTCTCTTATCTGCTAGTCAAGCATCAAACACCCACAGCCGTACAGAGCATCTGAAAACATACAACTACCCCAGCAGTCACCTCCTGGAGAAATTTTAAAGCCAGGTAAACTCTAGGAGGGAAGGTTATAGAAGGTCTGCCATGAGTGGTGGGTTGGTAATGAAAGGAGTCTCTTCGTAGGTAAGCAATGGCTCTAAAAATCAAGTGTCATTAGGCACAAAAGGAAGGAATGGTAAGGAAGATGACAAGAATACAGAAAACCTAAGTCCTAGAGAAACATAAAATAGCAGCACTTTGCAATGAGTGAACCACAAATACAAGTCACAAATGTAATTTTAAATTTTCTAATAGCTACCCCAAAAGTAAAAAGGAACCCATAACATTAATTTAATCATTTATTTTACTTAACCAATATACTCATGATATCCTGTCAATATGTTAAAGTTATTGAGATATTTGTGTCCCTTTTTAATAGTAAATCTTCAAGGTCCAACACATGTTTTGCATTTAAAACATAGCACAGTCTGGACCAGCCACACTTTATGTGATGTCTCTGGTGGCTACTGTACCCATGGAAGATTCCAGTTTAAGGGAATCTAAATCGTGGAAAACAGTAACTAGTCTAAACGCCCACCAAATAGCGAAGACGTCCTTTAACTTTATTATATTAAAAATGAACTACATCGATTCCCAGTATAAAAAAAAAAAGAAGCCTTTTGGCTGGGGATTTACCTCAGTGGTGCTGCTGCCTGCCTCACAAGCTCAAGGTCCTAAGTTCTAAGTTCGATCCCTGGTACAAAAAAAAAAAAAGAGAGAGAGAGAGCTACAAAGCAACAAATTAAAATGAGTAAATTGAATCCAATAACTCAAAATCAGAATGCTGATGGGCTGGGGATTTAGCTCAGTGGTTCTGTGGCCTGCCTTGCAAGCTCAAGGACCCGAGTTCAATCCCCAGTACCAAAAAAAGAAAAATAATAATGCTGAATGGCAAAAGCAGTCTACGGAAACATACACGGAGTACCATTGAAGTAAAGCATTTTTAAAAAAAAATAAAACCTGAAAACAACACATGTTACTTTCAAATCCAGTATGCCATGTGGTAAAAAAAATATAACTCAGACAGTAGGAATATGCACAAACTTTAGAAAGGGTTTCCTTCTAGAGGAGAAAGGAAGGAATGGGGAAAGAAAAGAGCCTTGAAAAATCCTCGAGTCCTCAACTGAATATTTATTGACTTTATGCATGTAAAAAAAAATAACCTGACAGGAACAGAAGAAAATGTTAATGTTGTTATCAAAATGTGTGTTGATATTGGTACAGAAATTATCATTAAATCATTTTCAGTTCTTTTCTATATATTTCATAAATTTCAAGAAGAGGAAAGGGAAAGAAGACATGGACACAATCAGCGGGGGAAAGAACGAGATGCAATATTCTGAGCAGACAGAATTCTGGATGTGGTCCCCTGTGGGGCCCGTCTGGCATCCCATAATGAAGATGCCTTGCGCCTCCTCCAAATGCAAACACAAACACTGCAGGCCCTCAGAGATGAGTAACGCGTACGCATGCTCCTAACTGTGAACCTGGTGAAAACAGAAATATGCTCTTGTTTTCAAAAACGCTATAAAGCAAAGGAACCTTTTGTTTTATTTATAAGAACCTATTTTTTTTTTACCAGTTTGCACAGAACTTTGAGCATGTAAGAGGTTCTCAGTCCTCCGGAACTCGGGCTCAGCAGCTCCCCTCTTGGCAGGAATCGGTAACTGATGCGGTCTATTTGCTTTCAGCCCGCACAATCAAACTCCAGCTCTAGAGTCGCTCACACTGAGCCCCCTCCTCCGTAAAGTTGAACTTGGCTCGCTTACTCCCGGCCCAGTTCCCCTACCCCACACATACCTGTACACCCTACACACACGCAGCCTGTATCCTTGCTTCTGCCTCCTCTCCTGCCTTCTGAGCACTTCGGACTTCCAGTCCAGCTAGGACTCTGCATTTGGTGCCCTCCACAAATCCGAAGAGCTCATTGTTCTCCTGTCTTTCAGCTCACTTATCACGGTGCATCAAAACTCTGACCGCTTGAGTTCGGGGTTCCTAGCCCTTCTCTATGAGATGCCCATCTGCCCCCAACTTTATGCCTGCCCCTTCCTGAGGAAACAGTTCATCGACCCCATGGAAACAGCTTCTGATGTTAAGCACTATCAGTGGGGCTGTTGCTTTTGAAGCGTCAGCAATTACCTGTGTCACACCTACCTATCTATCACACACAACTTTTTATTACACACTTAAATTTTTTTAAAAAAGGAAAAGGAAGAGAAGAATGTATATGTGGGTGGTGAGGCAGGAGCTCCCATTCCAGGCCCCAGGCCCCAGGTGGACAGATTATTTCACACTCTCTGGTGATTGTATTTTGCATTTTCTAGGTGTCCAAGCAGACAGCTCAGCCTCAGGTTTTCAGGGTCCTTTCATTTTAGACTTGCTATGGATGATTATTTATAAGCTGACTTCCTCTGCTTTCTTTGGGAAATTTTGTGCACATAGAAGGAGTTTATTTTCCTCAAAAAAAGGAATTTTTGCTTTTTACTTTATGCTTTTGGTTTTTTAAAAAATCAAGATAAATCCCTGTGTTAGCTAATAAAAATTCCAATTTTTCTATCACAGACCACAAGATTTCTTGCAATTCATTTATTTTAAGAAAGAGTAATATTTTAGCTGTTTGTAGAAATTAAACTATTGGGAAAGGAGAGACCAAAAAACTTAATTTCCACCATCCAAACAAGTATTCTGAAACAATTTTTTTAAAGTCTTAAAATCAGGGGATTCTATGAAAGCCCTTTCCCCTCCAGGATATTGTGAGCACTGCAGAGCAAAAGTAGAAATGCCACAGACTGGTCTCATTCATTAGAAAAACAAAAAACAAGTGAGGCATTATACAGCCCTTCTGCATTTTAAGTATACTGAAACTTAATTTCATTCTTCTCCTAGAAGTATTCCAGGACCACCGTGTGGAAGGAAAATTCTATCTCAGCCCTTCTGGACCAGCATCCTGCAGGGTGGAAACTTCAGGAGTTATCTTTACTTAGAGCTGGAGAAATACATCATCTTCAAAGAGAAGGAAGGCGTTGATTCAGCCACAAATGTTTTCAGGGTGTGGAGTCAAAATACAAACCTTACTTCTAAATAACTAAGTTCCTTTACCTTTCTTTATAAAATCTTTTACAGCAGACTCTAGTCAAACAGTGGGCAGATTTTTATTGGTTCTGTAATTTAAATACTTTGCTACCAAGTCTATAAATGAATCTGTAACCCTCTGTCAGTGAGTTCATCCTTTCTTCTTTTTCCTTCTCTTCCTCTTCAGATCTCCCTCCTTGCCTTTTAAACCATTTTCAGATAGTGTCCCTTGAGTAAACAGCATCATACTTTTGCCTTTGGCTCCCTCTTGTGGTCATTTCGTTATCATAGCTACCTCGGGGTGAAAAAGCCCCAGTAAGGAATTTAGCCATTTCCAGAATGAAAGGCCATGAAAAAATGCACTTTATTCTGTTTCTGCAGAATGCCAATAAAACATTCATCCAACTAGTCAACTATGCTCAAGGAATTCTTAAAACTTTAGGAGCAAAACCAAGCAATAACTTTAAGCTGTTGTGAAGAAAAATATCTTTGAACAGTTCCTAATCAAAACTCTTCTCTAGCTACAAGTTGACTTAGAGTTCAGGATGGTCACCAAACTATTTGCTAAGTGTTTCCATGGTAACTGATTAGCTGAGAAAATAGGAGAGAAGATTATACATATCTGTGATCCTTCTCTTTCCTGTAAGGATGTGCTATAGAGAAATTTAAAGCAGTAAGAATCCAAAAGAAGTTTGAAATTAGAACTTTTTTTTTGCTTGTTTTCAAGAAACAAAAACCCCACTAATTCGACATTTTTGTCACAATCAAAGGTAGAATTTAGAAGAATTAGAGACTTTCATATATTCCCAGGAACTGGTCCTCATGTTTGGATGTTGCTACCTGGTTTTCTCATCGTTCTCATCCGCATCACTGTGATGGCATTGTCAATATTACATCTAGTATGACACACAAACAGAGGTAAATTATCTCAGACACGGATTGCACTATTTTTCACCTTTATAAACTAAAGCTTTATGAAGTTATACACTAAAAATGTAGTGGTCTGTTAGGATGGCTGGTGGCAAACTTGAACACCCACGGAGACTAGGTGTGGGGTGCAAGGAAGACACACAGGAAGATGAATGCTCCCTACACAGGGATGCTGCTGTCTTCCTTACAGGACTGTGGCCACTTTGCTTTTTTAAGGAGAAAGTATTTATTTTGGTTCATGGCTTCAGTCCTTGGTCAGTTGGCTCCATTACTTTTAGGTGACCCGTGGCCACTTTGAAATGCAACTCAGATGTTGCCAAACATTCTGACTTTTCAAGGAAAGCTAGAGTTCTTGATTTTCATGTGAAATATAATCTTAATATTTGACAGTCAATTCAAACTTTTTTTTTGTACTGGGGATTGAACTTGGGTCCTTGCGCTTGCAAGGCAGAAGGCAGAACCACTGAGCTAAATCCCCAGCCGTCAAACTTTCTCTTAATGTGTGAGCTTCATCAAAACAGACTAAGATCTTGACTCATTCCAAGGGCTATTATTTCTTACTTTTAACTTAGAGCAGAATAATAGGTTGCCTTCTGTGTGTTAAGTCATAGACCGTATCATACAGACTAATAGTAACCAATATTTATGCGTAAAATGAACACAACTGCTATAACCCTAAACAGTAACCAGCCTTTACATTGAATGGTGACTTATTTTTTTCTCCCACCTACCACCTGCCTTGGGTGATGACCCCATACTAACTGGACCCTTCAGCTGATTATCTGAATGTTGGCTCTCGGCTGCATGCCCACCATCTAGGTTCTACTTTTCATCACAAAGGGCTAGACAACTGTGAACTGTAACTCCTACACTCGATCCATTAGATTCAGCCAGAGAGGGGCCATACAGAGCAGAGAACAAGCAGAAGTTCTTTCCCCATTTCCCGCTCTTCCTCTCTCCCTTTACCCTTCCCCACCTCCACTGTTACCCAATGTTAGCAGCCCCCTCCTCCCATTAATGACTAATCCCAGGAGCACCTAAACCTAGGATCCTCTCCAAAGCAAGAACCTCACCAGCCTCCTAGCTCTGGATCATTCCATTTCCCCTTTGCACCTATACCCCCAGGTGGTCTCCTGCAGTTACAACCCTCTGGGTAACCTTGTCTTTCTCTGGTTTGTTTTGACAGCCCTTCCAAGTCCTGGCATAAATTTCTCTCTTGAAATACCTAGGGGTTTTTAGTTTCATTCTGTTTTTGCTGTTTCCAACCTGATTAGTGGGACATTCGGGTTTCACTTATACTCAGTCATATAAATAACATTTGCTTTTGAAAGCTGGTTGCTCCTGAAGGTATAAATTTCACCCCTGCCATTCTCACTAAAACTCCAAGGTCGTTTTACAAATTCAGGTTAGCTGCCACCCCATCAAAAGGTAGTGTTTCCCAATTTTACCTTATGTTACAAATTGCATGGGGCAAAAAGTTTTCTAACACCTCTCAGAATTTAATGAATTAAATCTCCTGAAATGTGGCTTGGAACAAAGTACTTTTGAGCAACACCCTCAAGAAAGCTTGAGAAACACAATGAGGACCACTCGTTCTAACCCCAAGATGATTCTTGCGCCTGTTAATAGTTGACACTCTGCCCCAAGTAGGCATCTTGGCTTAAGTGGGCAATCCAGCCAGTCATCTCCCTCCTGGATACACTTACAGGTATAAAGAAAATGGTTACATTATAGTTAGACAAGAATAAGAAGTTCTGGTGTTCTATTGTACATCAGGTGCTTACAGATTAAGGTAATATACTATAAATTTCAAAAAACTGGAAGAAATTATTTAAGTTTTCAACATAAAGAAATAATAAATGTTTGATGAAATAGATATATTTAACCTGGCTTAAAATTTATGCAATGCATATATACATCAAGACATCACACGGGGGACCCTGTAAGTATGTGTAACTTTTATGTTTTTATGTGTCAATTTAAAAATAAATTTAACTGAGAAAAGAAATTTTTCTTTTATAATATGAAATCTTCCACATGGTATAAACAGGAATAAAATTATCTAATAATTTTGTAACTGAGACTATGTAATTCAAAGAAAGATTTGGGAGATGGATCGACTTGGGTTTACACACTTAGTAACTGTATGACATGTGACAAGCTATTTAACCTCTTAACACTTGTCTTCTTTAAAGTGAGAGTAACACCATCTACTTCAGAAAGCTGCTTGAGAATTAAGTAAGAATTGATCATGGCCCTTGGCCACAAAAAAAAAAAATACATCTGATAATTTTCTCTTCCTTTCCTACCTCATAAGAAGAGTGCTGGAGTCACAGTTTATTCATATCCTATTACCTAGCTGCACTGAAACTACAGATCCCACAATGCACATCTCTGCATAATCCAGAGTTAGCATGGAACATGACCAACAGTGTGCTAGAGATTTGGAGAGTGGAAGGAAGCAGAACTATACTGCCTACCTATAACAAACAAGTTCATATAAATAAATAAGCTGTGATGTGCAAGCATGTGATCTAACAGGAAGCAAAGACAAAGGGGCTGAGATGATCTAGAAAGTCTTCTCTAAGAGAGTAAGATGGCACTCTCATCCTAATGTCTCAAAGACAAGCTGAGAGGGAAACTAAAAGCTGGAAATAGTGCCAGCCAGGCAGGGAGAACAGCAGATGTCAAGACTGGGGCAGTCAGAGCTCAGCTGGCTTGAGAAGCATAACAGGGCCTGATGTGGCCTGAGTAACCAAAGTGAAACAGAATGGCACCAAGAGACAGTGGAGATTTGAGACATGGTTGGCCTTCATAGGCCATGGGAGTTTTTTTATTCTGAAGTGTGAATTGTATTCTAAGTAACCCTTAAATGGGGCAGAGGGAAGAAGTGATAGAATGTGACATAATCCTATTTGTTTAACATCTTCTAGGTTGCCAAATATCTAGTGTTGGAAAATATACAGGGGGAAAAAACACTCATCCTGCTGGTGGAATTGTTCTGCCATTTTGGAGAGCAGTTGACAGTTTCAGGTAAAGTTGAAAACACATATACAATATGAGCCACTATTCTCATTCATTCCAGGGTAGTTGGTACAGAAATTCTTGAATATTGCACAAGAAGACATGTTCAAGTCTGCACATAGTAGCACTGTTAGTAATAGTAAAAGATAAAGGCAAGCCAAGTACAGTGGTCTATGAAATGTAATATCAGCTACTTGGGAGGCTGAGGCAAAAGAATCACAAGTTCAATGCCAGCCTGGGCAACTTAGCAAAACTTTACCTCAAAGCAAAACTTTGAAGTTCTGTTTATGTAGCTCAGTGGTAGGGAGCACTGGGCTCAGTGCCCACTACTGGGGAAAGAGATAAAATCCTTTATGGATGAATAAGTAAAATGAGTATATCCATCTAACGCAACTCTATTTGGTAATTAAAATTAATAAACTTCTCCGTAAAACATAAATTCTTTAAAATATACAAAATACTAGGCATATAGCAATGCTAGACATTAGATACAAATAGGACAAATAAAAGTATAAAAATGTAGGCAGAAAGGCGTGTACTAAATTCATCACATTGGTTGTATCAAGGAAAGAAAAAGGGAATGACGTTCAGAAAAAGAATGTAAAAAGGAGTTTAACCTAATAATATTGTTTTATTTATTTAAGAAAAATAAAATATGAAGTTTTTAAAAAATGCCTGCACATTAACACTTGTATATGCAGTGTCATGGGTACCAGGTTGCTGTTAGTGTACTTTTCTGTGGTCTCCATCTTCTTCTGTGTTAAACCCAAGACTCTGATTTCACAGAGGAGCAAGAGTAGAGGTGGAGACAACAGACAAAGCTGTCTACAGTGGTCCAGAAGTGGATGATAGTGCCTGAAGTTATGGCGAAAGCATTTAAGATGGACAGAAGCCAACACATTCCATATGTATTTTAGAAGATTCACTACTGTTTTGGGATGAGGATGAAAAAAATAAGAATTGAGGTAAAGCCTAGGTTTGGAGCTCATGTAGAGAAGACAACATTTATAGAGATTCAGAAGACAGAACAAGGAAAGCTATGGAAGTAAGAGTGGAAGGATATCAAAACTTCAGTGTAAACCATGCTTAATTTTATTACATCTGAGAGAGGCCAGTTAAATGTTCCAGCAGAGATGTCCAGAAGACAACTAGAAAAAAGAAGGAAGAAGAAGACAACTAGATATAAAAAGCCTATGGCTCAGGGAAAAGGTCAGAGCGTGAGATATAAACTAGGAAATTGTCAGTATATGGGACCATCTGAACTATAAGACTAAATGACACCATGAGGAGAGAAGACAGTAAGGGTAAGAAGGAACTCCTAATTATCCTAGTAGGGCTGAGGAAGCCAGGAAGGGGAAAGCAGGACAGATAGAAGTAAAACCAAATTGTCACTGAAATCAGCAGCAAAATAAATGAAGGTAAAGTTGAATTAGATTTGGCAACATGGTCACTAGTGATTTAACAAAAGCACAGTACAGGCAGAAGAGTGAATAAACTACTTATTTGAAATATTTTGTGATATAATTTAATTTTTATTTAATATTAGTAAATATTAGCTGTTAGAGGGCAGATAAGAAAATGAAGACAGCAATAGTAGACAATTCAAGAAGTTGTTCAGAAAAGAAGTACATATGAGGTTGTAATTGCAGAGAGCCTTAGTGTCAAGGAAAAGTGTGGTTCTCATTTTGCTTTGATAAATATATGAAGTAGGAAATATTTGGAAGGGATTAAAGAATGATCCAACAGATATATAGAGAAAAATAGAAGTGATTGTATGAACAAAGTTATTGGGAAAGTGTGACTGTTAATGGTGACTGTCAATTTGACTGGACTAAGTAATGCTTGGAAGACCGGTAAAGTATACTTCTGGGTGTGTCTGTGGGATGTTTCCAGAGGTAACTCGCAGGTAGGTCAGCAGGCTGAGGAACGAAGACCTGGTCATTGTGGGTGGCACTAACTAACAGGCTTGCAGCCCAGGTGGAATGAAAAAGCAAGAAGGAAGAAGTCAACCTGCATTTGAAAAGCTCCAGCCTTCTTTAACACCACTGTGACTCAGATCCTCGAACACAGCAGCCAGGCTTATTTCCAATAACATCAAATCAATGAACTGCCCAGGGGAAAATCTGATCAAAATGTGAAAAAGCTATACACTCAAGCTAAATTTTAAGACAATCAAAGATAGCAAAATGAAAATAGCAAATATGCTCTGGTGTGAATAAACTATAACAGTACACAAGATCCTAATGGTATAATAGACCATGTGAGATAGGAAGAAAAGGGCTAAAGGTGTAGGGAAAGTGGGAAGGGTAGGGGAAAGCTAATAAGGGAAAAGAAAAAATATGAGAAAATGGAAAAATGGAAATGAAGTGTTTGTAAAGGGAGAGGGGAGGAGGGGTGAAGGGAGAGCAGGGACAAGGGGAAAAATTGAGAACCAAGACCTGTCATGTAAAGGTACAAGATCCCAATGATGATGTAACTGTACTGCATACCTAAAATGGACCAATAAACTCAATGAGAAAAAAATAGCAGAGATGTTAGGATTATCTAACAACAATTTTAAAACAGCCGTGACAAAAATATTTCAAAGTACAAACGCAAAAACAATTGAAACAAATGACAAAATACAAATCCTTAGCAAAGAAACAAAAATTCCCAGAAAATAAAAGATGTGAAGCAGGGCTGGGTGTGTAGCTCCGCAGCACAGTGCCTGCCTGGCAAGCATGAGGCCCTGAGGTCAATTCCTGGTACAAAAAAAAAAAAGTAAAGCAAAACCAAATGGATGTTTTATAACTGAAAAAATACAATAACGAAAATGAAACGCTCAGTGGATGGGCTCAACAGAAGGGGAAGAGAGGGAAAAGAAGCTAACTGGAAGATGGAACTGTCTTAGTCACTGTCCCGTTGCTCCGACAAGATTCACAACATCTAGGACTTAAAGAGGAGGTTTATTTTTGGCTCACAGTTTCAGTTTATGGTCACCTAGCTCAAAGGTAAAAATGGCATGATGGAAGGACCTGCCAGGGGAAACTGCTCATATCATGACAGCCAGAAAGAGACAAGGGAGGACCCAGCAGGGTATAACTCTCAAGTCACACCCCTGTGTCTGGCCTCTTCTGGCTAGATCTCACCTCCTAAAGGACATTCAGCTCTGAACTCTTCAGTGAATTAATCCTCCAATGAGTACAACACCCCGTGACAGAATCACCTTCAGAATAAATACATGAGCCTTTTGAGGGACATTCGAGACTTAAACCATAACAAATCAAACTAAACAACACAATGAAAATTGACTTTAAATGAAAGAGCCTCTGGAACTAAAACACAATATTTAATGTTAATCTCACCAAAGTTATGAAGCAGAGGAAAAAGAACTCAACACACTTTTGAAAAAGTATTCAGAGAAATTACAGCTGAATATTTATGAAATTTGGCAAAAGATATAAAACTACAGATTTAAGGGCCAGGGATTTAGCTCAGTGGTGCCGCCGCTCAATCCCTGGTTCCAAAAATAATTAATTAAAAACTACAGATTTAAGAAAATGACCAAATTTTAAATAGAAAAAAATTTAAAGAAATCCATACTAAGTTGCATCACAGTTAAAATTCTAAACACTAAAGAAAAATATCTTAAAGTAGCCAGAGAAGAATGTGCCTCATGTACAGTTGAAACCATCCTAATGACAACAGATTTCTCATGAAACATTATGAAACTCAGAAGAAAATGATACAATATTTTTCAAGTGCTGGAAAAAACAGAAGTCTCAACCTAGAATTATATGCTCTGCAAAATATCTTTCAGGAATGATGGTGAAATCAAGACATTCTCAAATAAAGAAAAGCTAAGATAATTTGTCATCAGCCGACCTAGCCTCTTAAAATAGGTTAAAAAAATTATACAGAGATTAATATAAGAACCTTGAGTCAATGGGGAAAAGCTATATGATCATTTATTGCAGAAAATACATTACTTAAAAATCTAATACCCATTCATGATTTTTTTTTTTTTTTTTTTTTTTTTTTTGAGACAGGGTCTCACTATGTAGCCCAGGCTGGCCTCAGACTCAGCAACTCTCCTGCCTCAGCCTCCCAAGTACTGGGATTCCAGGCATGTGCCACCACACCTAGCTCCTATCTATGATTTTTTAAAATTCTTTAAAAATAGGAATAGAAGATAATTTCACGAAGAACATATATGAAAATACCCACAGCTACAAACATACTTAATGGTGAGATACAAAATGTTTTTCCCATAAAATCAAGAACAAGTCCAGGAAGTGTGCTCTCACCACTCCTAGTAAACATAATGCTGTAAGTTCTAGCCCGTGCTATAAGGCAAGAAAGAGAAGTAAAATAGAAACAAAACAGAAAAGAGAAATAAAACTCCCCTTATTTTCAGAAGATACGATTATCTACATAGACAATCCCAAGAAATTTTTTTAAAACTCCAAAAGCAAGTAAATGAGTTTTGCAAAATTGAAGAATACAAGATAAACATTAAAACTTCAATCATATATGTATATATGGCATTTCATACTTTCTAATTTTTTTCTGAGTAAAATTTTTTCTAATTTTAAAGAGAAATGAGAATATATATATATATATATATATATATGTATATACATACACACACGCATACATACATATGCACACACACACACACACACACACACCTATTTGGATTTTACATTTGAAAACACAATACTATTTCTAATCTCTCAAGTAAATAAAATAGGTATAAATCTAAAGGAACATGTGCAGGATTTATATACTGAAAACTATGCAATGCTAAGGAAAGACTCTAAAAATTATCTAAATAAATGGGCAATATAGAATTCATGGATTGGAAAATTCAATATGGTAAAGATGTCAATTCTTCTAAAATTTAAATATAAGTTAATGAAATTCCTACCAAAGTCCCTGCAAGAATTTATGCTAAAATTTTTACAAAAGGCAATGGAGTTAAAATAACTAAAAACATTTAGAAAGAAAAAAGAAATTAGTGAAATTAGTCTATCCAATTTCAAAACTTATTATTCAGCTACGCTAATCATGACATGTACGTAATATGATGACAAGCCACACAGTAAAAAAACCAAAAAGAAATTATACTAGTTATAAGATTTTTCCCCAGACAATACTGACAAAGATTTGCAATTTAAGAAAATATGAAGAGCATTCATGTTACATTACTACAAGCCTGAAAGTGAAAAGAACCCTAATAGAATGCCCTCTCAAAATAGCCATTGCCTTCCTAAAAACAAGTGGATGTTGAATGGAGCTGGTGAGAGACAGTTCTGGCAACCCTATTCCAATGCATTACAAAGACCACAGGTATTGGGAAAGCCAAGAAATGGGTCACTTACATTTGCAGATTGCTGATAACTTGCTAAAGAAAGCAGTCTAGTTTTAGAATATTAATAAACACTTAAGCACATTCAGAGCAGTGGTCTTCAAATCTGAGATTTGAGCATCCATCACAAACACCTGATGGTGGGCTTGTTGAATCTCAGCTTTCTGGGCCCCACTTCCAGAGTATCTAATTCAGAGGTGTATGATGGGGCCTGAGAGTTTGCATCTCCAACAAATTCTTAGCTGCTGCTGCTGCTGCTGCTGCTGCTGCTGCTGCTGCTGCTGCTGCTGCTGCTGTTGATGATGATGATGATGATGATGATGATGATGATGATGATGATGATGATGATGATCCAGGCACCATATCTAGCAAATCTGTGAACTAGAATTTACATACTTGTTTGATACTTATGGCAATTATCACAAGAAACCATTTCCTCCAGAAGTGCTAGCATGTTTCCCTTTATCAGAAACAGTATGTTCCTTTTCTTCTTGGACGCACAGAACTATACCAATTATACACTGAAGCATCAACTGAGATTTCTATATTTCTGTCCCTCTGTTTTCTACTTTTGCTCAAAGACGTCTCTGTTTCTAAGAGGAAGACAGCATGGAAAGAATATGTAAACAAATGAATGGGCAAACTTTTGTTGTGTGTTATTTATTATCTAGAAATATAGGTCTTGGAAGCTGTCAGCACTCACTAATCATAAGTCTTAAATTTGATTTTATCTTCATAAAACTCCAGTTGCCAAAACTATGTTCCACATGCTTCTATCATTCCCCTCTAGCAAGGTAGAGAAAGGGCCAGTGAAAGAATCTCCTAGTATCCATGGGGGCTTTAATTTGGAGCCCATCCACCCTGCTGACCCCACATTTGGCTTGGAAGGAGGCAGGAGGTACACTGCTGCATAGATGACTCAGTGCTTAGCTTGTGAGACAAGTTCCTACTGAATCTCATTACACTGGCTGATGTTAGTTTCTATTCAGTCATCTTACAAATTAATTAGACACTGTCTCTGGGCCTAAGCTCTACTGTGATCACCCACAACAAGGGCAATCTCAAGTGGGATCCAAGCACCTCAGCCCTTCCCAGGTACCAGTCACAGGTTTGTTAAGGATCCTGTCACCCACCAGGTGATCATCAGCCTCTGTTCCCAGATGCATGTCCCCGTTGGCAATGCCACTGTTCCTTTTGCTCACAAACTTCATGTGTGTGCACATGTGCAGACATGCACAGCCCACTTCCTGCAGCTGCTTTCCAAACTCCTAGGTATAAGATTTTAGGATGCCATTTACAGCAGGAGGATTTAACCACATGTACAAACCAGTTTGGAAAATTTAATTTCAAATCTATTTGGTGTATATCTTCTCTTATTGTAAACAATAAATTTTGGATTCAGATAATTATTAACTTGCTGTCAGCTGAATTCAACCCATGGTTTTCAAAGTGCTTGCTATCAACTGTTTTCAATCAGCATTTTCCATCCCCTAGAACAATGGTGATGAACCTATGGCACGTGCATTATTTTTTTCTTTTAAGACAAATGATGTTAATGTCTAAGTTGTTTTTCTCTAAACTAAAACCTCAGTATTCAGATTTAATTGCAGTGTAGGCACTTTGTGATTAATAAGTGGGTCTTGAGTTGCAGTTTGGGCACCTGTCTTTAAAAGTTTCATCATCACTGCCCAGGATCATGTACTAAGGCAGAGTAGGCTGACAAGGCATCAGAAATGATTCTGTGTGCATTCCCTGAAATCATGAAGATCTTGGATGCTGATTCATGTAGCCATGAACAAGACTCCAAATAATAATATCCACTACTGTCAGCATCTCTCATGTGTTGAACATTTTACCTTACATGTAATCCTCACCAACCGCTCCACAGGAGATCTATTCCCAATCAGGTTCTGAAGCCCAAAGGGCTTGAATGACTCAAATCAATAGGTAGGTGTTATGATTTAGATCTAGAATGTCCCCCAAAAGTCTCACATGTTTGGAATGTGGTTGAATCGTTGGGGTGTAATACTCATCAGTGGTTTGATCCAATTGATGGGTTTATGGCTGGATGTGCTATTGGAAAGTGTGGCCTTACTGGAGGTGAGTCACTAAAAATGTGACCTGAGTGGGTATATTTTTGCCCCTGCCTACTGCTCAAGCTGGCAATAAACAATAACATTATCCATGTAGTGCTGCCTTCTACGTCATGGAGAATGCAAGAGGTATAGAATCATGGAGGCTTCCACCTATTTCAAAGAAAGGTCTAGGAGGCCAGGAAATGTACACTTGAGAAGGCAATATGTGAAGCTATGGAAATGAAGCCAAAGGTACAATGGATAATCTAGGAAGTTGGAGATGCCAGGAGTGGGCATCATTTACTGAGGAAAGCCATAGGCAGTAGCAGAAGCCTCAGAGAGGCCATATGGACTGAAACAGCAAGGCCACAAGGATGAGGCTGCCCAAACTCTTTGGAGTTGACATCTTGCCACAATCTGCCCAGGGTGCTGTATACGGAGCTTCCAAATTTAATATTTGCCCTGATGGATTTTGGTCCAATTACTCTCTAGCCCCCTCTTCCTCTCTTTTGGAATGGGAATGTTTACCCTGTGCCATTGTATGTTGGAAATATTTAACTTTCTTTTTTATTTGACAGGGATTCACAGCAAAGAATTTGCCTTGAGTCTCAGAAAAGACTCTGGACTTGGACTTTTAGCAATACTGAAACTGTTAATACTTAAGCCTCTTAAGGGATGAATTAACTACATCTCACATAATGAGATGGACATGAGCCTTTTTACAGTAGGGGCAGAGTGTTAGTAGTCTCAAAAACTAAAAACAAAAAAAAAGTGGAACAAGTTATTTGGAGATATTTATAAACACCAGGTCTTAGCAGACAGCACTCACCTAATCTGGTCCCTGCTTCCCTCTATTCTTGCACAAGTTGGCTTCTTCTGAAGAACTCAAATATGGAGGGCAAGGAGAATATTGAAAGTATAAACATGAAGTGTTGAGGAAGAGGAAAGGCTCTGAAGTCCAGAACCAGAGATTCAGGTCAAGACAGACTCCATGTGAAACAGAGGAACCTTAGAAGTGAACAATTCCCACTGTGTTGCTCCATGAAAACAGAACTGATCTGCTATCAGGTGTCTTCTCTCTTTGGAGCTTGTCTGTCACAGCCATCCCATTTCTCATTCTTTAATCTGCCACCTCTCTACCTGAGATTGCTGCTTCTCCTTAACCCTAAATCTCCATGACTCCCTCCAGCTTCTACTCTGGCTCTTTACTTCCTCTTGGTCTAGGGATTTCCCGGCCCACATTCCTGAGATAGTCTTATTGGCCCAGGTTGTCTTTAGTGCAGGACCACCTCCCAAGTTGCTGAGCAGCCTGCCACCTGGCTACCTTGGGGTCAGTAGCCATTTTCATTCAACAGGCTGTAAACAAGGGTGAGCTCTCTTTTGTTTTTGTTTTCAGAAGGGACTGTAAACAAGACAAACTCTATAACTAACTAGTCTAATAGAGAGAAATAAAAAGCAGTCCCTGACATTGAAATGGCTTGATGCTATGAGCCTGGCCTTGGTGCTGCTAGAAATGGATCTGGCACTTTCAAATAATCCAGTTAAACATAAGTGATTTCACAGAACATCAACATTAGACAAGGCTGTTCTGAGATGATGATGGATCAAAGATAAAAACAAGGCTATTTTTTAAGCATGTCTGAACACCCAACGTGAATATTGTCAAAGCCACAAAAATACCCATAGTCTCCTTCTCCTGGCTAAGATGAATGACTGCTGGTTCTTTACTGTTTATAGCTTTAACCTCTGCAGATTCACCCTCCTTATAGATAAAATGTAGTAAGATACCCAATCATAGAATGACCCTACTTCCTGATAGTACCCAATTTACAGCAAACTCCCATTTCCTTAACCCTTCCTAAGATCTCTTAACACAACCCACATCCCTTACATTCTTACTAACAATACCCAAATCCCTGTTATGTGCTCTACCTCACCACACTGAGTAATAAACCCAATTTGTTCAACTACAAATGTATTCCTGTTGGTCTTGGCTGCAGGGCATTGACATTCTGAACTCTAAGGAGTCGAGACAGAGTTTATGTTAGGAATAAAGATTTAAAAGAATTCATGTATTTTTGCAAAGACGGTTTTATTCCAATGTCCACCCATAGTACATGTATAGTATTTTATGAATCCCAGAGTCTAGGAAATTGAGGGAAAGGGAAGAGAATATGAAAAGGAAACACACTGGAAGGGAGGGCAGGGGGAATGGGGAAAAATAAGAATCAAGATGGATTATGTAAAGGTATAAATTTCCAGTGATGAATGTCATTATATTTTATACCATAAATGTACCAATAAAATTAATTTTTTAAAAAAAGGAAACACACTGGGTGTTATGGTACTGAAAAATAAGGTATCCTAGTTGCTAAGGAGGAAACCTGAAACTGTGGGGTCCCTGAAAGGAGTACCCCTGCCATTTACTTTCCCACATCTCCCATCTCCTTCTACCCACCTACACACACACCAAGTCTTTCAGAAGCAGGATATGTGAAAGAATTCCATTATAGATTTAGGGGTGAAAGTAAGAACCATCTGTGTTCAATTCCAAGGTGGTGCTCAGCATTTGGCAAAGCTCATGGAATTTCCAGAAGGCAAGCAACATGTAAGAAAAGCAAAGAAGGGGGCCGGGGGTTTAGTTCAGTGATTCTGCCACCTGCTTCAAGCGGGAGGTCCCAAGGTCTATCCCAGATACCAAAAAAAAGAAGAAAAGTAAAGAAGAAAGTGGTCATGTGGGTGCCCAGCACACAGCCCTGAAGCTGCCTCTCAGAGTCCTCAAGCTTCAAAGTACACAGAATAGCCAGCTGCCTGAGACAGTCAGTCGGTAATGAGGGTAGCTAAGAAAGCACCAGCCCTGAAGAAACCTTGTGATTGAGATAAACAGACATAGATGAAATCTACATGGATCAGCCCTTAGGAACAGTTGGAAGTGAGTGTTGAGCAGATTCCTGGTGAAAACTGACCCTAGAGTCTTCCTGTTCCCCAGTGCTTAGCATTCTGATCTCACTTTTGCCACTTAGAATTCAAGTACAACTCACATGGAAGAGGAGTAGGCAGGAAATCCAAAGAGCACCTTCATGCATATTGATTGACATTACTCATTTCTCAATGAATAACATCTCTAAATAAGAATTGTTATTTTCTGAAAACATTGAAAGTTTCATTGTCAGGCACCTGAGTTCGTGTGAAATCAATGCTCTACTTCTGTTGTCACCCACCCTAGTCTGCTGATGTCTCTTCTGTTGACTCAGAGTCATGGCCACAAACCCATGTGACTCCCTCACTATGATCTGTTCCTGGAGCTTGAGAACCCCATCTTGTTCGCATTGAACCATTGGTGCAGATTTTGTATTTGTCCTGGATTAGTTATTAACCAGCAACATGCAGGGGGTGACTAAAAATATGTTGAATGTTTAAATTTTTAAAGACTTTATTACAGTAAAAGAGAAATTGCCAAGAATGATGGGATAAGTATGTTTAAACCAAGGGGGTAGACTCTCGGTATTTTGAGAAAGATTAATAGCAATCTTTTATTGTAATAATTTTTAATATAAACACTCCCTGTAGTTTTATCACTTCTCATTGATGAAACAGTTATGGCAATTCCTGTCAAGCAAAAACATTACGGTGTGTCTTCGTTCACCTTATACAACAGATCTGGCACCAGGTGTCTTCTGGTTCTTCTCCAAAGGCAAAATGACCATGAAAGGTAAATGTTTTGAATTGATTCAGGACATTGAGGCAGCCATAATCATGCAACTAAAAGAGGACTTCCAGAACTGCCTCAGACAGTGGCAAGAATGATAAGTATTTTGAAAAAAGGGGCAGTATTTTGAGGGGGACTAATGACAATGTGTCTTTTACTGTATAAATTTTTTAATTTAAACATTCAATATATTTTTCAGCCCCATCTCATACCCTTAGGCAAGCTTTTTAATTTCTCTGAAATTCCATTTTCTCATGTTAAAATTAAGGACTCTGTTGGCAAACACAAGGCATATTTTTTCACTAATTGTAGCAAAGACTAGTATTATGCTGATAAGTATGAATTGTAGAAATTTTAAGAGGAATTTTTTTTTATTTTATACCTATATACTAATCAGAACTAGGTTAACTACATTCAACTACTTTAATCCAAGAGATTCAGAATAGACCTTAGGGAAACTAACTTAATGACTAGATAAGGCAAATTTGAAATTGGCGTATCAAACACTTATATGGAATTAAGTCTTTCCAAACTGCTGGGAGGGTCTTGAAACAGTTTATCTTAAGTAGACCAAATGTCCCCCAAAAGTGGCTCAACATCAGAATCGTATGGGGGACATTTTAATCAGAGATCCCTGGACCCACTCTGAAGATTCTGATTTCCTGGGGCCTGGTTGGCTATGGAATCTACATGTTTAAAAACCATCCTGGGAAATTCCAATGAAAAGCCAGGTATGAGACACAATGCCTTCCCCAAAAAATAACTAAACAATAGAAACTCCAACCCTATAGATTCAAAAATAATTTTTCTTTTTACGTCAGAACATGGTTTTTCTTTTTAAAACAAATACATTACTGGTAAAGGGCTATGATGTCAAGGAGTTGCTTAAAATAAGTTGGAGGGTTAAGAAATGTTGGGGGTGGAGGTGTTCTGTTAAAATGAAACAAAATCAGCTGTGAATTTATAGCTATTTAACCTAGGACTGAGAATGAGCATTAATTTTTGTTTATAGTATTCTACGCTTGTATATGCTTAAAATTTGCCATGACTAGTTTTTAAAAATAAAACTAGGGCATATAAATAATAACTAAATCCTCTGTTTCTCCCTCCCTACATCTCATTCTCCAGTAATACCTATTTTTAGAAGTTGGCTATATACCCTTCCAGATATTTTTCTGTGTATTGAATTTAAATCTCCATTTACTTATTCCACTTAGGAGCCAACTCTATGCCAAATCCTATAATGAAATTGGTTTAGAAAATGAGAGTCGAAATTTTTCACTGCAAATGTCCCACCCACTCACGTTTCTCCTTCCCTCGCTCCCTCCCTCTCCTGTTTCACTCCCACCAAAAGCAGAATCACAACCAACTGCCTGGAAGCCACCTCCACATGTGCTTCACAGCCCACAGTGTGATCCTGCCTACTCTGGAGGCTGTGAAAGCAACCAGGCGCTGAGTTCAAACCCCAGCTCCTCCATTTTCTAGTCAGGTATGTCATGTAATCTCCCAGAACTCCAGTTTTCCCATCTGTGCCAGGAGATGCTAGACGTAGTACCAACTCTTCAGGAAGCTGAGATGGGTGATGCCTATAAAGTTTAATTCCTGCCCCCAGAATCCTCTCATCATCATATGTTCTTGTCTTCTCTTGAGATTTTGCAAGACTCGTGCCTCACCCCCAACTCTAACCTTACACACACACACACACACACACACACACCACAAATATACTAAAGTTTAAGGGTTTTGCTGTGCTTAAGAAAATAAAATAACCAAAAGAATCAAAATGTTCATTACTGTCCCAGCCTCCTCCCAACACAAAGCTGCCTTTCTGCAGGGTACAGGAATAGATTACTCTTATTCCTGTAGATTCACATGTGTCCCGAACTTTTTCTTGAAAAGCCTAACTACCCAGTTGATCACCCCTCATGACTTAGTCATGTTTTTGTTTTTAGATTTTATTACATCCATTTATTTTCCAATTCATCCTTTTGGTATGATAATGTAGTACATCCAACAATAGGTTTCCCAAACCATCTTAACCCATCAAAATTCTGCTTGAGACATAATTCACAAAATTTGTCTGGGTTGGTATTCCTTGACACTAGATTTGACTTTAGGGATAAATCAATACAGTATGCATACATCAAAATTTTATGTATATAATTTATATATGTATACACACACACACACACACACACACACACACACACACACACACATAGAGACAGACAGGAGAGAATTAAAGAATGCTTCCAATACCTAGGTCATTACCTGAATTTCTCAATTCAAGTGCATTTGGCTCCCAGTCTGCACAGACAGACAGAGAAACATACACTTATATGTGTGTTTTCTAGCATGAGTCATACACATACACACAAAAACACATATATAAATCTCTTTTTGACCCTATCATGCATATAGTTTGAAAAGTTTGTTAGAAGAACCTGCATGGTAATAATTCACTGAACCTCATGTATAATAAGCAGAAATGCACCAGCCTTTATGATGAATTGCCAGGGTAACACAGGGACATCTTGTTTGCATTTCAATGCACCAAGTGTCAGATTCTTATTTCATTACTTGCCAGCACATTAGTGGATGATTTTTAATTTCTTCCCCCTCCCCCTTTAGCAAAGCTCCATGGAGACCTCTCGCTCTTGCCACTTGCACTGGGAGCAAGGTTGCATTATTTTTAAATGCTATAGTGTCTGGGTCTCACTTGAAATGTTGCTGAATTAACAAAATAAATGATAACATATTACCAGCAGTTCTATCTGGCTTCTTCTCAAAACAAACTTTCTCTTGCCTTTATTGAACTCACTCTACAAAAGGGAAATTATTAGATTTGTGGCATCTTCTTCACATTTTAAATTAGAGACCGTTCTGTTTTTCATAGCTTATATTGTTTTTATTTTACCCAGATTCATATTGTTTCTCATGCAAAACAGTATAAGAAGCTACAAGAAGTTATTCGCAGAGAAAAATTTGGTTCTAAATTGCCTAGAATTTTAATCTCCTGGAGGCTGCTGGGTGTCTAGACCTGCCATGATGTCCCCTGGCCTGCCCCAGCTGGAAGACTGAGGACTAAATGTTGGTGCCGTGTAAACTGAAAGCAGATTATTTTCCAAATTTTCCAAAAACTGAAAGGGAATATTCTTTCTAATACTTTTTCATGTACACAGTCAGATAAAATAGGAAACTTTTTAGAGTGACAATTCTCAAACTTTGGTAAGCAGCGGAATCTCTTGGAGGGCAGTCCAAAAACACAGCTCATCAGTTTCGCTTCCAGAATTCCTGATTCAGTAGACCCTGAAGAAAGTCTGAGAATCTGCATTTCCAACAAGATCCCAGTGATGCTGATAGGTGTTGATTGAATTCATACTAGGAACCATCCCCGGTGGATTCTACGCCCTGCTCAGTCATTTACCTTCTGAGTTCCCTTGGGAAAGTTACTTCACCTTTCTGAGATTTAAATTCTTCAATAAAATGGCTTTCAGCCAGAGCTGCCATCTTCATGTAATTTCCCAAAATGACAAACGCAAAGGGAAAGAGGAGGGGAACCCAGTATATGTTCTCTAGCCCTTTTAGAAAACATGGGGTTGTTCCTCTGGCCACATACACGCGAATCTACAAAAAAGGGTGATATTGTAGACATCAAGGGAATGGGTACTGTTGGGAAAGGAATCCCACACAAAAGTTACCATGGCAAGACTGGAAGAGTCTGCAGTGTTACCCAGCGTGCTGTTGGCATTGTTGTAAACAAGCAAGTTAAGGGCGAGATACTTGCCGAGAGGATTAATGTGCATATTGAACATATTAAACAGTCAGAGTCGCGATAGCTTCCTGAAACGTGTCAAGGAAAATGATCAGGAAAAGAAGGAAGCCAAAGAGAAAGGGACCTGGGTTCAGGTGAAGCGCCAGAGAAGCACACTTTGTGAGAACTAATGAGAAAGAGCCTGAGTTCTTGGAACCTATTCCCTATGAATTCATGGCATAAGCTGGGGGTGTAGCTCTGCCATGCAGCACCGAGTTAGCAGCTGAGTGCCCTAAGCTCTACTTTAAAATAAAAAATAGTCCTATGTTGTAAGGATGGTTTTCGTAAGTGAACAGGTGTGTGGTGCCTTACCTCAGAGAAACAATATTTGGAGCAGATTCTCATTATACCCAGTTAATTGTGTCAGGTCTTTACTCTTCAGTGTTCTTCTTGCCAAAAGATGTGAGGTGTTGTGCAGATGTGCACCCAAATGGCCAAATATTTATGAAATATTTATATTGGCTTGAAAACCCTCTAAATCCCCATGGGGACAAGGTGTATCAAAATAAATGGAAGTCAGTATATGGTATTTCAGTTAAATAAATTGTTTAAAGCACCCTAAAAAATTCTTCAATAAAATGAAGATAATAATAGCCCTTTTCCCTAAAGTAATAGGAAAAATGAAGCCATACATTTGAAAAGCACTAGACACAATGCCAGGTATATAGTAGTTACTCAATAAACGTGAAAGTACCAGTAGCCTAATATTTCAAAAAGATCAGGGGTTCTTCCTCCTGTCTGTCATCATCATTCAATACCTATTTGGTCACTTCCAGATATGAGCAGCTCACTACCGGGGAGAAATCAATCCCTTTGTGGTTAGCACTCATTAGTAGGAAGCTAGGCTGAATTGGAACCTATTCTGAAACTCTATGCTATTGCCCTCCAGAGTCACAAAGGAGAAAACTTGCCCCTGATTTCAAAACTTTTGATTCAAGACATTCTGAAAGTTTATCACCCCAGCCCCCAGCACGGCTGATCTTGAAATGGCTCACTACACCTGTTATGTTTACTAGTGGCTTGGAAGATGGCTTCATTCACTTCCTTATTCCCTGCAGCACAGTATGTGAGGGAAGCTTTCCTGAAGGAAAGATTGGCAAAAGGGACAGAGATGAATTTTGTTGGCTTAGACGGGCCAGCCTAAGAGGTCTAGGATCTTTTTCTCTAGGTGGTGGGAAGACTGATTAGTTTTGGGACACAGAGTGAAATGGCCAGATTTATATTTTATAAAGGTCATACTTTATAAAATTTTCAGGACTGGGTCAATTGTGGTGAGACCAGAGCCACGGACATCTCTTAGAAGATTCTAGAAAGAAGAAAGAAATATGAGATGTCAAGGACGCAGAATAAACAAGAGTTGGTCATCATCTTGCATGCAAGGGATAAAGAAAAGGGAGATTTCTTGAATGATGTCCAATTTATTGAGAAAGATAATACTCAAAGCAGCTTTCTGGCAAAGAATGAGTTGAATGTGGGGCACCATAAGTATGAAGTATCTCTAGGACTCTGTAGGCAATTGAATCCATAAGTCTGAATTCTCTGGAGCAAAATTTGGGCTGAGAAAACAGATGTAGGGGTCAATGATTGATAGATTGTAGTCAAAATTACAGGAATGAATAAAAGTACTCGGGCTGAGAGAGGGAAAAAGAGGAAAGGACAAAAATTTAAGAAACAGAAACAAAAAGAATCCTCTAAGGACAGTCACAGAGGAGTACACAAAGGAGAAAACCAAGAAGAGAAGCATGACCACCAAGTGTCACAGAGTGAGCACTTCCAGAAAGGAGCCGGCTAGATGTAGTGATCTAGAGGAGATCTTAGTGAAAAGGGGGTCTGTGGGATAACGGCGGTCAAAACCAGGTGATCATACTCGGGTAAGAAAGAGTGAAAAATAAAACAGGAGTAAGAAAAGAACAGTATCTTCAAAGAGCTTGGAAAGAATGGAAACAAAGATAGAATAGAACAAAGAAGTGTACTTTTAATGTCAGAGAAAAATGAATATGCTTTCTTATGAGGAGGCAACTAGAAACAATGGTCAACTCCTCTTTAGGTGAGCTCATATGTTGTTTAGAGCTGAAACGCCGACAGACATCAGTCACAGTAAAGTGAAGAGATGATTTAGGGTAGTAGAAGAAAGACTTGGCTTGAGGCCCAAACATTGTTGACGGCTGATTTCAAGCTACTGCCTCCAAACTCAGGCTTGCTGTACTTCCCAGAAATGTAATTATGTAGTCATCAAGAACACGTAAGCCTGGTGAAGGAGGCAGGAAGATGACTTCCACATGTCTGCCCCATTGCTTTCCCACAAGCCAAGCTATGAAGAAAATAGCAGTGTCTGGGAGTTACTTCTATCCCCGGTATTCAGCCACGACTGTCTTCACATTTATCCCCATGACCTATCCTCCTCACTCACTCACAGCCGTCTTTAGTATCAGTCTTCTACCCTATTCTTTTTTAACCCATTCTTACTCCATTATTTTTCACCTCCTCACCATTACTTTTGTTGTACTCCTCATTCTGAAAAGCACCCTTTAGATCAGCAATCAAATTAACTCCAGATAAGGGAGAGACTCCTGGCCAACCACCTCCATAAAACACCCTACCATACAGACCAGGCACAGCTCACAGGAAATCTTAAGTGTGTCTGTTGTGTCTGTTACCTTAAGGGCACCCAACCTCATATCCTCTATAGTTCAGCACAGTGTTTTACATATAATAGGTCCTTGATAATTAGTTACTCAACTGAAATGGACTTAAAGAAAGGTCCTTCACTACACAGTATTTTTATCCAGTTCTTCAAACAGAAGAGAATTTGATCATCCTGGGAGTCCCAGAACATCTGTCTCATGAGAAAAAGTCATCATTAGACCTCAGTGGAGCAGATTTCCCTGCCAAGAGAGTGTCAACCTCTTCCCACCACTCTTGTAGGTGCCTGAGTCCACCCAGATATTCAATGGTAGAGAATTTGAGCCCAGTGCCTGGGTTCCTGGGAGACTTACAGATCATAAGTGGTATAAGGAAAGTCCTACAAAGTGCTCCAGTTGGCCAGCATTGTGTTCTGTGTCTGAGCTAGCTTTGGGAACTATAGTCATCAAAGGACCCCACTGAATTTCTTAGGGCTGGGACTAGATGAGACAGAGGCTATGTACAACCTTGAGAATGAATGCCTCCTTAAATTCTGTGCTCCGCAAGTCCCAGTCACCTCACCCTAGTGTCAGCCCTGGGTCCTCTTAAATATTTTCTTTTCATATCCTTAAAAGATACTATTTGTGAATATAAAAAATTGCCTTATTTTTAAAAACTTATTTCAACCCTCTTCCCAGTCCTGTGTATGTGCTTAGAGACATTCTGGAATGGTATTTGTATTGAAGATGATTATTTGGAGGTTGAGTATTTGATATACATGCTAGATTAGGTTCCTTGAGACAAGAGTGATGAAAAGATGGTTTATTAAGAAGTTATTTGTAAGACCATGAAGAGTGAAAAAGGCAAAAAAGGAAAAACCACTTTAAGGATGGGCAACTGATGGTTCACAGGTCTGATTTTTTGAGGAAATAAATAGTCTGTGAGAATCACTCTGCTCTCCAATGGATCTACGTGGAGAGGTACTGGTCTGCTGGCCTCCATCCCCACTGACTGAAGGTTGCCAAGATTGTGCTTGTGTGAGCGCCTCAGAGTGACGTGAGATGATGGATGCACTGCCAATGCAAGGTCAAAGCCTGCATGCAGCCATTTTCCACAGCCAAGGAAAGGACAGAGACAAACCATGAAGTATCCAGCATGGAGTAAATTGTTTTCACTTTCTTTTCTCACAGTGTTTTAATTTGTTGGAATTTTTTCTAATAAGCACATGTCACATTATAAAGTAATTATAGTCAGGATTTTATTTTAAATAGATATCTATACACGATGGAAGAGTTCTTTGGCAGTGACAGTTCTCCTTGAGCTAATGGTTACATTGTCACTAACTGTAGGACATACTGTGTGACAAGCTGTAAGACTCTTGCAGATGGGGAGATTTGTGACCTTTCATGACATACAACTTGTATTCCTGGTACCTTGTATCTAAGTGTCCTCTGCCTACACTCGTGTGCACACACACACACATACACACACACACACACAAAGGCACGCATGCACATGGCCAATTCCCATGACTTTATTTAAATCTAAATCTGCCAAGAATTCCTAAATTTGTATCTCCAACCCAGATCTCATCTCAGAGCACAAAATTCTGTGTATAAAACTGTTTGCCTGACATTTTCACTTAAATATCTCAAAAGCTTCTCAAAATTAATAATGTCATTTGTTCCACTGTTTTGGAAAAGATGCCCATGTTTGTGTAACTCCTATTCATCACCCAATGTAGAGTTTGCAAACAAAAACCAAACTGTTCACAAACAAAAGTGTTCATGAACCAAGGCACCACTGTACATTCTATACGAAATGCCTTAGTTTCTTCACAAAACTGTTTCCCTCTTGATCATCTCCATTGTTATGGGCTGACATGAGCTCTTCTTCAAAATCCGGTGTGAAAAACTAAAAGTCTAAATAAGGTTCAAATCGTATAACTGATAATGTGAAATAGGAAGAAAAGGTCTAAAGGAGTAGGGAAAATGGGAAGTGTAGGGGAATGAAAAGAAGGGAAAAGAAAAATATATGTGAAAAAGAAAATGTGGAAACAAAGTCTTTGTACTTTGGGGTTTTTTTTTGTTTTTGTTTTTTGGTACCGAGGATCAAACTCAGGACCTTGTGCTTGCGAAGCAGGGGCCAGAACAACTGAGCTAGATCCCTGGCCCAACAAAGTCTCTGTAAATAGGAAAGTGTAGAGGGAGTGAAGGAAGGGCAGGGGAATGGAGAAAAAAATAAGAACCAAGATACATCATGTAAAGGTACAAGATCCTAGTGATGAATGTAACTGTACTGTATACCTAAAAATGTACCAACAAACTTAATGGAAAAAGATCACACATAGGAGTCCTGACCCTCATTACTTCAAACCTTATTTGGGGATACAATATTTAAAGACATAATTAAATCAAGGCAAGGTCTTTAGGGTGGACCTTAACCTGATGTAATTATAAAAAGAAATTGGGACACAGACACACACGCAGAAGAAAAGCAGTACAAAGACATGAGGAGACACTAGCCATCTGCAAGTCAGGGAAAGAGGCATGGAACAGGTCCTTCCCTCACAGACCTCAGAAGGAATCAACCCTTCCAACACCTTGATCTTAGACTTCTAGTCTCCACAATCATGAGAAAATTGCTGTTGTGCTATGACCCTCAATTAATATCTGTGGAGCTCTTTGTTACAACAGTACTAGCAAACCAATATGCTATAGAAATAATTGGTAGCACCTATCAACACACAGCTAAAGGCCAGAAAACTGGGAGTCAGTTCCTAGACATCTTCTTACTCATCCCCACATCCAACTCACAGCCAAGTCAGTGTGTTAGCAAACAAAGTATATTCCAATGTCACCACCTCTCTCTACCACCATATAGCCCCCTCTAGCATGGTCCCCTGTAGTATAGTGGTAGGATTTGCATGTGCAAACTCATTATTGCTTAATCGACTAAACAAGTTAGGGATGGCTAAGTGGTGAATTGGCCAGGGTCACAACTCCTGACAGGTCCTTCCTGTGCCAGCCACTGAGGTACCCTCTGATTTCTGATCTATTTTGCTCTATTTGGGCTTACTCGGACTCTCAACACCTGCCTCGATCTCTGAAATTGATCTTGAAGTTAAGATTTTGGATCCAGAGCTTTCAGAGCCTGTATATCCAGCTTGCCTGACTGCCTACCTGGCTGTCCCTTATTGCCCTACTCCTGTAAAGACCCTCAATACTTACAGATGTCCAGCTTCTCTGATACCAACCCTTCAGTTCTACCTCTATCACCAGAGATCCTGGGCCTCAGGCTCCCACCTCAGCTACTCCTCCAAGACTATACAAGCTTCAGTCTTTACAAGCCACTCCCATGCTTTTGGTGGTTCCCTGGCACCTGTCCTGCAACAAGGTACACAACTGCCTGCCCCTCTGACCTCTCCAGTCTGGTCTTTTATATCACCCTCCTCTCCTGAACACCCTATCAGCCTACTTACCTCCCAAATACGCCATTCCATTTCATACTTCCATGCTGCTCCCACTGCAAGAACGCATTTCCTCCAGTTTTACTCCCTGTTACTCCAATTTGTTCTTTGAGACTCAGATCAGTAAGTCACCTCTAAAACTGTCCCTCACTGTGTGTCTTCCAGCCCTCCAACTCCTGTATTGCCTTCTCCCCCTGCACTTTACCTATTATATATGATGTTTGTTTCGCACCTTCATCACTAAACTGTGAGTTATTTGAGGACATGGACCACCTTTTATCAACCCTGTATCCTTACACCTGGCATAACTGCTCACACACAGCAGGTGTCAAATAAGTATTGAGACAAACTGGTCAGTTTCTCAGACCCACCGCACTGAGCCCCAGTCCCCAGCTCACAGCAGGGTAACATATTTCACCCTCTCCACAGCAGGCCATCTGGTTGCTGCATTTCCTGAGCTGAGTCACATGGTAGAAACTCTACATGAAGTACACACAGGTAGTAGAGCCTGGATGGCTTTTTAAAGTTTCTCAAGGAAAATGAAATTGTGAAATGCCCCAGTGGGGCCACGAAGCAATCTCTCCTAGTCCAGACTTGTGCCCAAAGCCAGCTGCTTGGGCTGGGAGATAACGGGGCCCCACGCTGAGCTGCCACCAGCAGACTCAGAAAAGTAACAAATTGACAACATTCAGGAAGAAGATTCCTCATTTCCAATAGTATCATCTATACCCTGTGGCATAAAGCACCTCCTGCCTTATTAACGTCTTTTACATTTTTTAGTGCTGAATCCAAGGTGAAAAGGAGGCGGGGGAGAGGGTATGTCTGTACCAGAGTCCTTTAGGAACCAGGAAAATGCCGTGGCAGAGATGAATTGTAGACCCAGAAATAGCATTTTTGGATGAAATATATAATGTTCAGTCTTCTTCAAAAAAATGTTTAATACAGCCCAAATGACATCATATCAGGTCAGACAAAGCAGAAAGAAAGAAAAATACTGAGCATGAGAAGAAATTAATACAAAAAAGAGCTTCCTAAAATGGATCCCACATACCAGATACTGAAGACTAGAAAGAAAAATCTTAATGAAGAAGTATCTTTTAGCTGGGTGTGGTGGCACACGCCTGTAATCCCAGCACTCGGGAGGCTGAGGCAGGAAGATCGCTGTGAATTCGAGACCAGCCTGGGCTACATAGTGAGTTCCAGGTCAGTCTCAACTACATAGTGAGACCCTGTCTCAAAAAACCAAAAAAAAAAAAAAAAAGTATCTTTTATCTGCACGCTTAAATACCAGCTGGACTCATTTAGGCTTTAGAGCTTTTTGCTGCACTTTAAACACTATCATCAAAACTTGAAGGGAAATAGCACTGGGCAAGCCTACTTAGGCTTTGGGTACACTTATGAAATAGGAGACTTCCTGATCATACTCATTAAGTCAAATATAATTTGCCCTCATAGAGCCCCACCCAGTTTGCATAAGGCTTCCTCTTGCCTAGGATCACTGGGTCCCATACTTCCTACCCCCCTGAAAACATAAACAGTCCTAGGGTCACTACTGTGAGTCTCTGGAATTCTAGAGATTAACATACCCATCGGTAATCTTGAAATTGCAAGAACTTAATGTAGTTTAAGCAAAGAAGATAAAGGGATGTATTTATTTGTTTATTCATTCATTTATTTTAAAGTCACTAAGTTTAAATCCAAGAAGAAAACAGTCTTTCTTTAAAAAAAAAAAGCCTAGCTGGATGTGGTGGTGCACTCCTGTAATACCAGCATTCTGCAAGGCTGAGGCAGGAGGATCAAAAGTTCAAGTCTAAAGGGAAATGGGAAGGGTAGGGGAAAGGTAATAAGGGAAAAGGAAAAAAAAAAATGAGAAAATGAAAAAATGGAAATAAAATAGGGAAGGAAGGAGCAGGTGAAGGGAGGGCAGGGATAAAGGGAAAAAATGAGGACCAAGACCTGCCATGTGAAGGTACAAGAGCCCAATGATGAATGTAACTGTACTGTATACCTAAAGTGCACCAATAAACTCAATGAGAGAAAAAAAAAGAAAGAAAGTTCAAGCCTAGACTGGGCAAATTAGCAACTTAGCAAAACCCTGTCTCAAAATAAACAATAAATAAGGGCTGAGGGTGTAACTCAGTGCAAAGGCCTTCAGTTCAATCCCTAGTACTTCAAAAAAGAAAGAACTAAAAGATGAAAGTGGAAAGTGATTATTTTGATTTTATTTTTCATTTCTAATCCCCTCTGCACACCTGCTTCACTGTCCTTTCTCTGCTAACCGGCATTTCCTGATCTTCATCCCATAAAACAAAGTACACTACCCACAGCTCCAGAGTCAGCACGTGGCAGCTACATGAAGAAACTAAATAACCTGCCTACCTTCAAGTTCAATTCCAAATTCCCAGAGGAGTGAATCTACCACTCCCAGCCTGGGTAAGGTATCTCCTCTATTCCAACCAGCTGTGGCTAAGGAGATACATTCTTCAGTGCATGCAGAGTTCTCCCTCAGAGAACCCAGGAGTAATTCCCAGGGTAGCTTGTGTTTGTGTGGGGTCCAAGATCCTGAACAACACTGTACAGTAGACCATCCTGCCTATCCTAACTCCAGCACAATGTTGAATGCTTCCTAAACTCTCCCAGGAAATATGAACCAAGTGCAAAGGTACTGACGAAGGAATGCAAGGGATAGAAAAAGAAAACCAGATAACTAAGGAGATGAACAAGCAAGGACATTAAGAGTTTCACTATGTAGTCCAGGGTGACTTTGAATTTGTGTTGCTCAGCCTGCCCTTAAACTTGCAATCCTCCTATCTCATCTTCCCAAGAGCTAGGATTATAGGTGTGTGCCACATGCCCAGGCAAAGTTTTTGTTGTTGTTGTTGTTTTGTTTTGTTGTTTGGTTTGGTTTGGTTTGGTTTTTGTTTTGTTGAGACAGGGTATCACTATGTAGTTGAGACTGACTTGGAACTCACTACTAGCCCAGGCTGGTCTCCAACTATAGCAATCCTCCTGCCTCAGCCTCCCAAATTCTGGGATTACAGGCATGCAATGGGATTACCACCACGCTCAGCTCAGAATTAGTTTTAAATAACAATTAATCAAGAAGGAAACTACAACTTTGGTGGAAATTATAGGCAGCTAAAGAAGAGAGATGCAACTTGTTGTGGAAAAATAATTGACATACTGACATACAGAATACAGAAAGGCTGAGGTGATCTACTAATTTATGCCAGTGTGGCTATAATTTTCTTCATCTTCCTGTCTCTATCTTGATGAAAAATTCTTGATTTTTATAATTCCATATAAGTAATAGATTCTGATACATATAGCATTGCTCCTTTTTTTCTTTTCACTCTTTATTTTTCATTTAATTGACAAAATTATCTATGGTGTGCAACATGATGTTTTGAAACATATATTGTGGAATGGCTAAATTGAGCTAATTAATATATACATTACCTCATATACTTGTCATTTTTATAATGATAGCACTTAGAATCTATGCTTTTAGTAATTTTCAAGGATACATGATTGTGAATCAGTCATAATGCTCTACAATAGATCTCTTAAACTTATTATTCCAATCTAACTGAAATTTTCAATTTTTTTTTTTAACCGTAATCCTCCCCAACCCCTGGTAACCACTATTCTATTCTTTGTTTTTGAGTTTAACTTTTTAGCTTCCACATATAAATGAGGTCATATAGTATTTGTATTTCTATTCCATTACTTTTAATGATTCTCTCACAAATCCATTTAATCTTTATTAAATTGAACCATGTGAAATTGCAGCTTTCATAGGCTAAAACTGCCAAATATCAGCAAATTTTAAAATAATGTTTTCAAAACAATATGTATACATATTTAGTAGATATATAGACTTAAAATGGAAATATCAATCCTTGATACCATCCTTTATATACCCGAGTCACACTCCCCAGAGGCAAACATTTTTATTTTTAAAATTATTTCCTGATTGTTTATTTCTAAATAATATTAATATATTATTTGAGTTTTTGGTCTTATACATCATATGCCAATTTCCTCCTCTGGAATGTCCTCTGGAAATTCCTAATGTCATCAAGCATATCAAAAATGCAAGACTTCCAGTTGTTTTCATGGAGACTCCTCTCGGAGCCTTCTATCCGCTCAAATTTCAATGCTCCTCCCTACTAGACCCACCAAGTAGTTTCAGTCCTGGAACTGCTCTTCCCACCATCCTGTGAATCCCCTTTGCCTCTCTCCTGATCTGTGCCTTTCTCTTTCTTGGTTGATAATCTCATTCGTGGGACATACACCCAGTAGTTGTTTTTGTTTTAGTTTTTTGTGCCAGGGATTGAACTCGGGTCCTTGAGCTTGCAAGACAGGCCACTGAACCACTGAGCTAAATCCCCAGCCCTACACCCAGTAGTTTTTTGAACATCATTCAAAAGAGTTAGCTTTTTTAAGAACTCGTATATTTGGAAACGTCATTCTACCTTCATACTTAATAGTTGGTCAGTATAGAATTTTAGATTGAAATAAAATTTTCCTAGAACTTTGAAGTCATTAACCAGGTTCTAGGGTTTCTATTAATATGGTCCATGCTATCCTGATTCCAGATAAACTGCATGTGACTCGCTTATTCCCCTTTAGAAATTTGTTAGCTTGCCTCTGTATCACTAGTGCTCTGATGTGCTTTCTAGTAAAACCCTGTTAATTCATTGTGCTGGGCCTTTAAATCTAAAAATTCCCAAAATTTCTCCTGTGTCATTTCTGTGATAATTTTTTTCTACTCAATGTCCTCTCTTCGGGGCTCCATTAGTCCAGTACTGACATCGTGAACTGATTCTCTGATTTTCTTATCTTTTTTTTTCTCCTGATTTC
>NW_022900949.1:50290069-50305363 GCF_012274545.1 Fukomys damarensis | reverse complement strand
TTTTTTTTTTTTTTTTTTTTTTTTTTTTTTTGTACCAAGGATTGAAACCAGGCCCTTGTGCTTATGAGGCAGGTGGCAGAACCACTGAGTCATACACCTGGCCCCTTCTGTTCTTACAGATTATCTTCCACATTATCTCTTTTAATGTTATCTTCCAATTCATTTATCGAATGTACCATTTCTATATTTTTAATTCCCAAATGCACTTCTGTGTCATCTCTCTAAAGATACTTTATATATTATTATGCCTTATCTTCTAAGGATATTTAATTGTTTTGAAATTTTCTCATGCCTTTCTCATGTGTGTTTCCTCACAGCTACAATTCCTTTGTCCTGTTTGCTTGTTCTAGCCACTATCTCTCCTATAAAATGCCCAATTTTTTTTCAAATGCCTGCTCATCTTTGGTTTTCTATGTAAAATGAAGCCCAAAAGCTCTGCCTGCCTGGGTAGGACTTGTTGCTGATAGGCTTTAAAGCAGCGGATCATCTGATGACCCAGCCACTCTGTGTGGGGGCTTCCACATATCAGTGCCTGCAGGCCTGTTCTCAGTGGTATTCTTCATCCTTAAGGACTTACATCATTTCACTTCTTACACCATGTCAGTGAAATTTGAGTAGGAAAAAGAAATATGGATTTAATCTACCACATGGAGCTGGAAGTCTTGTATTACATTTTTTATAATTCATATTTCTTTCTGGGAAATTGGGGTTATGTGCACCTTCTATGGCCTCTTATAGTGCATTTGTGCCTGCCAGTGAAGTAGCCCTCAGAATTCCACAATGTTCCATTATCTTTTCCTTCTTTGTCTTTGTGACTTTCTTAGACAGATCCTACCTGGGGCCTCTTATTAATTTCTCTGATTCCGTACATACACAGCATAGTGGGCATCCTTGGAATTTCACTCATCACATTTTCTTTCCTGCTTTGGTGGAAGAAGCACAGACCTGTCTTTCAGAACTTTCCTCTTACTTCTATATTTGCCGTGGCTCTCACAGCCCCTCCTAGCAAAGCCAGTCTTCCAGTGATGATTGTGGCACCTCAAGACCAACAACTCCAGTTCAACTTTGGGGCTGTCATTCCTACTAAGTCCCTTCCTTACATCTACCCAGAACATGGCACTCCCTTCTCTGGGGAATAGTCAGACTTGATGGAGGAGTGGAGGAAGGGGGCAAGCATCTTCTCTATAACAGTTCTGGGTTTTGCCCCAGCTTGGACACTATTTGGCCTCAACTTCTCTGAGGCTTAATTTCTTCCTGTGTGAAATGGAAATATCATGAGTGTTATGGTTTATAGCTAAGTGTCTCCCAAAAGCCTCATGGGCAGGGCTTTTAAAAGGTGATTGGACTATGGGGCAATATAACTGGCTTGCTGTTAGGAGGCAGGTTCTGGTGGGAAGAGGCAGGTCACTGGGGCCATAACCTGGTAGGGTATGTCTTCCTCCTTGTTCCTTTCTTTGCACTCTGCTTCCCTGTCATCAGGACATGTGTTGCTTTTCCTCCACTGTGCCTCTCTGCCATACCAACCTTCCTTAGAGCTAGCAACTGTGCACTGTGTGAGCCAAAATGAACCTCTCCTCCCTTAATGTGTCGGGTGCTGAATCCCAGGAATGAAAAAAGTGGCTAAGACAATGAGAGTGTGAAATAATGCTTCACACCATCCCCCAGAACTCCAAGGAGCTGAGCTATGTGGATGCCTACATCAACACCCTGGGCCTCCGCACTACCACCACCACACCTGCCTCTGGCCTCTGGGCTGTGCTGGTACCTGGATCCACACCACAGAGTCACAGGGCCACAGGGACATCATAAATGCCATCGTTCTGTGCTCTAGAAGATAGAGAAGAAGTGAATGACACAGAGAGGGCCTCTCTGAGGCTCCTTGATGAAAATTGAAGCCCACTGGAAAAGTGAAAAAATCTCTGCAATAAAGGCCCACCAGACCACAGTAGTTGGTAAGTTGGGATCAACACTTCCCATTAGAAGCTGGACTATCTTCAGGGGAAGGGCAGCTGAAACCTGCAGTAGAAGCTTGGAGAGTTCAATCCAGCAGCAGGTCAGGAAGCTCAACTAGGGCCTTGCAGCCAGAAATCAGCCTGAATCTCATTGTTTGTTTGATTTTGGTACCAGGGATCAGATTGGATCAACTGAATCTCAGCTGGCTGGCTGAGACTAACTGACTTAGATCTGCACCCTGCTGCACATGTTGTCTATTTTAACAGCACAGACATACCCTAAGGAGGCCCCCCTTTTTTTAATATATACTTTTTCAGTTATTTTTCTTTAATTTTTTTATTTTTTTCAAATTTAGTTTTTCTTTTTTATTTTTTTCTCTCTCTCCTTCCCCCTCTCTCTCCCCCCCGACACACCTTGTTCTTCATTTCTCTTCCTTTTTGTTCCTGTTCTTATCTTATTTGGATTTATTTTTTTCTTTATTTTTCTTTTCTTCTCTCAAGACCCTTCTCTCAAAGGTCATTAGTTTTATAGGAAATTGAATACAGTCTCTAGCTTCCCTATGGCTGTTAGTTTGTTCTGTTCTTGTCTATTCTTTCATTCTGACTTTTCCTCTTGTCTTCAACAGTTTCCCAGAGTTTTCCTGATCTTCCTGTGTCCTCTGGCCTCACTTCTAATCTTTCCCTATCCTTCTACCTATTTATCCCTCCCTCCCCAACTCCTTCTAAATCCTTATCCCAAAGGGTAAAGTTGCTATATTGAAGAATTTATTCACTATAAACATATTTTGGGCTGGTGTTCAATTTTTAATTCACATGGTTAAAAGTGATAGATTAATAGCTACCACAAATTGTCATTCTCTAAGCTGTGCTTGATGTTATTGTTGTTGCTAATTGTAGCTCTTGTGCTAAGGTGTTGTGATTGACCTAATGAGTTGTCCTTCCTGTTCTACTGAAAATGAGATTGCCTGAAAGGAGGGCAGGGACAAGAGGAAGAAATGAGAACCAAGACCTGTCATGTAAAGGTACAAGATCCCAATGATGAATGTAACTGTACTGTATACCTAAAATGTACCAATAAACTCAATGAGAGAAAAAAAATTTTTTTTAATAAAATGAGATTGCCTAAGAGTCATTAGAGACTCAAAACCTAGAGACCAGCTATATCTGGAAGACTACTAGGAGAAGCAATCAGCCCATAAGGGTTATAAATAGAAGCAACAAAGATACTTACAATAAGCAATATTGAAGTATCAACTCAGGAATTAAACCAAGGACAGTACCATCAACAAAAATAGAACTGAGAAGATACCTAAGCAAGGCTCAAACCCAGACTTCCAGATCACCAAAGGCAAACTTGGGGAAACAGGTGGAAAAATCTGATAAACAACCACCTGGATACCCTGAACTGATACCATAGGGAGTAACAAAACAGATGAATGAGGCTCTAGAAAAATTCAAAGCAGAAATAATTTCCCAGATTACTACAGAGATGGTGAGCAGAATGAAACATATGACTACAGACTCTAGAATGGAAACAAATAAAAAATTAGGTGAGCTCAGGACCATGATGGAAGCCATGAATGCCCAATATAGGAAAGAAATGGAAACCATGAAACAGATTCAAACAGATATTCAGGATATTAAAAACTCAACTGAAAGTGTTCACAGCAGAATGAGCCAATGTGAAGACAGAATATCAGATATAGAAGACAGGATTGTAGTTAGTGACCATGAAAAAAGAGATCTCTCAAAAATTGTAAGGGACCATGAGAAATTGATCCATCAGCTCCTAGATGATTCAAGGAAAAATAACATAAGACTAATAGGAGTCTGTGAAAAAGGAGGAGAAAACACAGATAACTTTTTTTTTTAAACTTTTTACAGAATTAATAACAAAAATCTTCCCAATGAGAGCAAAAGAATTTGACTTACAGATAAGTGAGGCATATAGGACTCCAACTAGCCATGCTCAAAAAAAAAAAAAAAAAAACTACACATATGGGCTGGGGATTTAGCTTAGTGGTTCTGGTACCTACCTTGCAAGTGTAAGTACCTGAGTTCAATCCCTAGTACCAAAAAAAAAAATCTACACATAGACTTATAATAGTCAAGATCCCAGAAACCCAACAGAAGAAAAAAAAATATGACAAGCAGTTAGAGAAAAGAAACAAGTCACATACAAAGGAAAGCCCATCAGAATTACAGCAGACTTTTCAATACAAACTCTCAGGTCAAGGAGATCCTGGAGTGAGGTATTTCAGGCCCTAAAAGAAAACAACCTCCTTGAGAGAATGAAAAGATGAAAATAAAGTGTTTGTAGATGGGGACGGGAGGAGGGGGTGAAGGGAGGGCAGAGGTAAGGGGAAAAAAATGAGAATCAAGACTTGTCATGTAGAGGTACAAGATCCCAACAATAAATGTAACTGTACTGTATCCCTAAAATGTACCAATAAACTCAATTAAAGCTGAAAAAAAAAAAAAAGAAAACAATCTCCAACCTAGATTGATGTGCCCTGCAACACTGTCTTTCCAAATTGATCGGGAATAAAATACTTTCATGACAAAGAACACCTGAAAAACTTTATAAATACCAAACCAGCACTCCATGCAATTCTAAACAATATCCTAGAAAAATACAATGAATGTCACAACACCTTGAGGCCCAACAGAGAAAAGCCATCAGGCAAGGCAAGAAATTAAAGGGAGAGAAGGAAAAATATAACAGCCAACAACAGAAAAATAACATGACAATGATAAGTCAATACATATCAGTTATAACCATCAATTCACCAATCCAAAGAAGTCAAATGGCAGAATGGATTAAGAAACAAAATTAAACAATATGTTATATACAAGAAACACACCCAATTCAAAAAGAAATTCATAGATTGAAAGTAAAAGGATGGAAAACAGTTCTCCATGCTACAGAAAAAAGCAGGGTAGCTATCTTATCTGCAAACAAAGTAGATTTCAAACCAAAACTCATTAAGAAAGACAAACAAGGTCATTACATCATTGCAAAGGGAACAATACACAGGAATAGATGACAGTCATAAATATATATGCACCAAATGTCCCCAACTATACAAAACAAATATTAGTGGACATGAAAAAAAACAAATAAGCACTAGTACAATTATAGTAGGGGACCCCAATACCCCCACTGTCTCAAATAGACAGGTCATCTAGACAAAAAATCAACAATGAAACATTAGAACTGAACCAGGCCTTTGAACAAATAGACTTAATAGATGTCTACAGAGTGTTCCACTCCACAAAATCAGAATATGCATTCTTTTCAGCTGCACATGAGTTATTCTCCAAAATAGACCACATGCTAGCTCATAGAATATGCTTAAGTAAATGCAAACAAAATGAAGTTATCCCATGTATATTATCAGACCATAGTGCAATTAAGCTCGAGATCAATAGAATAAGAAACTGCAAGAACTCCACAAACACATGGAAATTGAATAACACTCTTCTGAATAACCAATGGGTCATAGAGGATATTAAAGAAGAAATTAGACAATTTCTACAATTAAACGATAATGCCAATACAACATACAGGAATCTATGGGACATGATTAAGCAGTTCTGTGAAGGAAATTTATAGCAGTGAATGCCCATACTAGGAAAATAGAGCAGCTCAAATAAACAACGTAATGCTAAACCTCAGCTGCTAGAAAGAGAAGAACAAGAAAGACAAGCCCAAAGCTTGTACAAGGGAGAAAACTATAAAGATCAGAGCAGAAATCAATGTAAAGGAAACTAAAAGAATGATACAAAAAAATCAATGAATCAAAGAGATGATTTTTTGAAATAATAAATAAAATCAATAAACCCTTAGCCAACCTCATCAAAAGACGAAGGAAAAGGCTCAAATCCATGCAATTAGGTATGAAAAAGGTGATGTCACAACAGATCCAGCAGAAATCCAGAAGAGTATTAATACCTACTTTAAGAACCTGCACTCTGATAAAATGGAAAACACAGAAGAAATGGACAGATTCCTAGATACGTATGAATTAGCAAAGTTGAACAAAGAAGACATAAAAATTCTAAACACCCCAATTATAATCAGTGAAATTGAAAATGTAATTAAAAATTTACCAACAAAGAAAATCCCAGTTCCTGATGGCTTCACTGCTGAATTCTATGAGACATTTAGAGAAGAACTATTGCCATTTCTCTTCAAACTCTTTGCTGAAATTTAAAGGGAAGCAGTACTTCCAAATTCATTTCTGGAAGCAAGTGTTAGTTTGATTCCAAAGGCAGAGAAAGACCCAACCAAAAAAGAGAACAACAGGCCAAACTCCCTAATGAACATAGATGTAAAAATCCTCAATAAGATACTGGCAAACATCACATACTTATTTTTATTATATTTTTATAAGCATAATGATAGAATTTAACACCAATACATATGTAATATTCTTCCCAAACAAATGACTATGGATTAAATCAAGCATGTAATTTAGAGAAATCATAAGATTGCCAGAGAAACTACCAATATGCCAAATGTGCAAAATCCTACCACATTCATGACCATGTTTCTCATTTAATAGTGAACACATATGTGTAAAAACATACCCCCCACACATATACACAATGCATATTTTCTACAATACAATATATACTTTGGTATAATAAAACAGTGTAGTGATGTGTGGAATGTTGGTGATTTGTGTGATTTGAGAAAAAAGAAATATCTTTGACAGAGTTGGAGAATTTGTAATATGTACCAGATACTAAATGACATTAATGATTTATTATCCATTTATTTAAGTATAGTTATGATAAAATTTACTTAAACATTATTATTCATTATCAGTAGAAAATAGGTACAAAGATATATTGATAACATAACAAAATTTGTCTTAGCAAATTTCCAACCAAACAAGCTCTAATGACAAAAAAGGAAGTTCATAGAAAGCAGAGATGAAAGAGGAAAATGACAAATCGAGCTTAATACTTTTCATACTACTCATATATACAAATTTCATAAATTCTCAAATAAAAAAGCAAAGAAAATGAGAACCAAAATAACTCATCAACTTGGTAGACCAACATATATACAAGGATTAATGTGTTGATAACTTTTAAAAATATAAAATGTAAAGCCTGAGATTTAGCTCAGTAGTGCTGCATCTGCCTAGCCAGAACAATGTGCTGAGTTTAATCCCTAGCACCGGGGAAGAAAAAGAAAAAAGAAAAAAAAGAAGAAAAGAGAAAAGAAGCATATGTACTTTCTAACGTACTCAATAGATTAAAAATAAATTATTTATTATCTCTTCCTCTTGAATTGTTCCCTTCACAAGGATGTAGTGACCTTCTTTGTCTCTCTCAATTAGTTTAGGTTTGTAACTTACTTTGTGAAAGATTGCTACCCCTGCTTTTTTCTGGGCTCCTGTTACATGAAGAAGTTTTCTGTCCTTTCACTTTCAGTCTATGGGCTTCTTTTTGTACTAGATGTGTCTTGTATAAAACATATTATTGGATTTTCCTTCTTAATCCATTCTGCTGGTGTATTTCTCTTCATTGGTGAATTGAGGCCATTGATATTGATGGTTGTAACTGATATGTACTAACTTATTATTGTCATTTTTTTCACCTTCTCCTTTTAGTTTCTTAGCTTGCCTATTTGATTCACTCTGTTGGGCCTCATTTTGTTGTTACCATCATTGTCTTTTTCTAGGATATTGTTTAGAATTCCTTGTAGTGCTGGTTTGGTATTCATGTAGTTTCTCAGGTGTTCTTTTTCATGGAAGTATCTTATTTCCCCATCCATTTTGAAAGTTTTGCAGGATACATCAGTCTAGGTTGGAGGTTGTTTTCTTTTAGTACTTGAAATGTCTCATTCCAGGCTCTCCTTAACCTAAGTGTTTGTATTGAAAAGTCTGCTGTGATTCTGATGGGCTTTCCTTTACATGTAATTTGTTTCTTATTCTTACTGCTTGTAGTATTTTGTGCTTCCATTGGGTTTCTGGGATCTTGATTATTATATGTCTTGGTGTAGATTTTTTTTGATCACGGCTAGTTGGAGTCCTATATGCCTCACTTATCTGTATGTCAAATTCTTCCCACTGTTTGTGAAGTTTTCTATAATTAATTCTATAAACAGCTTTTTTAAGACATTTGCATTTTCTCCTGCTACTTCTTGAATTCCTATCCATCTTATGTTATTCTTCTTTGTATTGTCTAAGAGTTGTTGGATCAATTTCTCATGATCCCCTACTGTTTTTAAGAGACCTCTCTTTCCACGGTCACTGACTGCAATTTTACCTTCTATATCTGAGACTCTATCTTCGGACTTTTTTATTATTTTGTGAACACTCTCAATGGAGTTTTTAATCTCCTGGATATCTGTTTGAATCTGTCCTATGGATTCCATTTCTTTCTTGTATTGGGCATTTATTGTTTCCAATTCTTTCTTATGCTGGGCATTCATGGCTTCTATCGTGGTCCTGAGCTCATCTATTTTCCTCTCAGTTTCTGTTCTAGAGTCTCAAATTATAACTTTCATTTTGCTCATCATCTCTATGATTATCTGGGAAATTACTTTTATTTAAATTTCTCTAGAGCCTGATTGACCAGTTTTGTTACTTTGCTTTGAGTTCAGGGTGTCCTGATGGTTCACTGTCAGACTTTTCATCCTCATTTGCCACACTGTTTGCCATTGGTGAACTGGAAGTCTGTCCCTGTATCTTTGCTTAAGCGTTTTCTCATTTTTACTATTGTTGTTGGGTTGTCCTTAGTTTAACCTTTAGGCTATTACTTAAATCTTCCTATATAGTTGGGCTTCAACCCATGAGTCTCTAATGACTCACAGACATTCTCATTTTCATAATACCAAAGAAAACAGCTCATTGAATCAATCACAATCCTTTATCCTAATTGATACAATCAGCACCACAATACGATGAAGCACAATTTGCAAATTGACCACTTGTGGTAGTCATTAGTCTATCATCTTCAAACCATGTGAATTAAATTAAAATCAAGAAGCAATCCAAAATATATTTACAGGGAATAAACTTTTCAATAAGAATATTTACCATTTAGAATGAAGGTTTAAGACAGAGTTAAGATGGGAGGAGTAGATAAGTAAAAGATATAGAGAAGGTTTCATATGAAGCCAGAAGATGTAGAATGACCAGACAATCATCAGGAAACTGTTAAATTCAAAAGGAACAAACAAAATAGAAGTATAATATAACTCTTGAGTGAGGTAGAATGACATAAGAAAAGAACATAAAGAGAAAAAAAATAATAAAAGAAGAAATCTGAGTTAGGACAAGAGCAGAAACAGAAAGGGAGATGAAGGACAATATAGTGGAGCAAGAGACTGAGTTGGTGAAAGACAGAAAAAAAAGAAAAAAAATGAGTTTGAAGGGCCTCTTTCAGACTATATCATGCTGTCATAATATAAAATATGCACTGCCATGTGCAGAGCCAAGTCCCCTGATCTCAGCTAGCTGGTGGCAGAACCCCACAACGCAGACTGACCTTGGGCTGCAAGGCCCTGATTGAGTTCCCCAACCTCCTGAAGGGTTGAACTCCACTCAGTTCTACTATAGGTTTCCCCCATCCCTTCTTTAAAGATGTTCAAAGTTGGAAGTGCAGGAAAATACTCTTTATGACCACCTCTGCCTCTACAGAGTAGGTCCAAAGACTGGCACAATCAGGTCTGAAAGCGCGAGGGGGTGGGGTTCAAGGGAGCTCATGCGGCTACCTTTCTGGCGCAGAAGATGGCGGCAGTAGCGGAAGCGGTGCCCGAAGGGGAGGGCCTGGCCGAGCAGGCCCTCTGGTGCTGTAGATGGGCTGAACGTAGCGGGCAGGGGAGGGGGCGCCGAGCAGGCACTCTGACGCCTGAGATGGCAGGAACGCGCCTGCAGGGGAGGGCGTGGCCAAGCAGGCCCTCTGACCCTGAAGATGGCGGAATGCAGGGGAAAAATCTGGTCTTAAAAATGTGAATCCTTTTAGTTGCTTTTGGATTTCAAATATAAGCATATTTTTTTTCTGTGGGAACTTTTGTTAGAAAATATAAGTGGTACAATCCACAAGCATATGATATTTATCAATTAATAAAACCAAGGCATTTATAAATCATAAAATTTTGAGGACAGTTTCTCAACCATAATATGTAACTTTATTTTATTTGTAATTACATTATTTCAAAAATATTATATGAAAGAAAATGAGAAAGAACATATAATGTTTGAAGATCATATCAAAATAATAACGTATTTCGATTATCAGTCTGTGTTGCATAAATTTTTATTTCATATCCTTTTTTGCTGTTATATATATGTATATTTGAAATTTTTATTTAGTGTCTTCATTTCTTGTTGTCATGTATGTTTGCAATCTTTAATTAAAAAAAAAGACACTGGCAAACAGAATACAGAAGATCATCAAGAAGATCACCCACCCTAGCCAAGTTGGATTTATCTCAGGGATGCAAGAATGGCTCAACATAAATAAATCAATAAATGTAACACACTGTATTAACAGAGCCAAGGACAAAAACCATATGATCATCTCAATAGATGCATAAAAAAGCATTCAACAATATCCAACACCCACTTATGATAAAAACCTTACAGAAAATTGGAATAGATGCTCTTTATCTCAACCTGATAAAGGCTATATATGAAAAAACAACAGGCAACATCATACAAAATGGTCAAAGCTGAAAACCTGAAGGATAGAATCAGGAACAAGACAAGGATGTCCACTGTCACCACTCCTGTTCAATATAGTTCTGGAAATATTAGCCACAGAAATTAGACAAGAGAAAGAAACAAAAGCAATAAAGATAGGAAAAGAAAAAGTGAAACTGTCATTACTTGCTAATGACATGATACTTTACAAAGAAGACCCAAAAGCTCCACCAAGACTTCTAGATGCAATTGACAGATTCAGTAGAGTAGCAGGATATCAGGTCAACACTCAAAATTCCTTCTTGTACACAAATAACAGACTCACTGAGAAAGAAATTAGGTAAATAATCCCTTTCACAAGGGCATCCAAAAAAATGAAACATCTAGGAATCAATCTAATGAAGGAGACAAAAGACCTCTACATTGAGAATTACAACACTCTGAAAAAAGAGATTGAAGAGCATATCAGAAAATGGAAAGACATCACTTGCTCCTGGGTAAGAAGAACCAATATAGTAAAAATGCCCATACTTCCAAAATTGTTATACAGATGCAAGGTGATCCCAATTGAAATCCCAATAGTGTATTTCACAGAACTAGAGAAAACAATCCAAAAATTCATTTGGAACCAGAAGAGACCTAGAATAGCAAAATCCATTCTAGGCAACAGAGACATGAGAGAGGGTATCACAATCCCCATCTTGAAACTATACTACAAAGATACTGTGATAAAAACAGCATGGTACTGGCAAAGAAACAGACCTGAGGATCAGTGGAATAGATTAGAAGACATAGAAACAACTCCAGACATACTCAGCTACCTCATCTTTGATAAAGAAGCCAACCATCCTCACTGGAAGAAAGATAGCTTCTTTGATGAATGGTGTAGAAAACCAGGCATGCCTATAATCCCAGCACTTGGGAGGATGAGGCAGGAAGATCATTATGAGTTTGAGACCAGCCTGGGCTACATAGTGAGTTCCAGGTCAGTCCCAACTACATAGTGAGACCCTGTCTCAAAAAACCAAAAAAAATTTTTTTAATAAATAAAAACAAGTGGTGTTGGAAAAACTGAATTTCAACCTGCTGAAGATTAAAACTAGACCTTTATCTTTCACCATGCACTAAACTAAAATCCAAGTGGATTAAAGATCTAGCTATTAACACAGAAACACTAGGCTTGCTAGTCTTCAAGTAGAACTCTTGAAGACATTGGCATAGCAAAAGGCTTTACAAACAAATCCTCAGTAGCACAGGAACTAGCACAAAGAATCAACAATTGGGATTGCATCTTTTTTAAAAGCTTCTGCACTGCAAGAGAAATCACCAACAGAACTAAGAGGGATAATAATGTGGGATAACATTTTTACCAGCTGTTCCTCAGACAAAGGTCTACTAGCTAGAATATATAAAGAACTCAAAAATTTCAGACCCCTCCCCAATATAAAGACCCAATTAAAAAATGAGCATCTGAAATGAACAGGCATTTCTCAGACAAAGAAGTAAAAGCAGCAAATAAATATATGAAAAAATGTTCAACATCACTGGTCATTCAAGAGATGCAGATGAGAACAACACTGATATTCTACCTCACCCCACAAAGAATCACTGCTATCAAGAAATCAACCAATAACAATTTGCTGGAAGGGTTGTGGGAAGAAAGGAAGCCTTCTCTGTTGATAGGAGTGCAGACTGGTGCAACCACTATGGAAATCAATATGGAGATACCTCAAACAACTAGGATTAGAGGTCCCATTTGATCCAGCTATTCCTTGTTGGGTATCTTCCCAAAAGAATTAAAAGAATCATACCACAGTGATATATGCTTGTTTATAGCAGCACAGTTTGTAATAGCTAAAGCTTGGAAAGAGCCCATTTGCCCATCAACTGGAGACTGGATAAAGAAGTTGTGGGTTTTTTATAAAATGGAGTATTACTCATCCATAAAGAATAAGAAACTAAAGAAATTTATAACTAAATGGAGGCACATTAAGGATATACTCTTAAATGAAATAAATAGGACACACAAGTGTAAATACCAAATAGTTTCCCTGGTATGAGAAGCTAAAAGTGTAAATAAGGATCAGAATGTATAATTGATAATGTGAAATAGGAAGAAAAGGTCTAAATGGGGTAGGGAAGTGGGAGGGGTAGGGGAAAGGAAAAAATGGCAACAAAGTCTTTCTAGACAGGGAGAGGTGGAGGGTTTGAAGGGAAGGCAGGAGAATGCGGAAAAAATAAGAACTCAGACACGCTTGTAAAGGTACAAGTTCCCAATGATTAATGTAACTGTATTGTATACCTAAAATGTGCCAATAAACTTAATGAAAAAAAAAGGCAGCTGCCATGTGGTTAGTGACCTTTGAAGAGGATTATGTGGGGAAGAACAGAGGGCAACTTCCAACTTCCAACCAGAAGGATACTGAGACCCTCAGTCTGGTAGCCTTCTGACTGCGGCTAATGACCATATGAGCTTTGAAGCAGATCTTTCCCCAGCTGAGCCTGAGATGAGAATTCAGTCCAAATGCTTTGAATTCAGCTTTGCAAAAGACCCAGTTCAACCATGACTAGACTTCTGTCCCACAGAAACCATGAAATAATAAAGCCTTTAAGTTTGTGTCAGTACTGTCAGGCAGCAATCAAAAATTGATACAAGGCCTGGGGATTTAGCTCAGTGACACCATGCCTGCCTCACAACTGCAAGGTCCTGAGTTCGATCCCTGGTACCAAAAACAAAAACAAAAAGCTGATACAAATTAGGAGTCTGGAAAAAAGGCTATCTGTCACTCCCAGGTAAGACTCACAGCAGGGTAAATGAGGTCCTCATTGCTTCACAAACCCCAATATGGTCCCAATTCAGTGAAGGAAAAACAATGGCTGGGTGTTTACATAAACAGGACCTGGCATCACTTCTCCTGAGTCTTCTTCAGCCCTTTCAAGACTCAAGAATGCAACCAAGGCACTCAAGGATATGGATGAAGGACAACAGACAAAGAGGGGTTCTGTGGGCCAAGACAAGGAAGACACAGACCAATAGCACAGACCTCTCAGCAGATGCCAGTAGGATGGATGCCATAAACAAACTAGAGGGAGAATTTTCACATCTCATATTCCACAGTGGATTTGCTGTGACCAGAGACCAGGCACTGACCATGAACCTGGGGCATCTACAACTCCTTGGACTTGATGCTACTTCAGGGAAACAGTGGAATCTGAGGGGAGGATACTGAAGAAATGTGTTCAGACTAGAAATGACTATAGAGGAGGACAAGTAAACCACCTGATACCAAAGGCTGCTGAATACTAGAGTAGCAGGAAATGCAGGTATCTTGGGTTATGAGGTATCAATGATGACTTCCTGGAGGAAGTGACACGAGCTGGGTTTGGAAGTGTGAAGGGTCAAATATGTCACTCAGCAGTAGAGCACTTTCTGAGTTTACTTTTTAAAGTTCTAAGATCTTCATTCCTACACTCTGAAAAAAAAAGTTTTCACACAGGCACTGTTGTCTATTGGGGTCCTACATGGGGATGGAGGACATGAGCTAATTGAACTATGTCTGAATTGACCTTATTTTCCTTCTAATCTCCTAAATCTCTTCCATTATAGATTTCTTTCACATGCATAGTTTCAAGAGTCAAATCATTTTCTAAGACTGGTACGAAAAACAGCAGCTGAACTTGCTGCTCCACTTTTCACCATGCTTAGGAAACCAACTTTGCCCTGTAAGAGATGTTTCAGATTTTTTCATTCCCATCTATAAATAACATCTCATACTGCTACTTCTCAATTTTGCAGTTGCACAATCCACTGGCTTCCCAATGTGGAAGATGGGGCTCTTTCAACACTCCTCTCTCCTCACCCACCACACATGCCTACTCCCTACTGTCATTTTCCCAGTAGTGCTCACTCACAATTTTACTTAAATTCAATATATTTTTTATTTATATTATAATAATCATGTAAATACTATTCACAACTTATTTATTAGTTTTATAAACTCTGAGGTATGATCAAAAATATGGCTAATGTTTAAATACAAATTTAAAACTTAGACCAGCATGGTGGTGCATGCCTGTAACCCCAGCACTGAGGCTGAGACAGAAAGATCCCCAGGAGTTTGAGGCCTGGGCTACATAGTGAGTTTAAGGCCAGCTTGAACTACATATGACCCTGTCTCACAAAACAAAACAAAAAAAATGCTTTAATTGTTACAGTAAAAGATATATTGCCATTAATCTCCCAGAGTACTCCTTCTTGCTTCAAACACACTCCATTATTCCTTTTTTTTCTTTTTATTTAGGTTATTGGTACAATCTAGGTATACAATACAATTACATTCATCATTGGGATTCTGTACCTTTACATAATAGGTCTTGATTCTCATTTCTCCCCTTGTCCCTGCCCTCCCTTCACCCCCTCCTCCTCTCCCCATTTACAAACACTTTATTTCCATTTTTTCAGTTTCTCATATTTTTTTCCTCTCCCTTATTCCTTACACCTTTAGCCCTTTACTTCCTATTTCACATTATTAATTATCTCATTAGGATCTTGTGTACTATTACAGTTTTTCACACCAAAGAAACTATTCGGTATTTCAGTTAAAGAAATCTCTGTATGAACATTAAAAATAGGGAATCCTAATACAAAACTAAAAAGGAAAGTAAAAGAGAAAAGG
>NW_022900949.1:50287702-50287919 GCF_012274545.1 Fukomys damarensis | reverse complement strand
GTTTAATCTCTGAATTATCACCCAAATCTTCCTGATATAGTTGCACCCTAGCTTCTGTGTCTCTAATGACCCACAGACATTCTCATCTTCATAACATCAGAGAAAACAACTCATCAAATCAACGACAATGCTTTACCCCAACTGATACAATCAGCAACACACGAAGATCAAGCACAACTTGGATGCTGACCTCCTGTGGTAGTCACTTCCATCACCC
>NW_022900949.1:50278492-50287340 GCF_012274545.1 Fukomys damarensis | reverse complement strand
TTCAGGGGCACCCCCGCGGCTACCTTTCCAGTGCTTCAGCAATGGCTGCTGGGTCGGGAGCAGGCGTGATTCTTCCTGCAGTGGATCAGGCCCGGCCTACCTCCGGCGCTTGAGCGATGGTTGCTTCCCGGCACTTGAACAATGGCGGCTGGGTCGGGAGCAGGCATGGTTCTCCTTCCCGCGGTGGATCGAGCCCGGCCTACCTCCTGGCGCTTGAGCGATCCACACTCCATTATTCTTGCCAGTTTTTAAAGAAGTTCTGAAAGCCCTCTTCATAAGTATCTTTCATGGCTACATCAGTGTCCTGAATCAATTCAAAACATTTACAGCAATTTACACACATTACAGTTTGTACTCATCCACCAGTTCACCAAATCTGGCACCCTGTGACTTCTGGCTCTTCCCCAAATGCAAAATGACTGTGAAAGGTAAATATTTTGATTCAGTTCAGGACATGAAGGCAGCTACAACAGAACAACTAAAAACATAAAAGATGACTTCATAAGTGCTTCAAGAAGTGGCAAGAATTATGGGATTGTTGTGTTTTGAAGCAAGGAGGAATATTCAGAGGGGAATTAATAGCAATGTGTTTTTTTAAAAAAGCATTCACCTACAGTTTTTTTGTTGTTGTTTTTCTTTTTTGTTTTGTTTTTGGTACTGGGGATGAAACTCAGGACCTTGCATATGTGAGGCAGGCAGGGGAACCACTGAGCTAAATCCCCAGCCCTCACCTATGTTTTTACTGTACTTGTACGATTATGTTTATTTTCTAATACCTTTGTTTTCCCTAGTGTTTACTTGTTGTTTCATCTGCTAAGTTTTCTATGTTCATATTAATTCAACTGTAAACACTTCCCCCATATGTACATCTCTTCTCAATATGTTCAAATTTATTAGGCATTTTATCATTTTTTTTTCTTGAATACTTTTCTCTTAGTCTTCTGATCTACTTCAGCACTGAATTGCTGACTGAATCCAGCATGATTGTCATCTTGGAATGTCCTTGCACCATCATCCTGGAGATTCTTTATTTCTCTCTGCCTTAGAAGATAAAAAGGGTAGACTTGCTTCTTCTTTCCTTTTTTATTCCATTCATGCTACAAGCCTAGGGGTTAGTGCCACCCACTGCTGGGTGGGTCTTCTTTAGTTTCCGGTCTGCATGCTAATCATCCAGAGACACATGCAGTTTTATTAATCTTCTAGGCAATTCTTATTCAAGTCAATGTGACAAATAATAATCACACTGTTCTTCTGTGAAGGCTTTTAAAATCTTTCCTCATCTGCAGTGTTCTGAAATTTCAGTGTATTTTTTTGTCAGTTAATTTTCTCTGATGTCTGATACTCAGGGGAACCTCTCCAATTGAATGAGTTTTTAATTCTGAAAATTCTCAACTTATTTCTTCCTTCTTTGACTTTAATATCTGATGTTGAACCTCCTACATTAATTCTATAACTTTTGTACTGTTTCTCTATTTTCTATCACTAGAATATTTTCTTCTACCTTTTGAGGTATTTTATCAAATTTTTCTTCTAACTCATATTAAGGTTTTTTTAATTTTATCTCTCACACTTTTAATATCCAATAGCTCTTTGATAGAAAATTTTTCTCTTTTCATGGATGGAGTATTATATCTTCTTTTATCTCTGAGAATATTATTGATGGTTGTTTTTTCATACTCTCTCCTGTTGTAGACTATTTATTCCAAAATGTATTTATTTATTTTAATCTTTTACATGTAAGATTTCCTTATAATGTGGATTCCCTATTTTTTTTTTTTTTGTACCAAGGATCGAACTAGGGTCCTTGCGCTTGCGAGGCAGACAGCAGAACCACTGAGCCAAATCCCTGGCCCTAAGCTATTTAATCTTAACAGTGTGACTCTAAAAGGTGCCCCAAAGCCCTGAGTGTGTTATGTGGCTGGAGTTCAACATCTATCCTCACAGACAAGTGACCTGGCTGGGCTGTTTGTCAGGGGATCCCTGGTGTCATTGTCATTAAGAGTGTAGCCTTATCAGACTTCCTTGTAGCCTGATCAGACTTCTCAGAAAAGTGTCTTCTTGCCCTTTTTTTTTTTTTTTTTTTGGTACCAGGGATTAAACTGAGGACCTTGCACTTGTGAGGCAGGTGGCAGAACCACTAAGCTAAATCCCTGGCCCATGTTTCTTCCTATCTTCTACCTAGACATTTACCTTTCTCAAGTCTGCCAACGTTGCCACTTGCCCATCTGCTTTCCAACTTCTGATAGTTGGCTAATCTGGTTGATACCCTTCCTTTACCTTTGTTAAATTTATGAATTTCAAAAAATCCTTTTTTGTGAGTACAGGTTACATAAAAAAGCAAGGGTAAATATGTATGTTTTCATTCAGTCTGCCATCTCTAACTCAGAGTCCTCCAAATCATTTTAATCTTTTCAAACTACACTGCCTGTATCTAAGAAGCTGTCTCTTCTCTTGAGACTTCAAGCACTACATAAGTTTCCTAAGTTTCACATAACAAAGTACTAAAACTAGTTAGCTTAAAATAATTGAAACTTAATATCTCAAATTGGAGACTGAAAGTCTGAATTCACCATGTCAGCCAAGTTGGTTCCTTCTGAAAAGCTGTAAGAGAGAATCTATGTAATTCCTCTCTCTCTCTCTCTCTCTCTCTCTCTCTCTCTCTCTCTCTCCCTCTCTCTCTCTCTCTCTCTGTTTCTGGTGGTTTCCTGAAAATCTGGTCTATAGATGTATCACCTCAATCTCTGTCTTGAACTTCTCATAATCCCTGTGTCTCTTTGTCTCTCTACAATGCCATTTCTTGGTGTATCTGTCTCTATGTTCAAATTTTCCTTTTCTAAAGGAACACCACTCATATTGGATTAGGACCCAAACTAAAGACCTTTTAATTTGGTTAACCCTATGAACACCCTATTTCCAAATAAATTCACACTTTAAAGCACTAGGGAGCTAGCACTTTATCATTTTTGAGTTACACAAATCAACCCATAACAAGAACCACCTTACCTTTCTTTCTCCACATTCACGACCATACCAAGTGCAGATGAAAGGCTACCTACTTACGTACATCTCCTATGAAAATCTCAATCACTGAAGTAAATGTTCATCCTTCTATGAAGCTGATGCATCTGAAGTCTGCAGCAGTGTATGGGACAGATGCCAAAGTGTCCAAGGGAGAAACAGCCCTTAAAATCAAAGCTTCAAGGGGCCCCCGTCCTTGCACAGGCATGAGGACACTGACTCTCACAATAGGGAAGGGCTATTATCCACTAGACACTCACTAAATGGGTCAGTCCATTACTAGTATTCAGTTTTGGTATCAGAAATCTGGTCTGGAGTTAGGAAACTTGATATATCTGGGTAGCATCCCATCTTGCCTGAGGTTTTACTTTTTTATGTTTTAGATCCATGCAACTTTATATTCTAAGTTTAAAACTCACCTAATTTTATTCTAATCCATAATATATTCTTATTTTAATCATCAAATAAAACTTCAAATAACTTACCACAGAGCATATTTAAGTTACTGGGAGAATGTTATTCTTATATCTTGAGGTTTGTGTATTTCTAATGCACTCTTTTAAAGATACCCACTTGAGGAACTAATAACCTGTGATGCTCTCACCTCCTATGGATCTCACAGCACATATTACTGGGTTGATAGCAAACCCCAAAGGGGCAGTGAGACACATGAAGAGTGCATACCTTTGTAAAGTTACATTACATGGCCATAAAGGAAAAGTAGAGCCTTCAAGATAGCTATGATGGGGAATCAAGTCTGATTTTAATTCAGAGGCAGCACAAAGTAGTGGCAAAAAATTGGGGCTGTGGACCCATACATCTAAAATGACTGTCTTTCTGTCAATTCTCAGCCATGTGAGCCAAGGCAGATATTAATTTTTTCTTTACAAATTTAGGTTGTGAGACAATTTCACTGTCCCTCAGGACTCTGGGTTATTTCACTCCAAATGAATTGCATAGAACAGCTACCTGAGAACTCTGAAAAGTGAATGCTGACAGGCAGATTAAGGAATGAAACCAGGCAACAGTAACTTAGGGATGACAGCAACTGCAGCCAGACCTGCAACAGCTTAACAGTTTTTCCAGCGCTTCTCAGACAGTCTGATCTACGAAGACCCCCAAGTAGTGTTAGAAGAGTTGACTAAGACATTGGAATAAAGACCAGATGATGTGCAGTATTATTGTCAAAGGAAGGAAGAGAGAGGAGAACGAGATTGGGGGTAGGGGAGACACAGACAGAGAGACAGAGACAGAGAGGCAGAGAAACAGAGACAGACAAACAGACAGAGAGAAAAAATGTTTGCTCATTTTATGCTTCAACAATATCTCTGAACCTAGATTCAAAGCCAGCCCAAAACCTGAGCTGTATGCCAGATAAGAACAGGAAAAAATGCAAAAGAAACATCTATTTCCAATTGTAGCCTTGAAAACAAAAACCCTACAGATCAGAGAGCGTGAGAAAAGTCCCTTTGGGTTGTTTCTGTGTTCTTTCCATCCTCTCTCTCTCTCTCTCTCTCTCATTAGTAAATGTTTATTATACATAATAAATACATCCCTCTGGGGAAGTTGGTACATGTACATATCAAGTCTTAATCCTTTTTACTTCCCTTTCCCCTCCCCACCCAACCTTCTCCATCTCTAGATCTGCTTCCCATTTACAAACATCAATTTTTCCTTTCTCTCTCACTTCTGCCCAGGCAATTTCAAGACAACACAGCCCATAGAAGCAGTAGCCAGGCAGGTGCCTAATTTCAAGGGAGGGGAGCACTTCTCTCTGACAGGGGAAACCGGGGCATCACAGTATGGAGAGAATCCCCCTTGCTTTTTATTTCCTTCAATATATTCATTCACTTCATGGTTCTACGTGCAGACACAATTACAGAAAGTAAAAGGCAGAGAAACTTAAATACCACATTTTTACCCAAAGGACCAGGAGGGAAAAACCTTGAGAACTAAAGTGTCCAGAAAGAGAAAGCCATTCTCCAGCTTTGGGGACAGGTCCTGATAGGTCCAACGCTAGCCAATCCTTGTGCTCTCGCTCCCCCACCAGTGACTGGTTTAGCTGTGAACATGAGATGAAATTCCGGCCAGTGAGAGGAAGGTTGTTGGGGCTGGAAACAAAAGGCAGATTTTGGTAAAAGTTTCTTTGCTTTTGAAAAGAGAAAAAGACAGTTCTGACGTGATGTATCATATCTGTGGACTAGAACCATAACAGACATTCTAGGACTACAAAGGACAAAGCTGATACTCTCAGACTGGTAGAATGGAAAAATGAAAAGAACCTGGAGCCATAGAATTAACCGGTATGGAGGTTATACAGAGGTTTCTTGTTATGAGAAATATTTTTTTCCTGGTTTCTGAGGCAATTGAAGCAGAATTATCTGGAACTTGCAGTTCAAAGTGACCTAAGGGTACCTTTTAAGATACATACAAGGCAAAAACTGTTGTTAGACTAGGAGCACAAAGTCACACACTCACTCAGCAGCCCAGCCCCATCCTGCCGTCTGTATTAAGTCCCTACTCTGAACTCTGGGGTGAAGCATTACTTCTTCAAGGTTGTAAGGATACATTAACTTCACAGGAAATGGAGTATTTAGAACAGAGTAGGAAGAGGAAACACAGATACTTAGTAATCCATTCCACCTTCATCAAATATATATTCAATAAATGTTTAAATAAATAAAATTTATAGAGAAAATATCCCATGAATTTGAAATCCCCAGCTACATTTTTCCCAGACTGATCAAAGCACAGACACCATTTTTACAATGTAAGAGTGAATATTTTATTCTGCTTTGTTTGCACTTAGCATTGTGCTATATACATATTTTCACATTCAAACATAGGTCACTTACTTTTCAATTTCAGTAGTTACAGAGAATCCTAACATACTAGGACTCACAACTATTTCCACTCACTAGGCATTTTAGTTATTTCCTGTTATGATTTAGATCGAAATGCTTCCCTAAAAGTCTCTTGTCTTGAGGAGTGGGACTTTCAGAAACTGATGGGATCAGATTACGACATGTTTAGATGTCCCTCCAAAGCCTCAGGCAGTCATGGGTGGGCTTTTTCAGAGGTGGCTGAATCCAGGGAGATTCTGTGAGATGCTGGAACTGACTGGTAGTGCAATGTTAGGCTCTGGGATTAAGGGTGTGAATGCTACTCACCCTAAGTAATCTGGATAACATAGATGCTGTTAAGGTCCCTTGCTTGCTTGCTTTTGCTGTCTTCTGCTTGCATGAACTTCTCTTCTCTGATGCCCTTCTGCCTAGCTACCCTGCCTCGGAGCCAGCCAATTATGGACTGAAACCTCACAAACTGTGAGCTAAATAAACATTTCCCCCTTTAACTTTGAGTGTTGCTATTTTGTCTCAGCAACGAGAGAAAAGTAACTAAGACAGAAAGAAGTGAGGTTGTTGATGTGACCATACCTGACCAGGTGTTTCAGGAGCTTTTGGGAAGACCTTATGGGAAGAGTTTGGAGAAGTTTGGAGATGCCAGCTGAAAAAGCTGAGCTGGAATGCCTCAGGTAGCACTTCATGGGAGATTTTGGTCAGAGCTCAGAAGACCAGAAGGCTGATAGAAATGCTGCTGGTAAAGACCAGGTTCAAGGGGTTTCTTCTGGGAAGAAAGACTGTATTGGCTGTTAGACTGCAGATGTTTGTTATGCCTTGGCAAAAAGTTTGTCAACATTTTCTTCATGTCCAGAGACTTTGTCTGAAACTGAAATAAGAGACAGCAGACTACTTAAACTGGCAGAAAAAAATTCAAGGCAGTCCTTATTCTCAATTAAAACCTCCTGAGCCTGGGTTTTCCCAGCTGCATTACTGTCAACATTCTGATTTCCTGAGGTCTGAGAATCTCCCACCAAGTCTGGCTCACAGCTAGCCAGCATCTCCAAACATTTCCTCCCACAAGCCAGGTCCAAAGGCTTCTGAACCCCATGGCCAAGTAACATCACAGTAATGACATCACTTCTCTGGTATCAAAAACTGTCTTATTTACTTCCTCATTATTGGGACAAAACACCCAGCACTCACAAGTTAGAGGAGGGAATGTTTATTTTGGCTCACAGTTTGTAGAGATTTCAGTCTTATGATTCCAAGGCAGGTGGCATGGCAGAGAGGCATGGCAGAGGAGGAATTGTCCATGGCAGGGCAGGCAGAAAAAAAGAGTAGCAGTGTCAAGCCTCCTTTTGCTCTTTGCTACATTTAGGCTACAAGCCTATTGGTTGGTGCCACTCACACCTAGGGCAGGTCTTCTGTCTTCAGAAATCCATTCAGCCACACCCCAAACTATGCTAATCCAATCAATAGACTGAGCCAGTTATCACATGCCCAAGATCCAGAATTGCACACCCATGATCCAGTTACTCCAGAAAGCCCTACCAGGGACCACAGAAGGCTTTGAGGAACATTTTGGATATTATCCATACAGCCAGCCATATTTATGTGTGTTCTGTGGGCATCATAATAAAAACATCTTATTCATTTTTACTAATTTAATGCTGACACTCCACAGCTGTTCAGATTTCTATTTCTTTAATTCTTATTGATGCTGAAGATGTTTTTCTGTTAGTTTACTATCTGTAAAACACTAAAATTTATACATTTTCCTAGAGCACATCTCTCCACTATGATGCTATGATGAGGCTATAAACTGTAATGGTGACACTAATGAAAGATGTTACCTACGTTTCTTTATATGTAAACAATAGCTTCATAGCTGATAAATTGTCAAGTAGAATTCAGGTATTAACGATGAAGCTGCATAATTCATCTATTTTGAGCTATGAGCCTTATTCATAATAATTAAAATAATTCTCCAATTTTTCTCATTTCACTTTTTTCTGCAAAAGGTCAAAATTCTCGTGACTGATTTGATTCACCTTGTTTCTTATATCTTCTATCACTTTAAATATCGTAAATATATTTCTCTTCCATTGTAAATATAAATATTCTAGTTTATCCTTTTTTTTGGTTTTTTAAAGGTTTGTAAGGGCAAACCCAAGGTTTATTTCATTACTGCTTGGACTTCTGGATTATAAAGCTAAATTCTCTCCTTATAACATTAACTGAAAATAAGAACCTGCAGCCATTCATTTCTACATTTGGGGGATTGATGATAAGCAGCTCAGAGTTAAGGAAGATATTGTTTTCATATGTCTGCTTTCCTACTAACTAGAAAGATTTAGGGAGATATTAATAGGCATCATGACATTAAGAAAACACAAACATATACTAAAACACCCACAACAAATTTTGAATGTATTATTTTTTTTTCTTACAAAACTGCATGTGACTCTACAATTACCTCAAAATAAAAAGTTTAATTGTGGAAAAAATTTAAATGCATGAAAATCTATTGAACTGTTTTTTAAAATATGTAAATTTCCAAGGTCACCCTCTCACTCTCAACAAAAATTTAAAAGGTTTATCATGAATCACTGATATTTTATTCTCAACTTCCCCATCTTCAAACACTGCAATGTTAAACCTAGAGGCAGGTTTAGAAGCCCTCATTTTTTTTCTGTTTTGTTTATTTTTTTATTGAGTTTATTGGTACAATCTAGGTATACAATTACATTCATCATTGGGATTCTGTACCTTTACATAATAGGTCTTGATTCTCATTTTTTCCCCTTGTCCCTGCCCTCCCTTCACCCCCTCCTCCTCTCCCCATTTACAAACACTTTATTTCCATTTTTTCAGTTTCTCATATTTTTTTCCTCTCCCTTATTACCTTTCCCCTACCGTTCCCACTTTCCCTACACCTTTAGCCTTTTACTTCCTATTTCACATTATTAATTATCTCATTAGGATCTTGT
>NW_022900949.1:50277325-50278313 GCF_012274545.1 Fukomys damarensis | reverse complement strand
TGTACACTTGGAAAAAAATAAAAAATAAAAATAAAAATAAATTAACATTTCTAGACCAATATGGTTGTCCATTTCTGTACAATGCCAAGTCAACACAGTAAATTGGGATGACTTTTTCCAAAGTTGGCAGCACCGTTAAAGTTTCCAAAAATTCAATTTATATATATATATGCATATATATATATTTATATAAAAAGACTAATAGTAGTATGTTATGCATCGATAGCAGCAACAGTTTTTCCAGGTTCTGCAGTGATCAGAACAAAATTATAGACATTCAGCACATTTCATTAAAAAAAAAACAAAGAAAAGAATAATATCCAGAAAACAGCAAAGTTCTGTTGCTGTTGTGGTACCTGGCACCATTTTTTCTATTAGCCTCTTAATCATCATCTGGAAAGAGAACATTCTAGAGTAATATCATAAAATGTATCTCTGATTAAGCTCAGTCCCTACTATGTATCATAAAGCAGGTACTAGATATTTTACATTGATAGAGGTATGATACAGTACCTTCCTACATCAATAATACTAGAATCAGTTTTGGTTTGAAATTTACTTTGTCTGCAAATAAGATTGCTACCCCTGTTTTTTTCTGGACTCCTGTCACATGGAGAATTGTTTTCTATGGTTTCACTTTCAGTCTATGGGCTTCTTTTTGCACTAGGTGTGTTTCTTGTATACAACATAATGTTGGATTTTGCTTCTTATTCCATTTTGACAGTCTATTTCTCTTGATTGGTGAGTTGAGGCCATTGACATTGCTGGTTATAACTGATATGTACTGACTTATTATTGACATGTTATTGGCCTTTTGTTGACTCTTTTTACTTTTTCACCTTCTCCTTTTAATTTCTTGCCTTGCCTATTTGATTTGCTCTGTTGGGCCTCATGGTGTTGTTGCCTTCATTGTCTTTTTCTAGGATCTTGTTTAGAATTGCTTGTAGTGCTGGTTTGGTATTCATGTAGTTTCTCAGGTGTTCTTTGT
>NW_022900949.1:50226308-50269540 GCF_012274545.1 Fukomys damarensis | reverse complement strand
AGTGTGTTTTCTCATTTTAATTTTTGTTGTCGGACTGTCCTTGGTTTAATCTCTGGATTATCACCCAAATCTTCCTGATACAGTTGCGCCCTAGCTTCTGTGTCTCTAACGACCCACAGACATTCTCATCTTCAACATCAGAGTAATCAACAACAATGCTTTATCCCAACTGATACAATCAGCAACACATTAAGATCAAGCACAACTTGGACACTGACCACCTGTGGTAGTCACTAGTCTATCACCCTTAAATCATTTGAATTAAACTGAAATCAAGAAGCAGTCCAGAACATGTCTGCAGTGAACAAAATTTCAATATAATATATTTACCATTTGATGGCTCAGACAGAGCAAGGATGCAAGACCCGTGATCTCAATTAGCTGATGGCTGAAACCCATGATGCTGACTGACCTCGGGCTGCAAGGCCCAGATTGAGTTCCCCATTCTTCTGAATGGTTGCACTCCACAACATTCTATTACATGTTTCCCATGCCCTTTCTTTATAGATGTTTAGTTGGGAACATTCTTCTGAATGGTTGCACTCCACAACATTCTATTACATGTTTCCCATGCCCTTTCTTTATAGATGTTTAAAGTTGGGAACTCAGAAAAATACCCTTGATGACCACCTCTGCCTCTGCAGAGTGGGTCCAAAGACTGGCAGAGTCAGGAGGTCTGAGAGTGTGGAGGGGGCATATGGCAATTCAGGGGCGCCCACGCAGCTACCTTCCCGGCTCTTGAGCGATGGCTGCTGGGTTGGGAGCAGGCGTGGCTCTCCTTCCCGCAGTGGATCAGGGCCCAGCCTACTTCCCGGCGCTTGAGCGATGGCCTAGAAGCCCTCGTTTTTAACCAAATTACCAGATATTTATTAAGGACCACAAGCAATCTTAGTTAAAAGTGAGGCATCAAGAAAAATGACTTGTAGCAGAGGTAATTAAAATTTTTAGTTGCTAACAGCTCTTTCCCATTGCTACAGGTGAAGTTTAATTTTTTGAGGCTGGGAGGCTGTCATTTGGATAACCAAGCAGATTTTTGCATACTAGGGTTGAGCTGGAATTTCTCCTTGGCCAGGGTTGCCGTTCTGTCAGCAGGGCCCATCCTGGTGACCTTTTCATCCATGCAGAGATAAAGCAATTTCTTCCTTCTTTTTTTGGAAACAGCCCAGACCAGTCAGCTTTTCAGATTAAGATGTTAAGTATTCTGTTCACTAATGAAAATTTGGTTTATATTTCAGCAAGATTGTGTCCTTACAAATAAATTATTTTAAGATATGAATTTAATTTGTCTAGTCCTTAAAAATATATGGAAAATTTTTCCTTTTTTAATCTCTCCCCATATTTACTCCCAAAAGGTTATCAGGCCAGCCCAGACCAGGTGAAACATAATCTTAGATTACCTCTTATAGTGCTGTAGAATCAGAAACTGGGCTGGGCTCAGCAGGTGTTCTCCATCCAGCCCATCTGGGACCCCACATTTGCAGTTCTGCCCCTGCTACCTGGCTGCCTCCTTCCCATCAGCCCCAGGACCCTGACTCAATGCAGCCATCAAGAGAACTAGTGTGAGTTTGAACCCAGTGTACCACGCTACCCCTGAATGACTTTGAGCAACTCACTTTACCTCTCATCTGTTTCATCTTCAAAATGGAAAAAAATATGCCTACTAGAGGGATGCTTACAAATTGTTAGTTTCCTTCTCTTGCCCCTACTCTGGATTGGAGGACTGTGCCATCCTGTGCCTACAAATCGACCTCCCATCCACCTAAGGGCTGATGAGCAGTAAAGAAAAGCTCACCCACCCCTCTGATGGGCACACCAGCAGAAACGGTCTCTGCAGCAGCTAGTTAAAAGCTTATAGATGTGAGGACATCAGGGACTCTGCTTTTAGTATAACAACTGGGAGGTTGTGCCTGCAACCTGAGCTTGTCTGTCTCCTGATCCATATTATATGGAATATCTCCCTATGATGTGGCCCTTTCTCCAGGCATTTAGAGTTACAGTTGGCACCAAGCCTGACTTTGGTCTTCTTCACATACTGGCCAAGGAAGCATGAAAATACCAGGTGGGGTGAGGTGGCCTCCACCCAGTGGGCCACCATCACTGAGCCACCTGTTCAGTTCAAGCCCTTGCTCAGTCAGCCTTCTTGGGTCAAGACTAATACCTATGGGCTCTGTGAATCCCACATCCCTGGATCATCCCTCTGCTCCTTGAAAGAAATCTCTCCACACCCAGAACTCCCCACACTCCAACACACACATGTGCGGGCACAAACACACACACACTATACCCTTCCTGGATCGTCTTTCATAGGTCTGGGTGCCAGTCCCAATTGCTCTTCCTAAGTATGTGTTGTTTCTGGGAAATCTCACCTCCCTCATTGTCTTCTGAGGAGCACATCGAGGTTGCTGGAGCCTTTACCCAGCTACAGTGATATAGAGAAGTGCCTGAGAGTTTGTGTCCCTCCTCAGAGCTTTGAAAAGCCCATTCCTAGCTGGGGCAAGTTCTGAAAGTCAGCTCCATCCCCTTGATAAGAGACAAAAGGATGGATGATGTGTGCTCCTGAGTTCCCACGAGCCAGGAAAACCTGCTACCTCAACTTAAACCATATTCCTCCTCCCCTGCCTTGTCAAGCTTGCCCTACTCCCTCATGCTTTCTGACTTCATAAATCCGTCATGCACCCCCTCTTCTCTTGGGACATGTTCTGGGTTATTTGACCTAAGGCACAATACTATCACTGATGAGACAGGTCACTTAATCACGTGTGTGTTATCAGCTGAGTATACTCACATGCACATTCGCTTGGAAGGAGTATGAGAACAGGTATTGTTGTGTATAAATACATGTAGGTGGGTTGCTTGAGATTGAGTGTGAACATCTTCTGGGGGATAAGTGTGTTTGCCTGCATTGTATGTGTGTCCAGATATATGTGTGATTCTGTCAGTAAATGTAGGTGCAAGTAATGGGATTGTGTACTATTATACTTGTGTGGAGGAAGTGGTAGGTATACACACTGCACACACACACACACACACACACACACACACACACACACATGTCTTGCTACTTCCACCTACTTGGGCCTTTAGGACAGAGATAACGAAGCATATGAACATCTCCACAGTCATCAGAGCCCATTACCTTCCCACAGTCTAAGAGGCTGGGTCCTGGTCCACAATGTAATGGTATTTCACTATAAACATGGCCCCATTGCTCCATTAAGCTTACATTAGATCCATTTCCACACAAAGTCCACTGCCACATAAATGAAATATTTGAAGAAGAAGGAGAAAGTCCTGAGATAAATGAAACCTGGCTCAAGACTGAAGGCACCAGCTCTGTTTGATATTTCCAGAACATCCAGTTGCCTGGGAAGCTAGGACCACCCCCACGCTCACCCTCAGGGCTGGCCATACAATCTTCTCACTTTCTTCCTCCTGAGCCTCAGGTTCCTTGTCCAAAATTGATGATAGTAATAGGATTATTCAATAATAATAGTACACTTATTACATCAATTTGCTAGGACTGCCATAACAATTCACCAAAATCTAAGTGGCTTACACAACAGATATTTATTGTCCGGAGGTACAAGTCCAAGATCAAACTACTGGCAGAGTAGGTTCCTTCAGAGAGCCATAAGGGAAGGATCTGTTCCAGGCCTATCTCCGTGGCTTGCAGACTGTGTAGACAGCCATTCACATTGGATTAAAGCTCACCCTGATAACCTCACTTTAATTCGATTACCTCTGTAGAGACCCTACCTCCAAATAAGGTCACATTCTGTGCTACTGGGGCTTGGGACTGGGAGTATAGTTCAATACCTGTAAGGTTACTATGTGCTTTAAATGAGTTAGCTTTTGTAAAATGCTTAGTTCAGTACCTGGCAGATAGGAAACATTTTTCTATGTTGATAATGATGACAATTAATTATATAAACTTCATAATTTTTGTGCCTTGTACTAATGTAAAAGTGGCTGCAAAGTGGCTGTGAGACAAAATATAAAAAGCTTTGTAATATGTAAAAGGTGAAGGAAAAGATAAAATTCAATAGAAGTGTTTGCTGTCTGGTTATTGTGAGACTAATTTCTACCAACTCATGGAGTATTTGAGCTTACTTTGTGCAATGCAAAGCTGAACACAGATGGTGAACAAAATGAACTGACTCTTAAACAGTTTTTACAACAAATGTTGGTGCTATCACATCTGCAAGGTACACTTCCCTACAAATACAACACTGGAGCTCACAATAAACAAGTAAAACCAACCCTAGTCTGAAAATCATCAGGAAAGAGAGGATGGGCACTTGCCTCAAGGAATCTCTTTTTTTCCATTAACTCATTGCTCTTAGATCATGGAACTGGAGAGACAGGAGAGGAGATCTTTGAATGCATTGTTGAGTTTAAGCCTCGGGGGGGGAGCTTCCAGAATAAATATTATAATTGTGTATATATGTTGTGTGGGCCAATCAGAAAATCCTGCATTACAGCTACCGAAAGGAAATGGAAATGGCTTCCTTGGAGACCCCTGGCAGGAATGCAGAGGATAGGTTATTTTGAGTGAACCTCTCAATTGTGGCACCCGATAGGAGACTCTGGATCTGAATTCCAGTGTGCTTTGCCCCCAGCTTAGCTCCTATCACTGAGTAGCATTTCCTGTTTGCCCCTTCAGGCTTGGAGCAGCCTCTGCACCCATAGACTGTGCTGTGAGGTCACCATGGCCTCAGCCATCAGGGTCTGATTAAACATAAATGTAGTTATCTAATGTCATGCAGTTGGTAATGTAAATAGGCTTTTGAGACTTAGATAAATATTGCCTCATATTTTTCACTGTAAGAGAAATATTAACAGATTTAAAACAAATGCAGGCATTTATTATTTGATAACATGATAGTTGTTAGACTAGATATATAGTTGTTAGGCTTAGAGTTGTTTGGCAGCCACAATGCTATAACGGAACAGAGTGCTCTGTACTTCCATGCTCCCACAGTGAACTTGTTGGTATTTGGTCCTTGTCCCTGCAGCTTCATGTTGCAAGGTGGCTGTTCCTGGAAACACCACTTCCTCCCCCGTCTCTCCAACCTAAGAGTTCTAATTCTGGGTTGCCTTGTGCCCTGTCTTTATTCTTAACACCTCTATCATCTCTATCATTTGCATAAACAATTCCCTGCATTAAATTCCTTCTGTTACAATCACTGAAGTAGGTTTGTTTGTTTGTTTGTTTCTCAGTTTAAATCTGACTGGCCACATAGCACAAGTCATATTGTTATGGCTCATGTTTAGATGTCCTTTGGGATAACTTTGTGCAAGTTATAAAAGGGGAATTGGGGGGAGGGTGGGGGATAGCCCCGTACAGGATACAAGTTACAGTGAGGGGCACAGGCTAAACTGAGCTCCCTCTTCTCCCTTGGCCAGGTGGCCTGGTATAGAAAAAGCTCACAAGGAAGCTGCGCTCTTCCACTTTCTTATTTGACAAAGACTCATCTTGCCTCTCTCTCGGGTTGGCAGAAGTCATCACAGCCAGGAGGAAAATGAAGAGAAACATGAAGAAACAGCAGCCGATCTTAAAATGAGATCAATCTAGACTCTGAGAGCTTCTGTTGTTTATAAGCCACCCAGTTTATTGTATTTTGGTAGAGCAGCCTGAAAGGACTAAGACATCATAGCAACAGCATTCTTCTATCATTTGGGAGGATGGCCTAGGGACTTAGTCACCTTTGATGTCTGATGGCTTTAATAATCTCGCTTGCAAAAAGAAGGGCTTTCAACAGACAGACAGTGTACCCAGTTATGACCAAAGTCCTCAAAGGGGAGCCTGCCATTTATTCATAACCTGGCTTCTGCAGCTGCCACTAGACATCAGCCCCTCCCTGGCTACCCCATATCTCATTTGCCCAGATCTGATTCCACAAAACCACCTCAGTAGTCTCACCTCTGCCAATGCATCATAGGAATACATCTATCCATACCACCAGCACTTTCACAGGTTCTCCCAAAGCCACCTCCTCAGATACCCCCCACAGTGCTGGGCTCCCTGCAGAAATGGAGAAGTGGTCTCCTCTCAGTCTGTGTCCCACCTTATCATGCAGGTTCCAAGACAGCTTTGCTTGAACCCAGACTCTCACCAAGCAGCTCGGTCAACTCCTAGACCACCCCATTCACACTTCTGGGCAACTTGGAGAAATGTGGAGACCAGCAGGGACTTTTGTTCTACAGATCACCAACCCTGCCCATGGGGCCTCATATCTGCCCACTGAGCTGACAAGCAGCTATTCCCTTCCTCTTCTTTTTTTGGGGGAGTTGGATTTAAACTGAGAAACAAACAAACAAAAAAATGACCAAACCTATTTCAGTGATTGTAACAGAAGGAACTTAATGCAGGGAATTGTTTAAGCAAATGATAGAGATGATAGAGGTGTTAAGAATACAGACAGTGGATGCAGCAACCCAGAATTAGAACTCTTAGGTTGGAGAGACGGGGGAGGAAGTGGTGTTTCCAAGAATAGCCACCTTGCAACATGAAGCTGCAGAGACAAGGACCAAATACCAACAAGTTCACTGTGGGAGCTTGGAAATACAAAGCACTCTACCAGGGACCGAACTCAGGACCTTACGCTTGTGAGGCAGGCAGAAGAATCACTGAGCTAAATCCCCAGCCCTTTTTTCCTTTTTTAAATCCTCTCTTGCCACTAAAAAATTCCCTGTGCCCTTTCAGGTGCAAAGTGAACACCTCAGTTGTTGATATATCTTAGAAAAACAAAGAGAACTTTTCTACAATAGCAGCTAACAAAAGACCCTCTGGTGTACTTGGCAGAGGGAGGGCAGTGTCTCACCATAGAGGAGAGCAGTAATAAAGGGGCTAAGCAGACTTAGAAAATGTCCACAGAGGGGATCTCCTGCCGGGTCAGAGAGGGGAGAGCCTTTATCTGGAGGAGGGGTACGTGCAAGTGGCCACCCAGCTGCCTCCCTTTTCCACACCTCTCTTTCTTCTCCAAGTATTTTTCCATCCCCTTCTCTTCCTTTCTACCTGTCACTCTTAACTTCCAAGTCCTTTTTCTTCCTCCACTTCCATCTTAGTTCCTCTCTCTTTCCAGCACCACTTGTGGGCAGAGCACTTCCCTATATGCTGTTGGAAAAACAAAAAGAAACCAAAGACACTGGCCTCCCCCTTAAAGAGACAAGAAAAAATGAGCCTATAAGGGAGTAGGGTGCCTTTGACCTCTCTCAAATGCGTCCACCTACTAAGGCATCCTTGGGGAGGAAGTGACTGAAGAGCTAACTCCATGGCACCCTCTTGACCAATTCAGAAGGCAAAGCAAGGGTTCTAGAACTTCAATGATGCAACTAAATTTATCCCTTGAAATATAAGGAAGCAAAGGTTTCTCCATAAGAGATTTATCTACTTCATTTCAAAATGTTCAACCTTCTAAAATTATGCATTGAATTAATGGACCAAAATATTACACAGTATCTCATTAGTATGTGCAATTTTTACATTGTTATGTATTAGCCAAGAATAAATACAAAAAGTATTGTAATGCTCTGTTTAAATATATTTTTAAAAGAAAGGTCTTTTTAGAAGCCTCACATGCCTTATTGCCAAAAGTCCCATCACACACAAGACCAGAAAATGATATGGAGATTCACAACTACTTGGATAGGAAGTTTAAAACCTCAACTCAACAAACGACATAAACTCCACTTTGTACTCAAAACAGAAAGAGACAGACAATAGATTACTCCTTTCTAATTGGGGAAGTTCCATCTTAAGAACTTCTGGAGTCAGACATGCAGGAATAGTACCCTTTTGTGTCCAGGAAACTTAAAGTCAGGTCTACAGAGTATAAAATCATCTTCTCCTTTGTACAAAGAAGAAGGATTTGGGCTCTCAGGGAAACTAACATGTGGGCTGACAGCATGAAACTTCCCAAGCTGTCCAAATGCCATTAAGACCGAGGTCCACCACATCCTGGAGAAGCCAAGAAAGAGCTAATATCATCTGTTATAATCTGGGAGTAGGAACAATGGATAGGCAAGGAGAGCAAATATATATATATATTTTTTTTAATCTTGCCCTAGATATTGCAGTCTAACACATATATGCATGTCAATAAGTTAACTGTGTCCTGTTTTAGTTTTAATAGAGCTGTGAAAGAGGAAGCTAAACTCTCTTTCGGCTCCCTATGACCATAAGAAGTCCAGCTGTGCACTCTTGTGACCTATAGCAGGTGTCTGAACTGGGAGTACATTCCTTAGGAGGCTGCCCAGCATGGTCCAGCTCACCTAAGAGGTAACAGCAAATAGAACAACAGCTAAATAACTGATGCATGGGGTGAGGATGAAGGAAACAATAAACTAATAAGACCAACAGTTTAGACAAAGCAGAGGGGGCATGGGTAACAGTACACATTTTCCTGTTGATAGCCCATAGCTGTTGGATTAAGAATGACAGACAGGGAGGGCCGGGGATTTGACTCGGTGGTTCCACCGCCTGCCTCACAAGCTCAAGGGCCGGAGTTCGATCCCCAGTACCAAAAAAAGAAAAAGAAAAAGAATGACAGACGGGGTGCTGCTTCTGCCAATTAATTCCAGAGTATAATTTGTAGCCTGGACCCATCCTGGAAGATTCTGGGCTGCTAACAAACCATGACACTGCTTTAATTTCTCCTTTGCCCCTACACTTTATTAAAACCTAGAGTGGGTTCCATCAAATATCCCTTGAAGGAAAAAACAGAGAGAGGGAGAGAAATGAAGCAACATTTGTCTCGATGCAATATGAAAGATTAGAGTTTGCTGGATAAAGAGGGAGAGGGGAGGGGGCAGGAATTCTTGTGAAACACACGCATGCACAGGGACACACACACACAATTTCTCTTTTGCAATGACCTCCTTATGCCCCATCCATCAGCCTGGGGTTGGCTTATTCTAACTAGCACTTTCCTTTATTCTCTATAACAGGCCCATCAGACACAATCTGCATGCCAATTACTGGCACAGACCCCTTGATACCAAAAAATGGAAATTAGCTGTCAAGAAAAGGCTTCAGTCGGCCAGGTCTCTTTCCCGCTCTCTATTTCCAGCTCATATACACCCTCACTCTGCTCCATGCCTGCCTCTCACCAGGGATTCCCCCGTGGAAAAAGTCATCTAAAAATACAAACATATTTTATTGTTATTAGTATTAGTTGCTGACTTTCTCAGTACAATGTGAAATTCACCAGTGGGCAAAAGCTGCTTAGGGCAGAAATGGGTGAGAGAGGTTGATTTCTGATAATTGCCTTTCTCTGGGAGCAGATCAAGGCGTCCCATGAAAGGACATTCAAAGAAATGTGAGGATAAGGGCAAAAGAAAACAGACAAGGAATGGGATTCTGTATCCGAGATAACAATCAGAACTTTCACACTTAAGAATGGACCTAGGCAGGGTTGAGGGGACAGAGGTGAGACAAGCTCCAGGAACAAGCCTGCTTTACTTCTCTGCATCCTAATCAGCTCTCACAAAGCTGGGCTGCAGCCAACCTGCCCAACATGAACGGTTTCCTATGGACACAGAACCGCTGGACTCTTCCCGACCCAACCAAAACAAGCCACCTACCCTGCAGTAGATTTTTCTACCCTGCGGCTTCCAGACCCTCCTGAAGAGGAAATTTTACCATAGAGTTTGTGTTCTCTCTTTTCCAAGAGTCATAGAGGAAGAGAGTTTATTTTCCACTTTCAAAGATCTAGGTCACTGAGTCTCATTTGGCAAGACAAAGGAATCATGTGGATCACTGTGACCTCAGAGTGGGGCCCTGGAAGATTCAGGGCAGCACTTTCATTCATGGACACAAACAAGCCACTGCCAGCGTGGACCTTTTCCTTAAAATTTTGAATGAATACTGCTGGGATGTAGTATTAGAGCAGTTGCCTAGTATGTGTGAGGGCCGGGGTTGGATCTCCAGCATAGCAGAAAAGAAAATTAACAAGGGATAACCTTATATTTTTTTATTTTTAATTCCTCACAGATGAAAATTATGATTGTATGGATTTATCCAGAAACAATTTTTTTTAATGTTTTGAGACAGGGTCTAGCTATGTAAGCCAGGCTAGCCTTGAACTCACTATAAAGCCCAGGATGGCTTCAAACTCAAAATGATCCTCCTGCCTCAGCCTCCTCAGTGCTAGGATCACAGCCATGTACCACCATGCCCAGCTCCAATACTAATTTTTATTAGGTGTTTTTATGAATATTCAGTTCAATGCCTTAATCAAAATCTAGATTCCTTCATGATCAAGTAGAAAAGTTTGTCTTTTAAAAAAAAACTGTCTCTCCTTCCTTTCTTCCTAAAGCTGAAATTGTCAGGCAGGCTAATCTGGAATTCTTAGATACACAATTTTCAGAATATAATGTATATGTTTTTATCAGTGTGCATTTATCTTGAGTTTGAACCTAGGGCCTTCACCCTGGACTACATCCCACCTCTTTATTTTTTATTTTGAAGCATGGTCCCACTAAATTGCTAAATTGCCCAGGCTGGGCTCAAACTTGCAATCCATCCAACTTGCACAACCATTCCCGGCTCCCAAACTACCCTTGACATCAGAACAAGAGCAACCCGCCTCAGGACTGATGACGTTTAATGCTTCTGACGGCTCCCTCCTTTTCTTTCAGTAATATTCTCCTCCTATTTCTGTATTGTTTTCATCCTCCTTTGAAGATTCTTCGGGGGGGCTGTTCAGAGTTCTCCGCCTTCTCACATAATCAGGCTCTAGAACAGCAGAACAAGGCTAGGGGAGTCAAAGCAGACTCTTTCCCTGCCCTCAGGTTTCTGGCTTGAGCAACTGGGCAAATAAAAATCACTCTAGTTAGGCATTTTTGGATGCAAGGCATAAAAATGAATACAAACTAGCTTAAGTAAAAGAGGTATAGGCTCTGATTGCCACCCACACACAAATCTACCAGAGCTCCAGTGCTGACCATGAACTAAAAATGTTCTTGGGAACCTAGGATAGCTTCCTCAGAGTGGAGACTTGTTTCTCCCTAACTCATTTTTCTTAGCCAGGCCAGTTTGTTCCTCTAAAAATTGCCCAGCCCTGCACCAACCAGACAAGATGATGTGGCTTCTGGTGGGCTGCTGTCTACTCAGCACAACCCCAGCTAGAGGAAGATTCTCTAAGAACAAGGGGTGGGTGAGGCAGGTGTCCCCACATGTGCCAAACACAGAGGCATTTTGGGCTTATTCTACACATATTCACCATAAAATGCTAAATGCAAGGCAAGAGAGAAGGATTGAAGCTTAAAACTCCATTAAGGAGAAAATGGAGTGAAAAAGAGCAGCAGAAATTTCTATCATTTTGCATGAGACAACCTCAGGAAAAGGAAATTTTGTTTGTTTTTCTCATTGAGTTTATTGGTACAATTTAGGTATACAATAATTCATCATTGGGATCTTATACCGGAAATTTTGAAAAATACATTGTTTCCCTATTGTTTCTATAGCAATTAATGCAAAACAAATTTATTCTTGCTGAGTCCTAGAAGTCAGAAGTCTAGGGCCGGGAATTTAACTCAGTGATTCCACTACCTGCCTCTCAAACTCAAGGACCCAAGTTCAATCCCCAGTACCAAAAAAAAAGTCTAAAATGAGTCTTTGTGACCGTTATGGTTTATATCGCGATGTCCCCCTGGAGTCTCATGTGCTCATAGGTGGGACTTTAGGGAAGTGACTGGATCATGGGGATGTGACACTCATCAATGGATTAGTCCACGGACGCATTTATAGGTGAATGTGATGTTGGGAGGAGGTGGTCACCAGAGGCGTTACCTGGGTGTATCTCCATTCCTCCACCTCTCTCTCTGCCTCAGTCACCAGTCATGAAATGTTTCTCCTCTGCTCTGCCCGCCCTGCCTTGGAGCCAACTGGCTATAGAACGAAACATCTGCAAACTGTGAGCCAAAATAAACCTCTCCTTCCTTCAACTGTGGGTGTTGGGTATTTTGTCCCAGCAATGCAATGAAGAAAGTAGCTCAACGGGGATTAAAAGTTAGGTATGGACAGGGCTTTGTCTTCTAGGGGGTGTGGGGAAAACGCATTCCTTGTCTTTCCTCGCTTCTCAAGGTTGCCCACATGCCGTGGCCCGTGGCCCCCATCACTTCCTCCTCTGCTTCCATCATCACCTCTCCCTCTCTGAGTCTGACTCTCCTGTCTTCCTCCTTCTCTTAAAATGATGTTCATGACCCATTGGTCCCACCCGATAAACTAGGATAATCTCCTCATCTCAAGATCCTTAACTCAGTTACATCTGTGAAGTCCCTTTGCCTCAAGGTACATATCGATAAACTAGGATAATCTCCTCATCTCAAGATCCTTAACTCAGTTACATCTGTGAAGTCCCTTTGCCTCATAAGGTACATATGCACAGGTTCCACAGATTAAGACATGGACAGCTTTGGACAGTCATTCGTCTGTCTACCCTCAGAGGGATATGATCCCTCACACCCTACCACTGGTCTTAGGAACAGCCCCTGGGTGGGCTGGGTAGGCTGGGTTTAGGAACTATGGCCTCATCTGTATTCTACAGAAATATCATTTTTGTAAAACAGAAGGAATTAAAATTAAATGTCAAGAGATTAGGAGTGTAGGGGTCACAAAGTAAAAGAGGCAGCAGTGCTAGTACTCCTTAGAAAAATCCAGCAATGGAAAATGAGGAATGGACTATCATGTAAGGGGTCAACAAACCAGAGGAAAGTCAGGAATAACAGGTTCTTTGAAGTACTAAAATTAGAAGTGAAGAACCCCTGAGCCATGAGTAAGTAGAAATGGACTGAGTGTTGAGGTCTCCAGATTTCAAGGCAACTCTGTGGAAATGCCATGGAAGAGATATTCAGCATGACTCTTGAGGTGTCTGGCTGAAGTTAGTTTTTGATCTGACTTATATGGATTTCCTGAGCAGGTCTAGAAGCCTGGAAAAGGAGAAAGGGAGGGAAAGGTTAGAGATGATGGGGCCGAAAGCTTGGCAAGAAGGTGTAATGGGAAGCGAGCTACTAGAGAGAGAAAAACAGTAGAACAGCTGACTTGGCAGAGGAGCCAAGAAAGATGGGGAGCTCAGAGTCACAGCTTCTAAGTCCTCCTTACAGGTGGGAGGGCAGATAACAGCCTAGATAAGGAGTTAAGTAAGGGACACTGTCTTAGTTACTTTCCTCATTGCTGAGACAAAATATCCCACATCCACAAGTTAAAGGGAGAAAGGTTTATTTAGTTCACAGTTTGTAGAGGTTTCAGTCCATAATTAGTTGGCACCAAAGCAGGGCGCATAACAGAGAGGCATTGCTTAGGAAAAACAGTCCATGGCAGAGTAAGCAGGAGGCAGCAAGCAGCAGCAGCAACCTGTCTTCCATCTTTTCCTTTTATTCCATCCAGGCTACCAGCCTTTAGAGTGGTGCCACCCACACCCAGACTGAGGCTTCCATTGTCCACACCCTTAATCCAAGTATCACACACACATGATCCAGCCACCTCTCAGAAGCCCCACCTCTGAGTGTATGAGGCTTTGGGGGGATATCTTGATGCAAGCCATAACAGGCTCCATCAACATCTGTTGAACAATCGCATGCAAGGGACAATTAACAGCCAATCTATGTCCACAGTGCTGCTGATCCTCTGGGTGTGTGTGGAGGGTGCAGGACTACAGAAGAGGAAGTTGTGATCAGACAGAAGAGGCCAGAGATGGACAGTGTCACATTAACAACCATTCCATGCCCCAGTGGCACACAGAGTTACACAGATGAATATTACAGGGCCGGGGTTTGGCTCAGTGTCACCACTGCCTGTGGCACAAGCACAAGAGCCCGAGTTCAATCCCTGATACCAAAAAAAGAGATGAATATTACAGACTTTCTTAGATGTTGTGTTTGCTGACCATATCCTGTTGAGCTCCCGGCCACCACAAAGGAGTCAGGGTCACATCATCTGCTTCCACCTAGTTTTGCATCAACCCTATAGGTTTGGAGGAGAGAGGAGAAAAGGATGGGTTTGGGGGATTTGGGGTTTTTTGTTTATACCAGGGATCGAACTCAGGACCTTATGCTTGCAAGGCATGAGGTGGAACCACTGAGCTAAATCCCTGGCCCAAGGATCGTTTGATAAATGCTATCTTGAATGGCTAAATTCACACAACCCTAAATACATGTCTCTACTTGCCATGCAAATGTTTATCCAGCCTGGTCAAAAAGCACACGTCTCCCCCAGAGAAAAGAAAGACGTCACTAAAACTAGCTCGGCTTCCATACATGACATTAGTAGAGCCAGGCAGTGGAGTATCTGGTGCCAATTTATATGTTAGCTTCTGTTGTACTAAATGGAAATCCTACCCTTGTTGCGACAATTATGTAGGTAAGCAATCCTCCTGCCACAGGGCCTGGTGCTGGACAGTGTGTGAGCCCAGGGGCCACTTATCTACCAGTGTAGGTGAATTCTTTGCTACTTGGTGCTAGAGGAAAACACACCTTACATAAGGTGCTGCTCCAGAGATAAGTCTGTTGTTAATATACCTCAGACTGCCTTTGCCATGGCTATTATCACGGATACATGCCACGTAAATCTTCTTTATCAGTGTGCATTGTACTTATGGTTAGAAAAAAATTTAAAAGGAAAAGAGACCACAAGATGTCATTTGTTATTTTTTAAAGAAGAAAAAATTCCCACAGATTCTACCTATCCTACATATTACCCTTAATGTATAAAACTGGAACATCAAACATGCATTAGTCAAATTTGTGGGATTTTCAGAGAGTTCTCCACAGTTTAGTGTAATTCAGTAGTAATTCCAGGATGCCGTACCTGAGCTGAACAGGCTAGCCAAATACTATCTGCTATGACTCCGCCTATTGCGACTGTTCTAAAATACGTGGAGGTGTTGCTCCCATGAAAGATTGAGAGACAGAGAATGGAGGAGTGCGTGGGAGGGAGGAAGAGAAGGAGTTGGTTCTAAGCTCCTTTAGCTAAGAAGTGGGGTCAGACATTTGTGTCTTCTCTGGGCTATTTCTTCATTAATTTTTAATGTAGGAAAAAGAGCCAATTCAACCTGATGTTAGTTCCAGTGGTAGCTTCCTGTGCAGCACAGTGAGCTCTGACTACCTTGTTGAGAAACTAGTTCGATCCCACTTTTGAAGATTCCCACCTGCCCAGGCAGGCACAGAGTCACAGTAAACTGTTTTGGAGGTGTTTAGGCAGTGGTGGGACAAGAGTGTTCCACATTTTACTGGACCCAGGAAAGCAGAAACTTCAGTGATGATAAACAGTGTTGAAATCACCCAAGGTGGCTGGGGCCAGGCCCACAGCTCAAAGGACTACAGATGCTGAGGTGAGTTGACAGCAGCTATCTCTCTGCGCCTCCCTGTTCCCACCTGTGAAAGTGGGGCAGACTGACTGATCAGAGACACCCTTCGCGCTCCAGCCCAATATGCACAACCTGAAACAAAAACAAATACCTAGGGCTGGGGATTTAGCTCAGTGGTACTGCCACCTGCCTCGCAAGTGCAAGGTCTGGAGTTCAATCCCCAGTAGGAACAACAACAACAAAAAGAAAAAAAAAAGCAAATATGCACAACCTTTGTGGGCAGGTTTCTTTCAGCTCCGGTCTCCAGAAAGGAGAGGGGAAGCACTGAAGCCCTGGCAGGAGTCCACACTCAGGCTCGGGCTGAGCCGCATGTCTGGGAAGAACCCAGATGCCTGACTAGGGCTGCCGCTGAGTAGAGGGGGCAAGCCCATGTGAGGATGCCTGGGCACGCAAATGGAGACTGGAGGGGCAGCCTCCCCAGGCAGCTTCAGCCACATCTGGCTGAGTGAGAGGGTGAACACTGACAGCTCTGGCTTTATGCAATGCGTTTAAGGGCTGAGAGATGACCAGCAAGGACACAGTCTCAGCACCCCACCCACATTTACTCAGCTCTCTCACTGTTTCTATGGTCCCTCTGCTGGCTTCACTAGGCTTTGCCCTGAAGACCAGAATATACTCCACTTCTGGGTTTAAACCCTACAAACAGAGCTCAGTTTACTAGACCTAGAGAGAACTAAACATTAGGAAATAATTTTAGTCACTTTTCAGAGTACAATCTAAATCTCCAGAATTCTCTCAAACCTATAATTCATGTATTCCAAGAACTCACTAATCTCTGCCACTCCTGCTGATTCCTTCCTCTACTATCTTACCCCAGTTGGTGAAGCATATTTCTGTTTCCTTATGTCTCTCTACATGATATTGAGCATAAACTGGTTCAATCAGGAACCTTCCTCCTCACACAACCAATTCCCTTCATTATCATGGTCAGAGCCTCTGTGTGTGTGTGTGTGTGTGTGTGCATGTGTGTGTGTGTGTGTGTGTGTGTGTGTGTGTGTGTGTGTCAGTCACTGCAGATTGAACCCAGGGCCTTTGCACTGAGCTATATCACCAACCTTTTTTATTTTTCATTTTGACAAGAGGACTTGCTAAGTTGCCCAGGCTGGAGTTGAACTTGAGGTACTCTTCCCTCAACTTCTTAGAATGCTGGGGTTATAGGTGTGCACCACCAGCTCTTATTTGGAGGCATGGTAATTAATATTACACAGACAATTTGGCTAGACAAAAGCAGGGCGGCATAACAGAGAGGTATTGCCTAAGAAAAACAGTCCATGGCAGAGTAAGCAGGAGGCAGCAAGCAGCAGCAGCAGCCTGTCTTCCATCTTTTCCTTTTATTCCATTCAGGCTACCAGCCTTTTGAGTGGTGCCACCCACACCCAGACTCAGGCTTCCATTGTCCACACCCTTAATCTAAGTATCACACACACATGACCTTTGTGTTTTGCCCCCAACCCAAGAGGAAGACTCCTCTACTCAACATAATTTTAAATGCCCCTCTCATTGTAAATTATAGCAGAAAAAAAAAAAAAAAACACTGAACAAGCAGGCCAATGTATTCAATATGAAGACTATAGAAATAAGCAGAGTGCTTAAGTTTAGAGAAGAAAGGCCAGGGAATGAGAGAGTTAAGACTTGTATCCAAATTTCATATGCTCATAGCTAGGGCCTCTTGGAGGGGGCTGGATCTAGGGTGTGTGGATATGGATTAAGGATTGTGATAACTAAATTAGTCCACTGATTGGTTTGGCATAGTTCTGGGTATGGATAATGGGAAGGCCCACTGTGGGTGTGGGTGGCACCAATCAATAGGCTTCTAACCTAGATGGGATAAAAAGGAAAAGAAGGAAGGCTTGTTCACTGCTTACTTGCCTGCACTACCACGAACTTTTTCTCCTCTGCTGTGTGCCACTCCGCCTTGGAGCCTGCCAATTATAAGCTGAAACCTCTACAAACTGTGAGCCAAAATAAAACTTTCCTCTTTTCATTTGTGGGTGTCAGGTATTGTGCTTCAGCAACAAGAAAGTAACTAATACAGAGAGCAAGTAAGAGAGAGGAAAATAAGCCAGCAACCCCTCACCCATCACAACAAGCTACCAACCAGTCACTCTACAGAGCACTAACACAAGCACAATGCATTTATTCGTTCAAAAACAGACGCCAACTGCCTACTGTGTGTTTGTCCACAAAAAAAAATCAATGAGTAAAAGTCAATATTTAAAGATTTCACTTTGAGTATCTGCAGATATTGTAACTAGGTAAAAAAGTGAAAAAGAATCGTTCAATTTTTAAAAAAGTGAGTCCAAACTTAAATGACATTGGCTGTCTCTTAGTCCTTTGGGTAAGGATAGAAAGTTAAACTTGGGGCCTTTGGGGAGGGAGGGGGAGTCCTTATTTGTTATGCAAATTAAGGCTTCATAAACAATAGCTTCATGAATAGGTACCTCAGTTGCTGCAAAGAATGCACAGGCCCCTTGGGGCTAAAAGCGCAAGGCCTTGCTGCCACCACACCCTAGAGAAGTGTAATCAAGAGTCTTTGGCGGCTCTGAAGGTGTTACTTTCTAAGAACTCTGGATCCTTACTGCTCAAAAGAGAGGAAGACAGTAGGAATCTGAGCCTTGTAAAGAGTTTAAGGTCCAGACCTGAGGCTAAGAAAATTGTCAGCATGAGCTGGCCAGAGGGCAGAGAAACTTAAATGGGGTGAGGACCTGGGCTCTAACCAAGGTCTTGGGTCTGAGGGTTTGTGAGGGCAGAACCAGACCTAGCAGGGTACTTGGCTGGGACTGGGGCTTGGCTCTGAGTGACAGCTGAACAGATGAGAATAAGCTGAATAAATAATTCTGATGACAAGGTGAGAATTTGCACGAAGAGGATAAACATTCATCTATCTGGAACCAGACTTCGGCAGGAGTCAGGGCCAGACCTGTGGCAGTGACCATAGTTGGTGGCCAGAAGTGAACCATCCATGGCTTTGGAAAAGTGGGGCAGTAGAACCCATGCAGGTAAACTGACATTTCAGAAGATGGAATTTTTACCCCAGCTGGGACTGCGGTTCAAACATAGTAAGAGTCTTAAAACAAAACATTACAGTCTAAGAAAAGCAGACAGTGAGGGAGGATTGGCAGAACTTGGAAAAGAGAGGAAGGGCTATTTTGTTGGCAGCCCTGCCTGGGAGTCTACAGCTCCTAGGGAGCCTCCTCCCAGTGTGCCCCTCCAGGAGAGGATAATCGTGCAAGAGTCTTTGCCAGCCACCTCCTACGTGGCCATGCTGCTGAATCGCTGGTTTGAGGAGCTCCTCCCAGATCTGACACTGACTGGTGAAGGCTCTGGAGCCTGAGCAGCAGCTCCTACTGATCTCCAAGGCCCTCCACCCTGGCTGCCTTGCTCAGTCAGTAAGAGGCCTGATCTCTGGCTGCTGGGGACAAACTGAGGGCCAGCAGGGCCCCCCTCTGGAGGTCGCCACTGCCTTGCCAGATGGCACATAGAGGGCCAGTGACGCAGGTGGTAAAAGAATTTTACTAGTACACAGGAATATAGGAAAAGCAGGAGTTTATGTAGATCACTGGTTACACTGGAATAGGTGGAAAGGGCCCAAGATAGTGCAGTTAGGGTGAGGACTGGGGTTTTTATAAGGAAATAAAGACGTGGGGAAGCGTATGAGGTGGCAAATGTAGATATCTTAGAAATGCATTTTTATGGGAGGTTTTTTGTTCGTTTTTTAGGAACATCTGTATTGAATTTAAAGTTGCATGCCAAAGTTGCAAACTGTCAAGGCCTTGGGTTTGGAAGGAAAAGACAATATTAGCTCGGTAGGAAAAGGCTTGTGTGTTTACTCATATCTTTTTAGTCCTCATTAGTGCTTTATGACTGTCCAGTATGTGCTGGGCAGAAATGTACTGTCAAAGACAGCGCATTTTAACCCTTTTGCTCTCCACATCCAGCCCGCTCCTCTTCCCACCTCTCCTCCGCTGGGCCGAGCTCACACTCACGGCCTGCAGAGTCCCATGCTTGGCCCGCGCTCCTCTCCATAATAATCTCATATATCAAAGCTGGAAAGACTGGGCTCTGCCTGTGAGCCGCTCCACTCCACGCTGAATATCATTATCAGAAGCCCCTCACTCCCTCGGCTTCCTATGCAAAGTCCCGAGCTCCCCGGGGCACTTCTTGAAGAAAGTGCCTTGCAAGACTGACATTTGTTATTTTGCGGGCTAGGGCGCAAAAGCTCCTCTGAGACCAGACCAAATCAGTTGCAGCCGCTGGCTCGCACGGACCAAGAGCGCCACTGACACCTAGTGGCAGCTATGGAAATGACAGCGGCTCTCGCGCTCCCCTGCAAGCCACTCTGGAAGAGCCAAACAATCCCAAGGATCCAAGTGTTTAAAAATATCCCAAAGCAGGACGGAAGTGGAAACAAATTCTAGTCTTCGCCAGCTCTTTGAGGATAGACGAACCGGCATATCAGGTTTAAATATCCTAATCTGGAAAAGGGAAAGAGAAACCGAAAGGAAAATGAAGTGTTAACGCCCATCTATCTCAGGATAAAGCCAGATCATGAACAGGACATGGAGTCAGAGGTGTTAGGACCCAGCTTTACAATGTCCCTGCCCTCTGACTCACGAGTGGAGCATATGTGTCCTCACTGCTACCGTATTCGGAATAGCAAGACAAGGGCAATATATATAAATATATACCTATAAATTATTTTTCAAGCAATGCAACTCAGGTATACATAATACAACTTTTGTTACCGTTCTGTAATTCAGTTCTTTCATCAGCTTACCCTGTAGGTTTACTCCTCCTCCTTAGCACAAAGCGGGGCAGCTAGCATTCCTCTAGGTTGGAAGGAAATCACAGAGAGGATAGTCAGATGCCTCTCAGTCTCTCAGACACCACTGATCTAGACAAGCAAGATGTATGGCCCAGTCCCAAGTCATCAGTCCCGCAGAGTGAACAAACTCATTTCCAAAGTGATGACATTTTTCCTCCACAATGAGAAGAAATTGATCACAAGAAGCTTTGGCAGAAATCCCTCCTTCCCTGTCCTGTCCTGCGTCCCCATGGCAGCTGCTGTGGGACAGGCTGACTCAACATCCTGAAAGTCACAGCGCCACGGCCTCTCCAAGCAAGTACCCCCTCGAACAGCAACAAACCTCAGGGGGGATTCAGGACTCACATAAATCTCAAATGCAACTGCTGATATCTCACAGGTCAAACACCCCAGCAGGCTTGTGGATCCACATTCCTGTGCTTGATGCCTAACTACCCCTTAAAAATTGTGTAACTTTGGGCGTGTTATTTAACTTTGCTGAGCTATGAGTCTTCATGTGGGAGACAGAACTACTAGCAGTATTTCCCATATCAGGATGGGTAGAGGTTAAAGGAGACGGTACAGGTATCTGAGAAGGCCCTGGGCCTCATCACCTCCTGTTCTCACCTACACCTGCATTATCTGTCAACCCAGTTTAGCTCAGTAGCCGAAGCCTCAAAGAAGGGTAAGAAGAGAGGAAGGACCTGGGTACTGCCGCTGGGGTGGCAGGGAGTTTAGCCCCAGCGATGACCTGGAAACTGCCTTGGTTGGCACAGTAGCAACAGTATAGCCACACCCCACAGCCTCACACAGCACCTGTGTGAAAGCTAAACCATTGGTCACCAGCAAATGGTTCAGCCAAATGGCATCAGAGTGCCCACCATGTCCTCTACTAGCTACTTTGCATACATTAACTAATTTTACCTCTATCCATCATGGTGTGGGAGGTATTGCTATCAACTCCATCTTCCAGATGAGGAAGTAAAACTCAGAAAGGCTAAATAATGTGCCAAAAGTCACACAGCCTGTAAGCGTAGAGGTAGGACTCAAATGCAGGGAGGGTCAGCATAGAAGCAGCACTCTTGCTCCCCTCCACCCCACTGCCTCTGGCATTCTCTCCAGAATGTGGAGCTGGCCCATGCAACATTAGCTCCTGTGGCAAGGTGTCTGCTCTTCTAAGCAGGACAGGAAGAGCCTGGGCCACAGCCTCTTGGAGCAGCAGGGAGTAGGGTGCCTGCAGCATGAAGAGAAAAAGGTCCCCCATTCCCACCAAGAGTCAGCACAGAGTGCTTCAGGACATCCAGCCTGAGCTGCTCTGTTCAGTGGGGCAAGACTGGGCTTGAGAGAAGGGAGCATGAGGAGTAGGCAAACACCACTCATCAAGGAGCCAGCTGAGCCAGGATCCAGATGCACCTCTGAAGAGCAGCAGGGCCACTGGGTGTTTCTGAGCCCTAACTACCTTCTGCATAACTTTTTTCCGTTTCTTAGCTTCTATTTTCCCCTCCCAATGGCAGAGAGCAGCAGCCAACCCAGGAGATCTTTCCTCAAGTATTCTGGAGGGAAGCACAGGCTTCTGTCCTTTTTCACAATCCCTAGTGACTCTGTGTGGGCTCCAACCACTCTCGACTTTCCCTCTAATTCTTCCTCCGGTTTTTATGTTCTGCCCACCCTGCTACTCAGCACCCAGCCCTCATCCCCTGGCTGTCCACCTCTGACAGGCTCTCCCTATGAGCTCTGAATCCTTGAGGACCACACAAGGCATCAGGCCTGCCCTGTACCCCTTCTCCTTCATCAGCACATCAACCACAAGCAGGATCACCTACCATATTTGGAAGCCTCTTCGGCACTGCTGTGGAAAAAAGGTCACTACAGGTGCCTAGAAAGCTTTTTTTTCTTTCTTTCAAGGTATCTTTTTATAAGGGTCATGTTTTTCATTTGATATTTCTGAGTGAAAAAATAGGAAAATTTACAGATTTTACTGTTCATCTTTATATTGTACAGTGGCAGTTTTAAGTGCAAATACCAGAGCATTTAGCTCGTGTTGTAGAATCACCAAAATTATTTCATGGCTTGTTGCAGGAGGTTGCTCTCAGCTGGCCAGGAAAGGCAAAGACTGCCTCAGCCAGATTCAGGGAGTACAAAAGGAGGAAGAGATGATTCCCTCAGGTGCAGAGGAACACTTCCAGCCCCACCCTGGGACAGTACACATAAAGGCACAGGTGACCTCCCTCCAGCCAGCAATCCGGCCACCTGCCTCACCTAGGGGTGAGGTTCAGGAAGTCAAGCCTAATGTCTCTCCTTGCCATGAACCACAGCACCAACCAGCACAGAGGCGTGGACACATGGTGATGCCAGCCTGAGGTGAGGTCACCACTGTGCCATGTCCCCCCACCACAGGGTATAAGTACCCAACCCTCCCTGGGTCCACACCCTGACTTCACAGAGGTGGAGAGCTGCAGTGACCCAAGGATGGAGGGCAGGGGAGGCCAGGTGGACATACAGCCTGGACAGGGGAGTTGGTGGCCAAAAACCTGTGCCAGGCAAGCAAGGCAAGGTGGGAACACACAGAGCTGAGGCTTCAAGACCCTGGCACAGGTCCCATTGACCTATGGGATTTCACTTAGAAAACACAAGGTCAAAGATAAAATTAAGAATTCCAAGGAAGCAAAGGGCTAAAGGTGTAGGGAAAGTGGGAAGGGTAGGGGAAAGGTAATAAGGGAGAGGAAAAAAAAATATAAGAAACTGAAAAAATGAAATAAAGTGTGTGTAAATAGGGAGGGGAGGAGGGGGTGAAGGGAGGGCAGGGACAAGGGGAAAAAAATGAGAACCAAGACCTGTCATGTAAAGGCACAAGATCCCAATAATGAATGTAACTGTACTGTATACCTAAAATGTACCAATAAACTCAATTTTTTTAAAAAAAGAATTCCAGAACAGCAATCACACAGTAATAAACCCCACTGGGGAGGAAGCCTCCTGAGTTCAGGGCTTTCATAACTGCACTGGTCCTGACTGAGGTAGTAAGGCAGGATATGAGGACTGGGGCAAAACCATCAAAACAACTGGGCAGGGACAGGGATGTAGCTCAGCGGCGCAGCGCCTGCCCAACAAGAGCAAGGCCCTGGTTTTGATTCCCAGTACAAAAAAGACCAAAAAAAAACCAACAACTGGGCAGGATCTGTCAAAGTAATGAGACCCAAAGCACATGCGCAGAACACAGGACCCAAGAGGAGTGCAGCTCCTGAGCACTGTACACAGAACCAGTCAGAGAATTGCTATTTTCAAGTCTTCATTTATACCTGGCATGAAGTCAAGCTAGTCCCTATTAGGACAGTTTAGATCTGGCATCAGGCCAAGTGAGTTTTTGACAGGACAACAGCCCCAGTGCCTTAAATGCATGAGTGAAAAGCCAAACCAGGAATTCCAGGCACAAAAGACCCCTTTCCCTTAGCCTCACCACCATTATCAATCTGTTCACAGCCCCGCTGTCACTCTGCTGTGTACTTACTTCTCTTCCACATTTAATAAATGCACATCTCCACTGCCTTTTCTGTATGTTTTGTCTAATTCTTTGTTCAGGACACCAATAACCTGGAAAGAATTCCCCTGTGACCATCATCTGGTAACAGTAGGACAAAACAAAGATAGGCAGAGAGGAGACAAGAAAGCCAGGCGTGGTGGTACATACCAGTAATCCTAGTACTCTGGGAGGCTGAGATAGAAGAATCTCAAATTCTACCCGGCCTGGGCAACTTAACGCTTTAGCAAGAACCCTGTCTCAACATAAAAAATAAAAAATACAGAGGATGTAGCTCAGTTCTACAATGGTTCAATCCCCAATGCTGCAAAAAAGGAAGGGAGGTGTGTAGGGAGGGAGAGACAGGGAAATCATAATTTCAGAAGTGTTCTTTTATCCCATGATGAATATAAGCATTATGTACTACAAACATGTACTCCTAAAAATTTTTAAGTGTACTTTTTCATTGTACTTCTAAGAAAACAGCAACTTGTGATGCAAAATGACCCAAGATTATCCCTAACTGTACTCCAAATCTTTGCTCTCTAGGGCTGTTTATTCTCCCTAGGTTAGTTGGTTGGTTTTTCCCTTCCACACCCATCGTACCCAAAACCCTTAAAGATACTATTAATCTATAAACTAACCTAGTTGATAAGAGAAAGGGCAGCAACGTGAAATTAAGATGAAGAAACAGATTCAAAGGGTTCAAAGAATGCTCCTAAGCAAAACATCTTGGGTCATCCCTCTTAAAGAACATCTCCAAGAGCACACACGTATCCCCGTACCCAACAATGCACCTCCCTCTCTCCTCCACTCCCTCTTCCTCTCCCTTTCTCTCTCCTTTTCCCTCTCCCCACACTCAAGTTTCTCTGAGTGTACTTCTTTTAAGTCTTCCTAATCAAATCTGTCCCAGTCTCTCTCAGACAGATCCTGAAGTTGGTTACTGGAGCTGAGAAGGTCCCAAAGCCTGGGGGTCAGTCCAGGAGGGGTCCATTAAGGCTGTGGCAGCTGCTGAGGAAAAGCAGAGCATCAGCCCACATGGCAGGATGAAGACCATGGAAATGAGAGGCCACGGGTCGAGGGAGAGGGACACAGCAGCTCCAGCTGCAGGAGGCAGCCCAATGGGGCCATTCCAGGTCTTGTGAGACCTGAAGCTTAAATGCTTTATTTAGCACCGACTTTAAGAAAAAGAAAACAAAATTAGATACAAAAGTAAATATTTAATTGGAAATCCCAAAAGTAAATGGTAACAGTACATGGTACTAGTTGACTCGCCTTAGCCATCTGAGTTTTCTGAATTCCTGAATAGATGCTTTTTGATCACCTTTTCATGTGTGGACTTTGTAGTCACTACCTTGAGAGAAAACAGTCTTCTTCCGTGCAGCTGATCTGAAACTGCCTTCTATTACTGAAAGTTCAGAAAAGTTCTCCTCATTTTCACAAGCAGATATTGATACTGTCATGTGCACTTTTAGGACTGCTGTCAAGTTTAGAAAAATCTTCAAAGTGTTTGCTTTACAGATGAACTGCAAGTTTTCAGGGCATTTCCCACCGTGTGTGAGTGTATGAGTGTGTGTGTGTGTGTGTGTGTGTGTGTGTGTGTGTGTGTGTGTTCTGACTAGAGTTAAATTCTGAAATAGTCTCTGAAGAGATGACAATCATTGCCCGGGTTTTCATCTTTGTGCATTTTACTATGAAGTTTGTTTTCCTTTATTTCATGGAAGAGAATTTCTTTTCTTATCAGTACTATGGAAATAAGGCCCAGACACAAAAATTTATTCAATGGGGTTTTTGCTATGTACCTAAGATCTGTGTGCAGGAAGAAATAAAACAGATGGACCACCGGGCAGAAACCAGGATCCATTACACCTCAATCCCTAAGCACCCATTCTATGGGTCCTCTAATACGAGTCTGATCAAAGATATTGAATTTTGATATTTTACGTATCTCTTCCCTTACTCTCCCACTTTCCCTTCCTCTCCCTCTCTTCAAGTCCTAGGGATTGAACCTAGGGTTTCCTGCATTCCACCACTCCTCGGCCACTGAGCTAAACCCCACCTTTGTTTTCTGTCTCAAAGTCACAACACACAAAGTCAGCCCTAGTTTCTGTTTTCCTAATCTAGCACAGTCGGTGACACCAATAAAATACTGACATAACAAACACCTCAGCAAATACGCTTTTCCCCCCCAACTACTCTTAGAATATTTGGTGTAGACTTTCACTCTTTTGTGTAACATTTTGGACACACGGTGTTTCAGATTTACTGTGTGTCAGCTGACCTCAGCCACTGTTTTATTTTCATGCTCAGTTTAGACTAAAGTTTCGGCTCAAAGTGTGGAATTCGCCATTTCTCCCAAGGTTCTTTTGCAGAAAGAATATGAGACTGCTAGGGATTTAGCTCAGTGGTTCTGCTGTCTGCCTGGCAAAGGCAAGGTCCCAACTTCAATCTGCAGTACCAAAAAAAAAAAAAATGAATATGATGTATACCTAAAATGTACCAATAAACTCAAAAAAAAAAAAAACACACACACACACACACACAAACTTTATCTAAGAGTTGAGTTCTACATATTTTGAAAAACTGAGAACCAAGACCTGCCATGTAAAGGTATAAGATACTGTATACCTAAAATATACCAATAAACAAACAAACAAAAAAGAATATGAGGGAGTCCCAATGCATTGGAGTGATAGGGCTCCCTGGAAACAAAGGGTATGTATTTTTAGATTTCCTATTTTTAGGGCCAGGGGTTTAGCTCAGTGGTGCCACCACCTGCCTCGCAAGCGCAACATTCAAAGTTTGATCCCAGTACCAAAAAAATAAATAAATAAACTAAATTTCCTATTTTTATTTTCTTAAAATGAGTTCATATTGATTTTTTCCAATCCAGTTCTAACAACATAGTGTTCCTGTTCAAATTTCTAATTCTACAACATTTTCTCTTATGCTAAAAAGTTATATATTTACCATCCATAAGTTCTAAAATAACATTACAATATTATCCAATTATTCAATAAATTGTCCCATCAATTATCAAGTAAAGTTGTTTTTCTAATATTTATTGTTATTTTTTTACTTCATTCCACTAAATATTTGCAAAAGAAAAAAATTTCTTAGCTCTAGAATCATTCTTAGTCTCTCACTCTTCGCTATGAGTCTTTAGTTTATGGATATTTGGGTCAGCTGTTTTCAGGGTGAGGGCCCTGACTTCAAAACAGCAGATCAGCACAGCTCTTGCATGGTGGAGACTGTCAGCCACTAGGAGAGCACACTTGCTGCCTACTGCAAGATGGCAGAGAAAAAGGACCAATGAGCCAGAGGCCAAAATTCTACATCAGTTCCTCATCACTAGATACGATCAAGATTGGCACCCTGGCTGAAGGCATCAATTTTGTTCATTGCTATTGAATTATCAAAGCTATCTTACCCATATTATTTATTATTTTCATAGGTTCTGGGTTTCTTTCTTTTTAAAACCCTGTTCTAATCTTTCAAGTTGTTTATCTTACCCTTTTTTTGAGTTATAAGCTGTAACCTCTCCCTCCCTTTGTAATATTCAACGTTCTCTTAACTTAAACCAGTGCATCAGGTTGTGTATATTTCTACATCAAGTTTCACAGAGAATAATCAAAATAGTTTTCCTCATTCATGGAAAGTTAACATAAGAACTAAGTCCAAGTTTTTTATTTTTCCCACAAGGAGATGAGATTCTTTATGATTAGCTGAGAAATTTACGCAGTATATTAAGATCTTTGCCTGAACTGTCCTTTTAACTTATGGATCGAAATTCAGGCTTTTCCTCTTGTGTATTATGATCCTTATTTCAATTATAGGTTTAATTTAATAACCAAATATAGAATTCTGTATTTTCAGAACTCTTTGGAAAACACAATTTCCAATTACCTTAATTTTCTAGAAAATTCAGAGTTCCCAAAGCCAAATAAGAATATCATAAAATACAACCAACTACACTTAAAGTTTAAATTAAAAATATATAGGGAAAAAATTTTAAAAATATATAGGGAGATATATCAAAGTATATCACAATTTTTTCATTTTCTGAAAAATGAACCAAATTATTTTAACTTTACATCATTTTCAGAAGGTTAAAGTGGAAACTTTCACAGAATCCTACAATTTATATATTTTATCAGTTCTAATAGAACCAGTTCATCAGAATAAAACCATTTATAGTCCATGCATGAGCACACATGTCACATTTAGCTGCCACCATTTAGGGTTAGAGGAGAAACCCAATTCTTCCCTCGAATCAATTATGCCATGACCCAAATTCCTGACTCAGTATTCTACAGGAGATGCATTTCTTCCTTCAGAGTAAACCTTTAAATTTAAGGCAAACTGATATATCATCTGGCTTCAATTCTCCAACTATAATGCTTTTTTACATTTTTAAATGACATTTAATTAAAATATCCCACTTTTGAAAGAAACATTTTAGGTGGAAAATTATTTTTTAAATGATTTATTAGCCAAAGAAAAGAGTAGTTGCTACTTCCTCACACCCACCCCTGCCACCTCCAAAAAAAAGGTCAGCTTTTGCTCTTTAGTGACATGCTTAGAACAAAACTTCAGGCCAGTTCTTTTTGAGACTTTTCTTTGCCAGCTCAAAGTTAAACTGCTTCACAGGTTAAGACTTTCAGAAAAGTAAGGTAAAAGGAATAAAGAAGAAGGAAGGGAGAAAAGACAGAGGTGGAAGAAAGGAGGAGAGAGAGGAAGGAGAAAAGAATGAATTTGAAAAGAAGGAAAGAAAGAAGGAAGGGAGGAATAAAAGTAAAGAGGATGAGGGGGAAAAGCATAAAATTATTCATCTCAAAACAATGGGATTAATCTATTAAGTAATTCCAATACAGAGAGAGTTACCCTCTCTGTGGACAAAATTCAATAAACTATATTCTATAACAATAAGCAAAAGCAAGTATAATACATTTCAGACTTTTTACCATTTATAACCTCACTGTTTGTCGAAGGGCGTATTTCCAGTCAAATGACATCCTGATATCTCTGAATATTCCTTTTAATTTGATACATTTAAAATGTTTACTTTAAACCTTCCAATTTTTCCTAAATGTAAAAAGATCCCTTTATCTGAGATTATCTCATAAATTAAAACTGAGTTGCTTAAAGTGATTTGTATTTAAATTTCAACATCTATTTGCTGCTATCTACTGAATTAAAGCTTTTATTTAAGTACAGTAATAGCTGGACATGATAGCACACACCTATAATTTTAGCATTCAGGAGGCTGAGGGAGGAGGATCACAGCAAGTTCAAGGCCAGCCTGGGGTACACAGTGAGTTCAAGACCAGCCTGAATTACATAGCAAAAAAAAAAATCTATAAATAAATGAATGACAGTAATTGTCTCACGCCATTGCCCCTCCATAATTAGGCTTAGTCTAAGGAGAGGGGCTTTTCTGTTTTGATCTGTTTCCAATTGAAAGACTCTACAGTTAAGTGGAGGAGTGAGTGTGGCTGCAATGGCTTCACCTGGGAAAGCCTGACAGCACAGTTAATCGGTGGGAGGACACAGGAAGCCCTATTTTCTGGGGTGTGACCTCCAAGACTAGAAACCCAATGGGTGTTTGGGGGGCTTAATCTTTTCTTACTTTTGTTTGCAGCGCTGGGCCTCGAACCTAGGGACTTGCACATGCTGTGTAGGCTTCATCTTACACTAAGGCCATTTAGTGGAAGGCAATTTGCTGGCATCTCCGGGGACTGAGGAGACACCTAGCCACTTGGTAGCTGAGTACAGGAGCAAAACGGAGGCAGAGTCACTGTGGTTTGTTCCACTGCTCATTTTTCAAGGTAGCTTTTAGAAATTCCCTCACTGAGGTCCAAGAGTGGGACCAGGAAGAGGCCCTCGGTCTTGGGGCTCTTCGCAGGCCCCTGAGGGGGCTGGGGCTCAGGTTTTCCTTCAGTCCTTGCTAGTTCCAGCCTGCGCCCTGTACTGAGGGAGCCAAGGAAGAAAGAGCTGCATCTTCCCCACTGCGAGCGTCTCCTCCACCTCCCGCAAGGGCGGCTTTCCCAGGGTTGCTTTGTCAGGTGCTGCAGGACCTCAGCGTCCCAGGAGCCAGCAAAAGAAAACAGTTTCGGTCCACTCTGACGTTCCAGGTCCCAGCTTCAAGGCTGTTCACCTCCGTGGTTTAGCACGCATAGGGCAGCAGAGGGGCTCCCCGTACTGAGTGGTGGCCTGAGGGGAGGGGCATCAAAATAAGGGAATAGTAACACACAGAAAAGACCGGGGAGTCCGGCAGTGGCCACAGCCCAGCCGAGAGAGCGCTGTGGGCACACAGGGAAAATAACACCTCCGCCGATACCGCGAGAAACAGAGCGAGGAGATGGTGGCCGCTGACATCGAAGTCCCCTGGTGATAATGGCGGCTTGTTAGAGGCCAAGCCCAGGGAAGTTTTCCAGCTGAGTCCAGGAAACTGGTCTGAACATTCCATTCTCTGCGCAGGAAGCCAGGGAATTGCAAGCGGGAGCAGAAGGAATTTTCCAGAACTCACCACAAGGTGACGCCAGACATCCGTGGACATAATGAGGGGCTCCCATCCTAGTGGGCTCAAATTGTCCATGGGATCTAGTCAATGAGAGAGTCAAAGGAAATCGAGAGATCTGCACCCACAGAAAATCACCTAGCCAAAGGATACATTAGAGAACACAAAATATAACAAAAGATACCTTTTTTTTTTTTAAGAGATGGAGGCATGCACAGATACTGAAATCCCTCTTTATAGGAACCCAGACGAACTTTGCATGGAGTCTCTTGACAGGACAGACATAAGCAAGGGTGGCCACGCTGGAAGTGGAGTGAATGACCATGAGAGGCTGTTGCGGGGCTTGAGGTGGCAGGGGATGGTGGCTGGGGCCAGGGGCCAGGGATTGGGGATGAAGGAGAAAATGCCTCTGCCTGATTGGTACAATAAATAAATCAACAAACCCAACAAACTTAATTAGCGAGTAGAAATACTGTACATTGTATTCTATATAGAATATTTCATCTTTGGGAATTCACTTTGCCATCTTTGGCTCTTGTCGACATCATGATGGGTGGATGACTTCAAATTTATTCTGTCAACTGATGCCAGACAATATCCCCTGATGCTCACACTGTCCCACTGCTGGTTAATAGGAGGCCTTTTCAGGTTGGTTATGAATAATTTTGAATGAGCTATTTAAGATTTTGTTTTCTGATCCAATAAAGTTTAAATACTCTAGTTATCTTGTGTATTTCAGCCCGATAGGACACGGAATTAGCCATGGATCCAAGAACCTATGCCTTCTTTAGAAAAAAATAGTATTGCAACCCCAAATCTGGACATTAGGGTAAATAGAGAAGGGTGGCATTTCTTCTGGGCCATTTTAGTGGGGAAAAGCCAAAATATATTTAAAGTGTATAGAAGCCTAACTTCATATTAACTTATTTGACTCAGTTAACAGTACACAGTTCTTATTCACACTTTGGAGTCTACAGTTGACCCTTCTTTTCACTCATCCTGGAATCTAGGCTCCTAATACACAATGATTGGCTTTATCTGATACTTAGAAGAGTAACTTTTTAAAAAATCTGCTATTGCCTCGCAAGCACCAGGTCCCAAGTTCAATCCCTGGTATCCCCCCAAAAAACACTGAATAACAGTACAAACACTGAATAACATTTGTTTTAGACAGCATGCCCTTTCTGCTATTGCCTCGCAAGCACCAGGTCCCAAGTTCAATCCCTGGTATCCCCCCAAAAAACACTAACAGTACAAACACTGAATAACATTTGTTTTAGACAGCATGCCCCGCAGTATTTGTTGTCTAATTACTGTGCTCTAGAGTCATAATCTCATATCATGTGGCTAGGCAAAGACTTATCTGACAGTTTGGATTCAGATGCCTGCATTTACCTTGACTTGAGAAGGCTGCACAATCTGCCCCTTTTCATTTCTCCATAAGGCTTATAAGCTCCCAATATGCCAGACAGTTCACTTACTGATAATAATTTTTATTATTACATTATTAGTATTTTACCCCATTGGAACATCAGCCTCATGGAGCAAGGATTTGCTCATTGGACCCTGGTGTTGTTCCCTGAAGGCAGGATAAGAAAGCTGGACTTGGTTCTGAGGAAGCTCCGGGGTAGACAACAGCAAGAGCAAAGGGGACATCTTCACTGAAACAGCAGAAGCCACCTGGACCACTCCCCTCTGATACTTCCCCCAGTGCCCATGGGACACAATGACTATCTGTGAAAAGAAAGCCAGCATTCATGCTGAACCTGCTCCTGGGCCTCCTAACTGAACACCTGGAAGGTTTAAGCTTCCAGAAGAAGTTAGAGTTCTTCTGTAGCTTCTGACCAGACTCCTGGCTCACCTCAACAAGCCCCAGTTACAGCTGTTTATCACAAAATGTATTCTGTCCACTCATGAAAGTGTCCAAGCTTAAACAGACAGGAGACAGGGATAAATAAGCTGGAGAAGAACCTCCAGGAGACACAGAATTATCAGCAGTGGAGGAGGCAGCCCCTCTATCATCAGTGCTCAATGTCTGGTGCATGGTTGAGGACATGAGAAGACAACAGAAAAATTTAGAGAAAATTAAGTATCTACATAGGCCAGCAAAAATGAATAGACTCTTGGGGGAGATTCCAGAAGAGGGCTTTCTGGGCCTGGGCAGGCGACATAAAGAAATACCTTCAGGGAGAAGGGGCACAAAACAGGAAAGCACAAAAGTGATGACCCATATAGTAGCAGTACAGTCTTTTATTTTTGCAAACTGAACATATATTTCCAGTGCAAACGAAATTCACACAAAAAGGGGCAACCCATCACTTTCTAGTTCCTCTTCTGTCTCTCTTGGACAGAAGCTTTCCTCTTCTCAATAAATTTTTCCTACTCTTAACCTCAAAAAAAAAAAAAAAAGAAAAGGAATTCACACATAAAAAAATGTACGCAGAAACATACAAAATGGTACAATGGCAAGATCTTCAGCAATCTCCTAACCGGGGAGAGAGCCTGCCCTCTGTCCATAGAGACTCCACCTGGTGGAGCTGGGGTGGTCGGCCTCTGTCTCCAAGGAGGAAATACCTTGCTGAAGCAGTCAGCTCTCTCCACAGAAGGCTGGCTGAAAGGATCCAGGAAGCGGCCATGGAGACAAACCAACGCAGAAGCTCCTGAGTTGAGAGGGGTGGGGGCTTAAAAATGAGGTGCGGGCCTTGCTTATCAGTCTCTCATCCCTCAAGAAACTCCTCCCTCTGATCCTTCTTTGAAGGTGTCTCTTCTTCAGCTGATAGGAGGAGAAATGGGCAGGGCTTCTTCCAAAGCTGGGCTTGGGATAAGTAGCCCGGAAAGAGCAGAGGATCCCTGAGTGAGCTGTTTTAGGAAAAGAAGGTCCCTGTGGATTTCCTGTGGACAGGGGCCTCCAGAAAGCACCCAGCACCCTGGCCAGGAGAAGCAGATAAACAGCAAAGTTGGGGTTCTTGTACACTGAGGCTGCTGTCCACACATACACACACGCACGCACGCAGGCAGCCCATGACTGTGGACTCCCAGGGCGTGGCTGCAGCAGAGGACTCAGACTGCTCCGCCCTTGCCCCAGCTAGTACCCAGGGTCACCCCACTCTTCTCTCCAAAGGTATCCTTGCGTTCGTGGTATAGTGGTGAGCATAGCTGCTTTCCAAAGGTACCCTTTCACCCTTCTGGAATCAAGACTGACAACGTAACTAAATCCCTGGCAACCACTTTCTTCCTGGAACCAAAAGGATTATGCGGTAAAATCCCCTTTCATTTCAACTCTGCCCTTTAGCAACTCCACAGGACAAAGGGGCACAAGTCTTGCACCTTGCTGATGTCCTTCTGTGCTCCTATTGTGTTGCACACTTTTACCTTCTGACCTCAGAGTACACACACGACCCACGGCCCATGGTGTTCCACGGCTCAGTGTTCATACACACCTCCCAGTGGGGCTGGGTCTTCATCCTGGTCAAATGCCATGGAGTTGTTAAGCGCCACCATCTGGGCTTAAAGCCCATCTAGGCATTGGGCTTAAAGCGGAACCAGCACTTGCTCCCATCCTCCCTTTCCGCTTCAGGGCGGCCCTTGATCACTCTCATTACACATTTGCATCCTGCTCTCCAGAGGAGCTGAGTCTGTCGCAGTGACCAGAGATGCCAGCTTCTCCTCCGGATGAATGCGCACACGCAACCGGAGACAGAGGGCATCTGACAGGTGTGTCATTAATCCCCATTATGGATGAGAAAACTGAGGCACAGAGGGATTAAGTCTCTCTCCCCAGAGACATTCGTATGTGAAACAGCAGAGGTCATACCACCTGACCCCTGGTCAGCGCTCTGCAGCCGTAACTCTCTGCCCCTGATGGTCGCTTCGAGGCACGGACAGGCAGGCAGGCAGGCAGGTGCTCCTTGAGTCTCCCATCCTCTGTTCATGAAGGAAAGAAACACTGCCCCTTTTCGAGTCCTGTATCCTGAGATCAAGTTGTCAGCTCCTGACAGCTGGGCCCTTTCCAAAGGCTACTAGATCCATGCCTGGAAGAGCTCCTCAGAAGATGGCACCGCCAGGGCACAGGAATCCACCTCTTCCCTTCTACAGCTGATTAACTTCTGCGGTGAGTTGGTTATTTTCTGAAATTAATTTTCACCAACAATCATTAGTTGTTACTAGCAGTAATAGTAGTGGTTGTTAAGACTATCACACAAATCCCAACTATTTATTTATTCAATTAACTTTCAAAAAAACATTTCCAATATCTAGGTCAGTGACTTCCAGCATTTGTGAGATCTCCCAGCTCCCTGCTCAGCAATTCCCTCTCTGGGAATCTGCCCCACAAAGCCCAGAACAAATTCTGGTCAAAAAACAAAAATAAACCTGCCCTTCTATTAGAGAGCTCTGAGAAGAGTGACCTGTTCTGGAAAAGACGGTACCAAGAAGGGCTCACTGGTGAGTGTCAGTGGCCACCCTCCATCTGTCTCCTGCCATTGGTCCAGTCAAACTCTCCAGACACTGGCTGCCTTAAATCTGCAGTGATTATGTTTATTTTTCAATTCTAGAGCAGCTCTGTCCAAATGCAACATAATGGGAACTACATATATAGTTTTTTAAATCTAGTAGCACAGTTTAAAAAGTAAAAGAAGCCAAGCATAGTGGCACATGTCTGTAATCCCAGCACTATGGAAGGCTAAGGCAGGAGGATCGCCAGTTATAGCCCAGCCTGCCCAATTTAGTGACTCTGAAAGACCCTGTCTGAAAAATTAAAGGGCTGGGAATATAGTTCAGTACAAACTCCCCCAGAACAAAAAAAAAGTAAAAGAATTAATTATATTTATTTTGTTTGACAAATAAATCCAAAATATCACATTTGCATGCAATTCAAAAAAATTACTGAAAGAGATCAAATATGTGGTACTATCTTCAAAATCTGTCATTTTCAAAATCTGTTTATATTTACAACACATCTTGACACACATTTCACCTGTTTAATAGCCACATTATGATTAGTGGCTACCATATGGTACAGCACAGTTCCAGAACATGAAAGATAAACAAGCAGCATCACTTCAGAAGACATAATGCTGTTGCACAGGTTAGAATTCACTTTCAAATGAGGCCCATATATATATAGATATAGATATAGATACAGATAGATATAGATATAGATTTGGGGGGGTACCAGGGATCAAACTCGGGCCCTTGCATTTGCAAAGCAGGTGCCAGAACCACTGAGCCAAATCTCCAGCCCAAGGGTCAGATAATTTTTTTTAAATGTAAGTTAGTTTTCTTTTTTATTAGTGAACATTAGTAGGTTTCACTTTGGTGATGAATCAGTTTTCAATATTCAAAAGTCGAGAGATTTCCCAAAAAGATCTGGATTTCTGGGGCCAAGGATTTAGCTTAGTGGTTCCACTGCCTGCCTTGCAAGAGCAAGGACCAGAGCTCAATCTTCAGTACTAAAAAAAAAAGTCTGGATTTCTGGGTTTATTGTTTAAAACTGGAAGCATCACTGGCTCACATTCCCTCTTGGTCACCAACTGCTGGAACTGGGAGCTGCTGCCTCCTTTAGATGGAAATGTTCACCCTGGGCACTGTCACATCTCCCCGTTGAGTTGCATTCATTGTGTAAACATTTCTTTTCTTTTTTTCCAGTACCTATCTGGCCCTCAAGCCAGAGCTCACAAAACCTACTTTCTGTGAACCCTATCAGGCCATACTTGGGATGGTCCACTAAAGAATTACCACCTGGGGCCACCGTTACTCCTGCTAGCTACCTTAGAGTAGAATACAGACAGAAAAAAGAAGAATAAAATCAGTCACAGAGAGAAAAAGGAAGACCCTTTAGCACTAAAGTCCCTTTCTATCCCTGGAGCAATTATGGATGAAAGAAGAAAAAAATATTTTTAAATAGAGATGAAATTAATATAATTTTCTTGGCATATATAGTCTTACTGCAGACTATGACTTGGTGCTATAAACTTCAATGGAAAGAAAATCTTAATAGTACATTTCAGAGTACATCCATGACCAGCTATAAAATAGAAGCAGACATGTAATGTTTCAGCCATAGAGGTAAATTAAACACAATCTTGCTAGGACTTGGTGAAGAATTGCCAAGGTTTTCTGACTGGTAATTTTCCATGGTCTAATATATGGGGAAAAAAGAGCTAATGACCTGCCTCAGCCAGGAGTGTTCTACTGCTGTAATAACTTCGGGTTAGTTCAGCGATCCCTATTTCACTGCGGGTTTCTACTTCTACTATGACAGAGGAGCACAAAACAGATTGACCTTCCTCAAATAACAGCTCTTAGGGTTGGGGATGTGGGCTCAGTGGCACTGTGCCTGCCTCACAAGCACAAGGTCCTGAATTCAATTCCTAGTACCAGAAAAAAAAAAAATCAACTTTTAAAGCTGATCAGATTCCTTAAGTCACTGAAGAGCAAACAAAAATTGACATTTGGAAAAAGGGAATGTAACTGAGTGATTGCCCCCTCCCCCTTTTTTTAACAGCTCCTTGCCAAGTGGGACCTGCCACACTTGGTACTGTGAAGAGTATCAGTCTTATGGTCCTGAAGAGTGAAAACAGAGATTTGGGCAAACATAGAAGTTAGAACGTGGAGAGGACAAATCCCCAAAGGGGGAGAGCTAGAATAGGTGTGCTACACATTTTACATACAAGTGCTATCCTTCCTGAACTGTGTGCTGGAAGGTGTGGGCCAAACCCCAAATAATCCAGCTAAGGCCACACAGGTTAACAGACACCAACTGCCTTTTGCCTAGGAGAGTAAGGTTTGGAAATTACATTCATCCATTTTAGTTGCTTACTAAAACAATAAGCAAACAAAAACCAATAGTCTTCAGTGAAATATAATAGAATCTAAAATCTCTACAACATATTATTCACCATATCCAGATTCAAAATCATTAGACATTAAAAAAAAAAAAGGAGGGCTGCCTGCCTCACAAGTGTTAAGTTCCTGAGTTTGTTCCCCAGTACAAAAAAAAAAAAAAAAAAGGAAATGTGACTCATGCCAAATAAAATGCAATAAACAGAGACCAATCTTGAGATGGCCACCTAATGAAAATACCAAAAATTTATCAAAATTTTTTAAAGTAGTCCAAGTATTATAACTAGAGGAAAATATTTTCCTAACAAATAAGTAAATAAAAATATCTGCAGAGAACATTTGTTATAAAAAGAGCCTAATGGAGATTCTAGAATTGAATAAAAAATATTAAAGTTTTAAAAATTCATCCGACGTGCCTAATATCAGATTGGTGATAACAACGGTCAGTGAAAAAGTGGATAGGCTAAAAAAGTTACTCAACTGTAGAACAGAGAAATAGTTTTCTCTATAAAACTAAATAGAGTCTCATAACTGTTTCTAAAGGTCTACCATATATCAAATTGGAGTCACAGCAAGAGAGAAGAAAACAGAAAAACTATCAGAAGATATATGGCTGAAAATGTCCCAAACTACAGTGAAAAAATTCAAGAAATTCAATAAACTACAAGCAATATAAACATAGAATAAATAACACGGAGTCATATTATAGTATAACTGATGAAAACCAATGGTAATTTGAAAGCAATAAGAAAAAAAGAGTGTACAGTAAGTCCCTACTTACAAACATTGGAGTTATACATTTTTACAACTACAAATGAACTTATGTGAGGGAAATTCATAGATTGCCAACAAATTGCGGAAGTAGCTCATATTTCTTTTTTTTTTCTTTTTATTGAATTTATTGGTACAATCTAGGTATACAGTACAGTTACATTCATCACTAGGATCCTGTACCTTCACATGACGGTTCTTGGTTCTCATTTTTCCCCTTGTCCCTGTCCTCCCTTCCACCCCCTCCTCCCCTCCCCATTTACAAACTCTTTATTTCCATTTTTTCATTTTCTCATATTTTTTCTTTTCCCTTATTTCCTTCCCGCTACCCTTCCCACTTTCCCTACACCTTTGGCCCTTTTCTTCCTATTTCACACTCTTAATTATCCCATTAGGATCTTGTGTACTATTATAGTTTTTCACACCAGAGAAACTATTCGGTATTTACACATGTGTGAGTAGCTCATATTTCTGTCAGACATCGTCACAGTTGTGCTGCTATGTGCTTACTGTACAATGCGATAACATATAGTAGTACAGAACCATCAGGGGCTTACTGGACTTATGTGCATTTGGTTTTTATATGCTTTACATTGTAGATTTATGTCAAAGGTGTATAAGACTCACTTTGTTGGCCTTACAAACAAATCTGATCTGTGAACGTTCTCTTGGAATAGAATTCATTCATAAGTCAGGAACTTATTGTATTTTATAGAAGGGAACAATATTAGAAACAATAGCTATTATCAGAAATAATGTGGACCAGAAGATAATTCAACAACAGTTCTAAAGTAGTAGGAAAAAAATATTGTCAACCAAGAATTCAGAAAAAATCCTTCAAGAATTAAGACAAAATAATAGCCTTTTGAATCCAGGGATTTAGCTCAGTGGTTCTGCCGCCTGCCTTGCAAGCACAAGGACCCAAGTTTGATCCCCGGTACCAAAAACATAATAATAGCCTTTTTAGACTAGAATTTGCCACCACTGAATCTACAGTAGCAAACCTGTGAAGTTTTCCAAACTGAAGGAAGCCATACTAACTCGAAATACAGATCTCAAGAGAGAAAAAAGAATGTCAAAGATGGTAAATATAGGGGTAAGTGTAGATGATTATTTTATCTTTTTAAAATGCGAATACTTAAAGAAAAAAGTAATTTCATGCTCTTACATTTCATATAGTGATACAATTTTAATTCTAAGAAGATTGTAAAATCTCCTTAATAACATGTATGTTATAATCCACACAGTGATTATGAGAAAATGTGAAGGATAACCAGAAAGTCAATGGGTGCAGAGAAATTCTAATATTCTATGTTTACTTAACCCAAAAAGAGACAGAAAATAATAAAACAGAAAAAGCAGGAAAAAAAGCAAAAAATGAAATTACTGACTTAAGGGGAGGTTTGAGGTGAAAAGGAGGGCAGGGATATGGGGTAAAAATGAGAACCAAGATCTGTCATGTAAAGTTATAAGATCCCAATGATGAATGTAACTGTACTGTATACTTAAAAATAAGTGCCAATAAACTCAACTTTTAAAAAAAGAAATTATGGACTTATATGCAACCATATCAATCATTATAGTAAATGTTAATGAACTAAACATACCAATTAAAATGGCAGAGATTATCAGAATTGATATATACCAAAAGAGTTAAAAATAGAGAAGTAGACCATTTGTTATCTATAAGGGACATAAGAGAGATTTAAGGTAAAAATATGTTTTTAAATGGTATACCTCAAAACAGTAAACAAAAAAGGAAATATATTTTATAGCAATAAAGAATATTGCCAGAGATGAAGAGCAACATATTACAATGCTGCAAGTTACTCAAGAAGGCATAAATAATAAATGCACTTAAAAGAAAGCCTCAAAATACATTAAGGAAAAACTGACAAAAAGGAAGAAACATAGGCACATCCACATGCATAGTTGGGATTTTGATGTCCTTCTTGCAATAATTAGTAGAACTACTATACAAAAAAATCAGGACAAAGAGTCAATGACAAACATAGGTCAATATGCCAGAAGTGATAAAAAATGTAGTGATTTTTAAAAACCTTATTACTGTAAAAGACACACTGCCAAGAATGATAGGATAAGTATGTTTGAAGTGAGAAGAACTATTATGAGGATGATTAGAGGCAACATATCTTTTACTGTAATAATTTTTTTTTATTTAAACATTTACCATATGTTTTGACTACCACTCAGCATGTAAATCCTTAGAGCAATCCTGGTACTCAGCTCTATACTAGGGTCAGTTAAAGTTCTGACTACCTGGAGAACTCAGGCGAGAAGAAGAGCAGGCATTAAGATAGCAGGATGGGCAAACATCTGGAGACCTGGACTGGAGGGAGAATTATTCTTCTGTGTAGAGAAAGAAAGCAGAACCATGCAGGTGACACAAGAGTGACTTTCCAGTGAATTCCAGGAGTGCACAGCTGCAATTCTGGCTGAAGCTAACTGCTGTCTCCCTAAGGGTAAGAAACCCATGGGGATGACAGGGATGGAGGGGGTTGTTTTTGTTTCTGTTTGATTTTGCTGTTGCTTTGTTTCATTTGTGCTGCTCTCTGTGGTTGAGGGCAAGAGGACCATTTGAGAGGCAGGCAGATTTAAAGTATAAATCTGCTACAGTCTGCATTTGCTCTTCTGCAACAGACTAGGCCCACTCAGACTTGTGGTCCCTCGTTCTCAGGAGAAAGATAAGAATCCTGCTCTTACCTAGGTAATGTGGCTTACGCCTGTAATCCCAGCACTTTGGGGGCTGAGACAAGAGGATCGCTGTGAGTTCAAGGCCAGACCAGACTACATAGTGAATTCAAGGCAAGCCTGAAGTACATAATGAGACCCTGTCTCAAGAAAACAGCAACAAAAATCCTGTGCTTAGCCAGGCATGGTGGTGCACGCTTATAATCCCAGCACTGAAGGCTGAGGCAGGAAGATCACAAGTTGGAGCCCAGAGCCTTGGCAATTTAGCAAGACTGTCTCAAAATAAAAAATAAAAGAAGGGCTCAGTATGAAGGCCTTAGGTTATATTGTCAGAACTGCAAAACAAAACAAAACAGAATTGTGGGCTTGTAGGGAACTGGGAATATCGGTGGGAGCCCTCAGTCTTCAGAAGTCACTTTAAAAGTCCATATTGCTGTCCCCTCACCACATCCAGCCCTACCAAAGCCAAAACATAATCCATGCTTCCCACATGCACATGCATGTTCTTTGCCATGAAAACCATATTCTTGGTACACAAATCAAACATGTGGTATCCAAATATGCTATTCCATGTTGCAGCTGTTACAATTATGGGATGGGGCCAAGAATGCTCAGCAGAACATTATGCATAAGTCCTGACTTTTTGATCATGACATGTCCCGGGGAAAACCAGAGATGGCCTGCCAGGAGCCTCAGGGAGGTTCCCCACGACCTGGAAAAGGGAGGTCTCTCCTAACTTCTCTCATTAGAAGTTGCTGCAGTTTGAGTGTTTCCCCAGAAGCAGGTGTTGGAAACTGAACCACCAGTGCAACTGTGTTGAGATGGGACCTTTGAGAGGTGAGCAGGCCATGCAAGCTCTGTCTTCATTAATGGATTAATACAGAGCATAGAAGGCTCTGAGGCTGCGAGTTTGATATCATGCTCTCTCACAAACAAGTTGCAAGAAAGTCCTCACCAATCTCAGGCTTCCTGGCATCTGCAACAGCAACCTAAATGAATCTTTATCATTTATGGTATTATTCTGTTTCAGCAGCACAAATGGACTAAGACAAAAGTCTTATAAATATTCTCTTCCCATGTCTGCAAATCCCCACAAACCCACAGAATTGTGCCCGTGCCCAACTAAGGCCCCAGGTACACCTGGTCAGTATCATGCTGAAAGGAAAGAGACATGGTATTACCAAAGTGTCTGGGAGGACCACCATGGGGCAACAGGAGTACTGGAGCAGCTGGCCCATCTTCCAGATGGACAGTGGCACAACCACGAGGATCAGCATGAAGCCAACGAAGGCAAACAGGGCCAGCACCAGGGGAAGAGCCTCTCCTGGAGACAAAACAGCAAGCACAGGCTTAGGAACAGCTGTGAAGGGAAAACTGCCCACTGTGGACCTCTTCTGATTCCCTGGAGTTGGCTCTGAATATTGGCCAAGACAACAGATGCCAGCATCCTGAGATTAGATGTGCGCCCCAGTGACTAAAGTGATCACCATTTTCTTAGAATCTAGATTAAGGGATAGTTCCACAAAGTCCCAGGGAAGATTAAGATCATTTTCTTGGGAAAGGGAAGGGAGGAGCATCATATGTGAAAGTACCAGCCTTGTTAGCACGCACCTGGCCCTGCTGCCAAGGGAAGGCTGGGGCAGGGACCAGGCCCGGGGCAGGATGCGGGGAGGGTGCTGAAGCACAATAGCACAGAAGCGGGCTGGGTGGTAACTGAAAACAAAGCATTTTACAGCTTGCTCTTGGCACGGAGTCATATTATGGAGGAAAATACCGAGTCCAGAAAACAGTTGCCTAACAACTGTGCTATATCAAGCCCCTATCCAGACACTAGGGCTACTGCCTCCTTCCAGCTCTGTGCCAGGGCTGGACATGTGAGACCCTGTTTCCACAACCAGTGTGAGTACCCCTGCTTTTACACAAGAGACAGATGATGGCTGGATGATTAGCACCAAACTTACCAAAAGAAACCTCCTAAGTGCTGTTAAGGAAGAAAGGAAAATATCAACTCTTACTTTTTTATACATCTGTATTATTTAAATTTTTAAGCAAGTTTGATGTGATTTTAAAAACTAGTATGGGGTCAGGGATTTAGCTCAGTGGTGCCATTGCTGCCACCTGCCTTGCAAACACAAGGTCCCCAGTTTGATCCCTGGTACCAAAAAAAAAAAAAAAAGGTGGTCAGAAAATCTGCATGGAAAATGTCATGGCCATGATATTTGTGAAAAAACATGAACAATGCTTATATGCTTTAGTACTACAGCACATGTCTACACACAGGCCGTGACTAAAGAATTACATTCTTTGAGAGGGCAATTTGGAAACAGTAATCAAAATTAAATGCCCAGGCCTGTGAGCAAGCCACTCCATCTCCCAGAATTTATTCTTCAAATACATATATACACCAGCAAAATGGTCTTTGTACAAGGGAATTAATTTACTGCATTGTCTAATTTACTGCATTGTGTAATGACAAAATATTTAGAAAAAAACCTAAATCCTATCAACAGGGGACTAATTGCCTTAATCATAATGCACATACACAATGGAATAATATGCAGCAAAAAGGATGAAGGAGTTTTCTCTAAAAGATACATAAAATGAAAAAGACAAGATTAGGAAAAATCCATAGGGTATTCTACAATTTATACTAGAAAGAAGAAGACATAAGAAGAAGACATATTAAATATATACATA
>NW_022900949.1:50224398-50226050 GCF_012274545.1 Fukomys damarensis | reverse complement strand
ATATATATATATATTGTTATTTGTTTGTTTGTTTTTGTTTGGTACTGGGATCAAACTCAGGTCCTTAAGCTTGCTAGGCAGGTAGCGAAACCACTGAGCTAAATCTCCAGCCTTTAATACATTAAAGCATTAAAAAGTCTTCAGAGGGGCTGAGGATTTAGCTCAGAGGCACAGTGCCTCCCTTGAAAGCACAAGATCATGAGTTCAATCCCTGGTACCCAATAAAAATAAGAATAAAAAGTCTTCAGAAGGTTATACAAGAAGCTCATACCCACAGGAGAGCATGTAGGAATTAAATAATGGGGAAGGAGTAGAAAAGATAATATCCATGTGCATCTTGTATTGCTGAACCATATAATGTACTACATATTGAAAACAGTGATTCATTTTTTAAAAAACAAAATGGTCGGGCTGGGAATTAGCTCAGTGGTTCCATCGCCTGCCTCAGTGCAAGGTTCCCAAGTTCGATCCCCAGAACAAAAAACAAAAACAAAAACTAAATGGTCATACACAAAAATTGTAACTAGTTATTTTTTAATAGTGTAATCACAGAGTATAGTGCTTTGTTTGATTAAGTTTCATTTCAAAAAGTTTTTAGATGGGGGCTGGGGATTTAGCTCAGTGGTTCGGTGGCCTGCCTTGCAAGCGCAAGGACCCGAGTTTAATCCCTGGTACCAAAAAAAAAAAGTTTTTAGATGATGTAGATTTTTAAAGTATAAAAAATTCAAGGGAAAAAAATAACTAAAAGTATTCTGTTAGACTCTCTATAGGTCCCTTCCATAGCAAAGAAACTGATATCATAATGTGGTATCTCTTTTAAGGCCTGACTCTGGAGCCCCTAGCTGCCTCTCCTTCAGCCGTGTCTGGCCCCAGGAAGAAACATCTGACCCCAGTGGAGAAGGCTTGGCAAAAAGTATTTCAGAGAGCAGCTCTGGGAACCCCACCTAGCCTCAGGGTGGACCTCTGCCTCCTGGGGGGCCAGAGTGCCCAGCACACTATCACCATAGGAACCCATCTAGCCTGGGAGCAAATCAGGGAAATCAAAGCACCCAGCAGGCACCCAACCACACACCAAGGGGGAGGTCCCTGTGCCTGGGCCAGGGGACAGTTAGGCCACCCTTACCTTGCACCTCCACACACTCTGCCTGGCTGAAGGCACTGTTCCTCCCGATGGCCTTCACTTGCGCCTGGGCCTTTACACAGTATGGGGCCCCTGGCTCCATGGTTTCAAGGTGCACAGGAATGCCCCCCCTCCTCAGCACTTTGGCATGTTCCTTCAGGAGACCAGAAAACACGTTACACCCTGAGGGCAGCAGGACAACAAAGGTGGCAGAGATCCAGGGAGGGACAACTACAGCCAGTTCCTTTCCCTCTCATGAACCCATTCACTCATTTACTCATTCATTCATTCATCTTTGTTAAGACACCAGGCACTATTCTAGGCACCAGGACACAGCACTGAATAAAATAGACAAAGTCCTTGCTCTTGTGGAGCTTACATGCCTCAGGAGACAAACAATACATAAATAACAGAAATACATGTGAGGTAGTGAAAAGGGCTGTGAAAGGGCCGGGGATTTAGCTCAGTGGTTCTGCCGCCTGCCTTGCAAGCACAAAGACCTGAGTTCAATCCCCGGTACCAAAAAAAAAAA
>NW_022900949.1:50218747-50224322 GCF_012274545.1 Fukomys damarensis | reverse complement strand
ACACACACACACACACACACACACACACAGAGGAGAGAGAGGAGAGAGAGAGAGAGAAGGAGGGAGGGAGGGAGGGGAGGCGGCACAGTGTTGTAACAGAGAGGGCTTGCCAGGTTGGAAATCTGACGAGCTGGGGCTTGGCATGGCCAAGGCTGCCAGCGGGGTCAGTGAGCAAGAGCAGAGGAGCTGCAGACCACCCCTCCTCCTCATCCATCTGTCCACCTGTATGTCCATCCATCTGTCTACCTTCCCACCTCTATTTCTCTCCCCAAGGCCTGCGCTCTGTGACTGAGCCTGCAGAGGCTTGTCTGGGCCAAACCTGGATGACTCAGGGTAACGCTCCTCTCTCAGCACTAACCCTGCCAGTTACAAGGGTGGAGAGTGGGCTTCATCCCAAAGCATCTGAGGGAGGTGCATCCTCTCTCCCACTAGGCCCTGGCCTATCTCCCACACCATTCCATCTGCCTGTTGGCAATGCCATGTCCTACCAATAGGAGTAAATATAATAGGACTCTTGTGTTATTGCCTGCCCCACCTTCCAGGGGACACTACCCAACCTACAGCCCCTGTTAGGTGCAGGGTGGGTGGGGACAGGATGGGACAGGACATGTGTACTGCCCTCAGGAACTCTTATAATCAGGGATACACCCAACCTGAGAATAATCCAATCAAGGCAGCTGGCTACCTGCAACCCCTAAGGCTTAGGCTGATAAGATGAGCAGGACAATGGATTCCTTGCCTAAGAATATGGTCTTGTGAAACTGAATACCTCAAGCAGCAATAAAGGAGAGAGGACATAGTGAGGGGCATCAGGAGGAGACACTAGTTATAGGCATATGTAGGAAGGAGTGACAAGGAGGTAGGGCCTAGGAGTAAACTGAGGTGAGGGCCCCAGGAGAGGTCCTAGCAGAAGGAGGCAAGGTCTTCTGTGTAGGTGAGTTTGTGCTGCTACCTAGCTGAGAGTCTGGCTGCTCACAGATCCTGGGGGAGCCCCTTACTGCATCACATCGATTCTTACAAAAAAGCAGGGCTTTCTGTGTGCCGACTGGAGTGGGCCTGGAAGCCTTGTCATCGTAGCAGCTTGGACAGGGCTCCACAGGTCCGAGTGTCCCCCAGTGCCTGATCAAGCTGTACCCCTTCTCTGCTGCTTGTCTACCTATTGATGAGGGCTGGCATCCCACTCACCGAACATTATAGTCACCTTCCCACAGGGAGGGGCAGCTCCCTTCTTGGCATTTTGGATGGCCCACCTGCTTGTAATTAGATTATTCATAAGCTAGTTCCAGGGTCACTGCCCCCACTTCTATACCCCGCCAAGATACACATGCACAAGAGGTTTATACTAGCCTCATCTGCTTTTGAAATCATCTGGTTGATCTGCAATGCCCTGGCCTGTTGCCCCTAAGTGGCTAAGGAGACCAGCTAATGAGGGAAGGGGAAAAAATGCATTTTAAAAATGTTATGGGCCCAATTAAGTTAGAGTTTAGGGCAAAAAGGCAGTCCCCAAACTTCAGCCTGAAATGGTCTCTAGCAAAGGCCTGAAATGAACCAAAGCAATTCTTTGCAGAGGATCCCAGTGGATGGACAGCATACTCCCATCTCTCCGTTCACAAGCTTCACCCAAGATCTTCATCCTCAGGCCACCCAGACACTCTGCACTGCAGGAGCTACCTTTCCTCACTCACTTAGTAAAAGCTGTGCCTCCTTCCCCAAAGCTTAATTCATGGGCCAAGGTTGGAAGCCTCACCTTGGTATCCAGCTCCCTCCTCCAGTAGACCACAAGGAACTCAAACTGGGGTCCCAGGTCTTCCAGCTCAATAACCAGGTGGAAGCCATTTCTGGAGACCTCCATCCCAGGTGGGGTAAGGATGGCTGTTGGCAAGACAAAGGGAGAATCAAAGCCAGTCGCACAGGACTGATTTCCCAGAGACATGATGACTATGTCATCAGTGGAAAGATGCCAGCACCCCCAGGGAAGGTAGGGCATGAGCTGTAACTTTCCAGAACATGATTACTCTCATACTCAGGAGGTGCTTGTAAAATATTTTTGAATGGTGAATGAATGAATGAATAAAAAACAAATGACAACTACTTTTTTTAGCCCTTGCCTATAATAAAGTCTTTGTTCCTCCTCTAGGAACACATACACAAGAAAAGGGATTAAATACTCAAGTAGACATTATCTTTTTTTCCTTTTAAAATTATGTGCTCCATGCTCCTCTCCCTACCACCTTTTTAACAAAAATAGCTCTTCATTTACCAAACACCTGTCTGAGTTTAGGTTTATGCTGACCACAGTTGAGCCCAGTCTTTGCTCCTCAGAATGAACATACCTGGCAGGGGTACATGTATTTCTACAGCACACATAGATCCATAGCACATACTGGAACCTGATGACTTTCAGATATCATCAAATCAGAAACCTATGGATGGGTTGCTCATTCCTTTCTTGGCCCAAAGATTCCAAGTCTCACGTCATGACTGAGAGATATTGGCAAGTCAGAAGCTTTTTACAAATTCCAACAATCAATTCTAGAAATTACAGCCTGAGCACCAACACCATCTTTCACATTGTTAGGTTTCAAAGAGAGCCCAGCAGCTCCTGTGGATAATTTCTTCCTGGCCAACAAAGAACAGGAGGGCCCATGGAGGCAACTCTACTCCCAAGCTACTGATGGTGGGTCACCCTTACCTTGCAGAGCCAGGCACTGCAGGACCCAAAGGGCCACCCCAGTTATTGGTCTTGGTTCAGGATGGAGGATGGGGCAGGTTCTAGGCTAAATTCCCCTGCACTGGGGCCAGGGGGCACTCAGAAGAAAGGCAGTTCCTGGAGGGAGCTTTGCCCTTTGAGCAAGGAAAGTATTCTCCTTACCTACTTTATGAGGACCAGTGTGCACCTGGACCAGATAGGGGATAGAAGGACTTGAGAAATCGTGCCAGCTGTACAAACATAAACCAGTCCAGACACAGCACCACTAGCATGGCCTCTAAAGTACCTCCAAGAGGAAAAGAGATGTTTGACTTTTCCACTTTTAAGTCTTGCATGATTAAAATTAAGTCTTCTGCTCTCTCTCTCTCTGAATACTTGTCTCATTTAATACATCCAGGAAACTTAAAAAGAAGGTAAATATTATTCCTGTTCTTCTGAGAGATTAAGGGACTTGCCTAGAGCCACACAAATAATGGCCAGAATTTAAGCCCAGATTTTTCTGTTTCTAACCTGCCATGTGCAGGGTGTTTTATCTGCTGTTCTAGAGAATCTCAGCTCTGGTCATACATAACAATACTCTGGGGAGAATTTAAATCGCATCCTCTAGTGATAGGTTCCAAAAGATCTTCTGTGAATTCTCCATGCAATCAAGACTAAAAATCTCTACTCTTGATAAGGTTTAGAGCAAGAAATCCTTTTCAGGAGAGCCCTCAAGCCAAGTTTTTCACAATCCTGAGAAGTTGGACAGGGTTTTTTCAAATGGAAAAGGACAGACCGAATAACCTTAAGATAACACAATGCCATCCCAGCCAGGTTGCTAACTCCACTGCTTAGGGATCAACCAGGACTGCATCCTCCGCCTCCTGTTGGAGAGGCCAGCTCCTACTCCTCCATTCCTCCTGCAGCAAGGCTCTTTCCTGTGTATACTGCCTTCCTAAGCACAAGTTTTACTGCACAGTTCACCCACATGGCTTTATAGATACTCACTTACTCCGTCGGTCCCAAGCTTTCCCAATAGCAGCCACCAGACCTGAGATGGTCTTAGCTGCAGCCCCCAGCTCCTAGGTGCCAGAGAAAGGTGGCACAGGTTGCTTCCTGGGCACTGTGAGCAAAGACAGAGTTGCAGTGCCTGCTGTCCAGTACCCCTTATCCTCCGCAGTACCTGGCACTGTGATCCTGCTCCTTCAGCCAAATCCTCCCAGTGTCTGGGAAGGAGGCCAGGCAGAAAAATATACATTCTGCACCAAAATTCTTATTGGCATCTCATTCCAAAAGTCCTATCTATTCTTTCCCCGGCCCTTCCCTCTCTGCTCTCAAATCCTGGCATCCTAGGAAAATAATAATAATAATACCCACCAACAGCTGAGTGCTGAGTAGAATAGTAATGCACTGAACATTTACACATTTCATCTCACATGGTCCCCATGACTACCTAGTAAAGCAAACAGTTACCTCTCTTACAGATGAGGAGGCAGCAACCCATCTGTCCAGTGGCTGAGCTAGAGTTTGAACCACATCCCTCTGATCCCACTGAACAGACTTCCCTTTCAAAGCTATCTTCATCTTCCTTGGCCTTTTCTAGCTTGAGGGGAGCACCTTCTAAACCTTCCTGATTTCCACTCAGTATGTAATGTTCCTCTACAAGCTCAGCTTGTCTCATTACTGCAAATGTTAGCCTAAATCTTCCTCTGCCCTCTCTTGCAACAGAGGATATTCTGCCACAGTAAGCAAAGAGAGGCCAGTGAAAGTACCATCCCCTGCCCTTCCCACAGCTCCAAGCTGGTAGCATTCCCTCCACACCTGTCAGAGAAGGAGCTGCCTTTCTCCTTCCCACCTCTGCTAGGGCCTCCACCCTAATAACCAGACTGCCATCCCCTTCATTCTATAGAAGCACTTTCTCAAGAGTACACCCAGGAGCCTCCTTCAGCCTACCAGGAGCTGTTTATTTTCCTCTCCATGACCCTCTACCTCCTCAGCCACCTAGTGCTGTTCCTCCCTCCAACTACATCTTAAACCCCAACTTTTCCCAGGACTTTTTTGTCCTGGGGTCTGTTTGTTGCATATATTTTGTACCTGGATAATCTCATCCATCCCCAAGCCTTCAGCCACTAACTCTGAGTTGTGATCTGGCTTTGACCTCTCTGCATCCCAGGACCTGATTTCCAGCTGCCGATCAGATACCCATGGCATGGTATCTTGCAGGATCTTCAGTCTCAAGTTGCACAAAGACAGAGGTGTCTCCCTTTCTTGAGACCAGTTGCTTCTCCTGGGCTCCCTGCTTGGATAGTGTTCTCATCAACCCCAGTCAGAAGCTAAGCACCATCGCTGTTCCCGCCCACTCCATCCCCCAGTGACTGATTGCCACGCTCCGTCCTCTGACTCAGCCATGTCTCTTGGATTCAGTCTGTCATCCCCATCTTCTCCACTCTTGTGACTAGGACCCATTCTGGCTCAGATGCAGTGTTTGAACCCCTTTCTCACTTTTCTCCCGCCCTGTAGGCTCGCTCCACTTTAGGTCACTTTGCAGAGAGCAGCCAGATTGTTCTATAAGACAAACCTGGCCTAGACCTCCTCCTCTTCTGTGGCTGCCCTCTACTGACTTGACCAAACTCCATGCCAAGCTCTTCATCATGAGGCCTGCTGCTTCCCTGCCCTCTACCCATGCAACCTTTGCCTCCACTGTTTCCCAAGCACACACATCCTTCTGTATACCACCCATCATTTGCACTTTGCCATATCTGGCCACCTATCTGGAAGCTGGATTCTTCTCTTCTTAATAATCTTCCAGTTACTATTGCAATAAAAAGTTATTTCCCAGTAACCATACATAGGAGCTGTTCTGGCAGCTCTTTTTTTTTTTTTTTT
>NW_022900949.1:50208636-50218686 GCF_012274545.1 Fukomys damarensis | reverse complement strand
GAGACAGGGTCTCACTATGTAGTTGAGACTGACCTGGAACTCACGATGTAGTCCAGGCTGGTCTTGAACTCAGTGATCCTCCTGCCTCAGCCTCCGGAGTGCTGGGATTACAGGTGTGTACCACCATGCCGGGCAGTAGCTCTTAAATGTACAAATCTTTTTAAACAATGAAGCTACTCATAGGCAGTAAATGTGGGGTAATGAGGCACCAGACAAGAAGAAGTATAAGGTTTATTATGGAGGCATGATCAGGGTAGGAAGAAGCAGTTCTGGTGCTACTTCCCTAATCCCAGAGAAAAATTTCTCCCAAGTTCCCAATGACAGCCCCTCTACCACCTGCAGACTCTGACAGAGATGGTCAGAAATGACTTCCAAACCAAGGACATAAGAGAGACAGCATGTGAGAAGCCATGGGCAGTTTCTGAGATGCACCAATAAAGGTCGTTTGTGTTCACACTACTCTGGCTTTGCAAGACTATTTTCATGCTAAAATGAATCCAACCTATGTGAATACAGCTCCTAAAGGGAAGGCTGGAGCGGGCAAGGGAGAAGAGAGGTGTCTTACTTGAGTTTCGATTAAAGGGCTGCTCCAGGATGCTCCAGGCTGAAGTCTGTGAGCCCAAGATCGCTCTGACACGGAGGTTATATGGCACCGTGGCAGTGATGTCATCAGAGACATCACACTCAGCATCTTCAATGGGTGAGCACCATTTACTGGGGATCCAGATGTGGCTCGTGTACAAGCTCTCATACTCCCTGGCCAGGAGAGGAGGACACAGTGTCATTCAGCCTCTGTGACTCAGGCTCAAAGATGGTGGTAACTGCCTTCTTTTTTCCTACTTTTTCTGGATCAGCAAAATAAGCATTTGCTCCCCACCCCTGTTCCTCTACTCTTCCCTCACCAACCATCCATTTTCCTTGCTCCTTTTATAACCAGCCACGGGAAGCCTAAGCAAGAACCCTGATCTTTCCAGTCCCCTCCATGTCCACAGTCACTACCTGAACCCCCATTGCCATCATGCCTTGCCTTTCTGTAGCCTCCTACTGTCCACTTCTGTTCTCTAAGCCACCCACTCTGCAGATCACGTTTTTGTTGTTAATAGATCCTGAAGCAATTAGAATGAAATCCAAACTCTTCCCTGTGGCCTGCAAGATTCTAGCCTTCTCTCTCCCAAGCCTATAAAATTGAAAAAAAAATTTTTTTGGTATCAGGGATCGAACTCAGGACCTTGACCTTGCGAGGCAGCTGGTGGCACCACTGAGCTAAATCCCAAGCAGCCAAGTGTGGTGGCACACACCTATAACGCCAGCATTGGGGAGGATGAGGCAGAAGGATTGCCATAAATCTGAGCCCAGACTGGGCTACATAGCGAGTTCAAGGTCAGCCTGAACTACATAGTGAGACCCTGTCTCAAAAAAACAAAAACAAACAAATGGGCTGGGGATTTAGCTCAGTGGCTCTGCACCCAGCTTATAAGCACAAAGTCCTGAGTTTGATCCCTGTCACAAGAAAAAGAATATTTTTTCATTTTTGAAATGTTTTTCTTTCTTGTTTTTCTTTTTTATTCATAAAGTTTATTGGTACATTTTAGCTGTACAATATAATGACATTCATCTTTGGAAATTTGTACTTTTACATAATAAATCTTGGTTGTTTTTTTCCCCATTCCCCTGCCCTCCCTTCAACCCCTCAACCCTTCCATATTTACAAAGACCAACTTCTGGTCATTCTTCCAAAATGTCGAACTCCTTTTGCCTCAGGACCCTGACTATCTATCTGTTCATGCTGTTTCAAATGCTCTGCCCACACCGCTCACCCCAATGGTTCTTTGTGGCCTGTAGATATGGTATAAGTATCACCTCCTCAGAGAAGCCTTTCCAGCCACCTAATATGAAGAAGACACACAGTCAGCTCTATCACATCAGCCTCACGGCTGCCTCCTAGCACTGATCACCACCTGAAATGGCCTAGAACAGGGCTGCCCAGAGAACTTTCTATGGTGATAGGGATGTTCTGTGTTGGTGGTGTTCAATATGGTAGCCACTACTCATGTGTGGCTCTGGAGCACCTAAATGTGACCAGTGACTGGAAAGTAGATGTTTTCATTTCAATTTAACTGAAATTTAATTTCATTTCAGTTTAAATAGCTACCTGTTGCTAGTGGGTACTGATTGGAGAATGCAGACCTAGTATATTTACTGTCTCCTCCTCTAGATATTAAATTCCCTATATCCAGAAAACCAGCCGACCATATCCCTGACCTAAGTGAATGTCTATACATAGAGAATTCAGTTTATATCTATTGCTAATGAAATTTATTAAGCACCTTCTCTGTTGCTGCCACTTAACAGTAGCAAGCACCTGGAAACTTAAGAGAGGACAAAAACCTTTTTTTTTTTTTTTTTTTTGGCTTTTTGAGACAGGGTCTCACTATGTAGTTTAGACTGACCTGGAACTCACTATGTAGCCCAGGCTGGTCTCAAATTCACAGCGATCCTCCTGCCTCAGCCTCCCGAGTGCTGGGATTACAGGCATGCACCACCATGCCCAGCTACGAAGACAAAATCTTGGTAGGTTCCAGGCAACCTCCTTTAGGGTCAAGACTTGTTTGACTTCTAAGTATAAGCTCACAGTCAGGAAGAATGACATCACCTCTGTACACCAAGGATGTGGGTCTCCAACCACTTACCATTTCAAGTCAGGATCAAAACTCCTTGGACAGTTGATTCTGCGCTGAAAGGAAGCTGCTTTACAATGTACTTAAACACATTTGTGTTCCCAGAAAGTTCACTGTCACATCCACAGGATGATTTCCCTTGCTTTTCCCAATGCCCATGCACTGAGGGAGCAGATCACTGGAGATAATCTATCTTAGCTCACAAAGCCTTCTTGAGCTGAGCAGGAAGGACTGTGCCTACAGGAGCCAACTGCTATCTCAAAACAGAAATAAAACTCACCCCTGGTACTCCACAGAATAGTACACTGTTTCTCTGGGCAGGACCACTGGGCTCCACATCAAGAGATGCTTCATGTTGGCTGAGTGTACAGAGAGGTTCTGAGGGGCGGGCAGAGCTTCTCCTCCATCTGGGGTAAAAGCAGAAAGAGGCTGGTGCTGGGCAGACAGCTGAGGAATGCCGTAACTTCAAGCTAGTGGCTAATGAAAGGCCTCGCAGATCAGAACAATTTTAATTTTAGCATATTTGTGCTAATGCTAAATTTTTGCTATCATTGTAATTCTGTCTTTGTGACAAAAGAACATATTAATAGTAATAATGGCTAATCTTTACCAAGCACTTACTTACTTTATTCTATTTAGGCCATGTGCTAGATTGTTACACAATTATCTCATTTAATCTTCATGTCCATACTTGGAGTAAGAGCAATGAGCTTCTCCATTACAAAAATGAGAAAATTGAGGCATATTATGTATATATGTGTGCATGCATTTATTTTTTATAAACATAAACATTGCACATATTTATGGGGTACCTACCATGTGGTGTTTTGATGCATGTATACTATGTGTAACGTTCAAATCAAGGTAAGCATACCTATCTCCTCAAACATTTATCATTCCTTTTTATCTTTATTAAGTTTATTGGTACATTTTAGGTATACAATATAGTTACATTCATCATTGGGATCTTGTACCTTTACATGACTTATCTTGCTTTTTATTTTTCCCCATTCCCGAGCCCTCCTTTCACCTCTTCTTATCATTTGTGTTGAAAACATTCAAAATCCTTTCTTAAAGCCTTCTTGAAATATGCAGTGCACTTATATTATCTATAGTTACACTATTCTATAGAACACTAGAACTTAACCAGTTCTATCCATGTCACAAATGAAAAGGATTTCATCCTTTTTATGGCTAAATAATATTCTGTTGTGTATATATACCACATTTTCTACATTCACTCATCAGTAGATGGACATTTGGGATGTTTTCATTCTTTGGCTACTATGCATTGTGTTGCAATAACATTGATTTTCCTTTGCTGGATCATATAATGGTTCTATTTTTAATTATTTGAGAAAGCTCCATGCTGTTTCCCATAGTAGCTGTACTAATTTACTTTCCTAACAATAGTATGTAAGTGCAAGTGTTCCCTTTTTTCCATATCACCATCTTTTCTTCTCCTCTTAGTACTGGGGATTGAACCCAGGGCCTTTGCTACATCCCCAGACTTTTTTTTTTTTTTTTTCCAAAACAAGGTCTTGCTATATAGTACAGGCTGGCCTTGAACTCACTATGTAGCCTGGGATGGCCTTGAACTCTCAGTGATCCTCCTGCCTCAACCTCCCAAATCCTGGGATTATAGGTGTGCACCACTATGCCCAGCTATTTTCCAATCTTAAAATGAAATTATTAGTTCTTTTGTTTTGCTATTGAGTTGTTTGAATTCTATATGTATTCCTCATATTAACCCTGTGGTACATTTTTTGTACTCTTATTTTAGACTGACCTAGGTCCAGGCCTTCACTCAGCCATGTACTATGGCACCTTAAGAAATCTGCAGAAAACTGAGCCTTCTACTTCTTCAGGGCAAACCCATGTAGGCTCATTCCAGCTTCTCGTGTCTTTTCCTGCTGTGGTCACCTATGGGTATCACAGCATATCCTTTCACAACCCCAACAAGGCTAAATGGGGTATTGACTTCCAGGTGGGAAGTGCAGGCTCAGGTCTGCTGTGGAGGGAATGCAGTCCAGAGGGTTACAAAGTCAGAGACTCCACCCCAGGAAGACCGCAAATTCTTGAGCTAGGCTGGGACATAAGGATCTGCTCACATAGATGTGTGCAATCTGCCTAGAATGTGCACACAGTTGGTCAACAGTTTGCACAAAGTGAAATCAGGCTGTGAGGCTGAACTTGCATTCATAAGGACTTTAAGAAACTTAGAAGTTCAAAGCCCAACTTCACATGCAGCCCTGGGATGAAATCTAGACCCGCCTTTTCTCCCTTTCACACACTTCTCCTGAAAACACACATTTACCTCGCCCTGATTTTACAGTCATAGCACAAACATAAACATCAGCATCACAGTGGATTGAGGGGGGTGAGCTACGGCCCTTACCCAGGATGTTTCACCTCTGTGACAGTTTCCAGAATTAGGGCCTGCTGTTCATTACCAAGCAGTGTGACCCCAAGGGAGTGGAGAGGTGGTTCTAGGGACGCTCCCTATCCGATTCCCTTGCCTCTTTTCTAATGTAAGACCTTAGTGATACACCTTCATCTCACTCAGCACTTAAGAGTGCTCTGTGAGGAAACATTTGGAACACCAGAAGGGAGACTTCCTGACCTGTCCATCCCTAACTTTGAAATCACCAAAGAGATAGAAAGGAAAAGAGCCAGTGAGGGTGAGAATGGTACAGGAGAGTGAGACCTCTTTAAAAGACAAAAGAACTGGAATAACTAAAACAATTTTTAGGTTGCTGGGGATTGAACCTAGGCCCTTGTGCATGCTAAGCACATGCCATACCAGCAAGGTACAATCCAACCCCCAATTAAGAACAATTTTGAAAATGAATAAAGTGGAGGAATCAATCTACCCAATTCCAAGACTTCCAGTAATTCAGACTGTGTGGTACTGGCAAAGAATAGACTCATAGATTAATGGAACAGATCCCAGAAATAGATTCACACAAATGTGCTAAAATGCTTTTTTGGCAAAAGGTACAAAAATAATCCAGTGGAGGAAGGATAGACTTCTTAATAAATAACATTGGAACAGTTAGACAGTTGCAGGAAAAAAACGTGAGCCTAGTCAGGAATTTAGCTCCATGGCACCACGCCTGCCTCGCAAATGCATGGTCATGAGTTCAATCCCCAGGTACCCCACCCCCCAAAAATTGAGGTTCAAACTATGTAATTTATGTAAAAATTAACCCAATATCCCAATATGGATCATAGATTTAATGTAAAGGATAAAATTCTAAAACTTTGAGGAAAAAATCTAAAATTAAAGTTCTTAGATTTAACAAGAATCCTAAAAGAAAAAAAATGTTGAATCTTATCAATATTAAAAACTTGACCTTGCACTTGTAAGGCAGGCAGCAGAAGCACTGAGTTAAATCCTCGACCCAAAATTTAAAACTTTTGCTCTGGAAAAGAGTCTGATAAGGCAAACTACACAGTGGGAGAAAATATTTTCGAACTGTTATTTCTAAGATATTTAGTATCTAGAACACATGAAAAACTCTCAAAACTCAAAAGCAGAAACATCAAGCAATTCCATTAGGAAATAAGCAAAAGACATGAAAGGCATCAAATACGAAAAGAGGATAAACAGCAAATAAGCACATGAAAAAATATTTAACAGCAGTAGCTATTGGAGAAATGCAAATTAGCACCACAATGAGGTAGCATTGTACAGCTACTCGAATGACAAAAAAATTTAAAGTAACAAAACCAAATACTGGTAAGAAGGGAGAGAAACTGGACCAGACCCATCACACATTGTTGGTAAAACTCATTCTGGAAAATACTTTGCAGGATTTTGTAAAACTAAACAGCAATTACTGTCAGGCCTAGCAATTGCATTCTTAAGCATTTACTCTAGAGAAATGAAAAGTTTTTATCATGTAAGACCTGCACACGAATGTTATAGTGAAACTGAAATTAGCTCAGACAGCTTTCAAAAGTTGAATAGTTAAACAAAGAATGGTCCATACAAACCACGGACAGAGGACATGAGCAATGAACCAGGTGGCCAGCGGAAGTTGGAAATGGCAAAAGAAGCAGATTCTCCCCCTAGAACCTTTAGAAGAAACTCAGTCTTACCAACATATCCCTTCCCTCAGTCTTTTAACCACATAACCACAGTATGAAACCACAGTATGTACATAACCAGAGTGTGAAAACTAATATTAATACCGATGTTATATCACTAGATAAACCTCAGCCTTTATTCAAATCACACCAGTTTCTCCTTTAACACTTTCCCCCTCCAGGAATCAGTCCAGATTCCCCACTTAGCTATCACATCTAGTTACTATAATCCCTTCCTTGTTGTCATTCTCGTCTTTTATGATTTGACATTTGTGAAGAGTAAGGGTCAGCTGAGCTTGGGTTTCATGTTTTCACATGACTGATTGAGGTTATATATTTTTGTCATGTACTTGCAAGAAGTACATTATGTCACTATGTCTTATTACGAGGATGTTAATCTTGATGACCTGATTAAGGGGCAGTATCTCCACTGTTAAGCTGCTAATTTTCCCTTTGGAGTTAATAAATACCTTGAGAGAGACACTGAGATTATGTAATCTATTTCTTTTCACACTCACCCATTAATTTCAACATCATATTTGTAGATATTCCCTACAACGATTATTTGCTGTTACATTCTAATAGTGATTTCTTATTTATTGAAATTATCTTCTAAAGAAGAGCTATTTCTTCTCAATATTTATTTATTATTTGGGGGAGTTCTTTTTTTTGTTTGTTTTGTTTTGTTTTGAGACAGGGTCTCACTCTGTAATTCAGGTTGGTCTTGGACTCACTGTGCAGCCCAGGCTGGCCTTGAACTCACAGCGATCCTCCTGCCTCAGCCACCACATCCGGCCTCATTCATTTATTTATATCTGTATGGACTCATATATATTTATTTTATTCTATGGTTAAAATCCAGCATTATTGTTATTTGTTTTGTTATTCAAATTTTTCCAACTTTGGTCTTTTGGAAACACAGATTAATTCCTGTGTCTATTTGGCTTGTTCCCTCCCCTTTTTCATGTTTTTTTAAAAATAGAATTTTAAAGTTTGAGTAACTTTAGATCTACAGAAAACTTGCAGTGATGGTAAGAACACAGAGTTCCTATATACCCTTCATTCAGCTTCTCCCAGTAAGAACATGTAACCATGATACATTTATGAAAACTAAGGAACTAAACAGAGACACTACTACAACTAAACTCCAGACTTTATTTGGATTTTGATAATATTTCCACTAAGGTTTTGTTTTGTCTTTTGTTTTGTTTTCTCTGTTTCAGGATCCATTGCAGAATATTATGCTGTATTTAGGGCCCCACCTTTGAGAGGGTTACAAAGAAAATTGAACCCAGGGCTTTTATACTGAGCTACATTCTGAGCCCTTTTTAAATTTTGAGACAGGATCTTGCTAAAGCTGGCCTCAAATTTGCAATCATCTTGCCTCAGGTTCCTAGCATGCACCATCATTCTGGGTTAACTTCCCCACATCCCCCATTACTATATCACTTTCTTTCTTTCTTTCTTTCTTTCTTTCTTTCTTTCTTTCTTTTCTTTCTTTCTTTCTTTTCTTTTTCTTTCTTTTTCTTTTATTTTCTTTCTCTTTCTTTCTTTCTTTTTCTTTCTTCTTTTTCTCCCCCTCCCTCTTTTTTTGTAGTAGCAGGGATCAAACGCAGGATACTTAGGGTATACTTGTGAAGCAGCTCCACTGACCTAAATCCCTAGCCTGAGAAGCTATCTTAAAGTTTTAAAAACTTAAAAATTCAAAAATAAAGGGCTAGGGATATTTGTAGCTCAATGTGAACACCTTGGGTACAGTTAATGGAGAGAAAGAGGGGAGCAGAGGGAGGCAGAGGGGGAGAAAAAGAAGGGTGGGGAGGGAGAAGAGGGAAGGAGGGAGAAAGGGGAAGAAAGAGGGGTGGGGGATGGGGAGAGAAAGAGATGGAGGGAGAGAGAAAGAGAGAGATAGGGAGAGGAAGGAGAGAGAGAGAGAGAGAGAGAGGATACAGTAGAGTTAAAAATATCTAGATCCCCAAATGCCAAATACTTCCGTGCATTTTCCAGAAGGTTTTGTGTTCTCTGAAACAAGGGACTGTTCATCTCTATAATCAGCCCGGCCCGGAACCTGACACATACAAGTGCTCAAAAATGCTAAATGGATTAAAAATTAAATAAGCAAACAAAGACTTGGTGCTTTTAAGGAAACTAACCTAGGCCTGACTTCTTTCTTAATCTTTCATTCATCTTAAATTAGTCCTTTTTGCAGCTCTAAGCTTTATGCTACAAATTTGTCTTCTAAAATCTTGGGACCGGTGCCTGCCCCCTGCAGTGCAAGTTGGATCCCTGGTACCCAAAAAAAAGAAGGGAGTGGTGGGGAGCAGAAGAAGGCTACTTCTCTATCACAAAGCTGTTGGGTTCAGGTTTCAGGCAGAAATCTTTGCATCTCTTCCTGTCAAGGACCCCCACTGGGTAGAAAGTAAATATAGAAATATGTAAATATACTTGGACAAATAACTGAGTCTTTCTAGGTCTGTTTCCTAATATGTAAAATGGGGATTACATTAATGGATTGATGTAAGAAGTCAAGAGAACATTTTTATTAACCCTAAGGACAGTGTGTACTCAGATATAGCAATTGTGATCATCCTTATTGTTACTATTATTAACTAACAGCAAGGATCAGTTTCCTAAACCATACTATTATTTGTAAGGGACAAAGCAAGACATATTTCTAATGAAAGAAGCAACAAATCTACCCATCTGTCTCTCTAGTTACAGATGGTAGTTCATTTAGAATTTGGAGAATTCATCAGAGGCACCCACACAGTATAGAGGATGCATAAAGATAACCTCAGCTAAAGCAATTATTTGCCAACACCAGCATGTTTTCATTACCAACAGATAAAAATAATTAATATTTGGGATGACAGATGTTGAAGTCTTCAAATGATTTTATTTGTTAAATCATCTTATCTAACACCTCACAACCTTAAGGTCGCTATTATAACCATTTCACAGATGAGAACATTGATGGTACATGGTATTGTTATTAATACCATGGTGATAGAGCCAACACTTACACAGGAGTCTTTCTGACTCTTACATCCTGTGCTTTCTACCTTTTTTTTTTTCCTGCGTAAGTTTTTAAGAGCACTCTCACCTCAAGGTCTGTTTGAAGCAGGAATTTTTAAGATAAGGTTTTAAGACTGAATTATTGAATACAGATATATATATATCTGTACTGACCTTTATACTTTTCATTCCACTTCCCATCTTCTATCTTCTCCCTTGTTTCAGTGCAGGAATGTTTCCCTGACTTTTTTTTTTTTTTTTTTTTTTT
>NW_022900949.1:50189066-50208364 GCF_012274545.1 Fukomys damarensis | reverse complement strand
TTTTTTTTTTTTTTTTTTTTTTTTTTTATCCCTACAAGAAACAATCAAACAACTAATCCAACAAGCAACCTGCTCAGCCTGTGTTAGAGGTTTAAGGATACCAGGAAAGATGCCCAAGCTCTTCTCTCAGACAAGTGCTGAAAATGAAGTAACCCACCAAAGCTAAAGCACATGGGGTCAAGGGTTAAAGAAGCAAGTGAGGTCTGGGAAAGGTCTATGTAGGAAAGGATCTCAAATGAAAATGGGAGTGGGTTTGGGATAGGAAAAGGAACTGGGGATGGTTCTTCTGGTGGAAAATTATAACAATAAAGCCCAGGATGAGAAAGTGACAGTATAATGTGCTAACCCTGAAGACAGCAGCTGCCTTCAGTCTATGTTTTCAAGGAATGGCGAGGAGGAATACAGTCAAATAAATACAGGGTGAAGCCTGTATGGACTGGGTCATGGAAAAAAAAAGAATTTGGACACTATGTACAGAGCAATTAAGAGTGGTGAAGGTCTGGAGGATTGCAAGGAACACAGTATATTTGATGTTTGAGCCAGTTCTAAACATTTGCAGGCTGCCGCTTGCAACAGACTTGTTGCCTGTTTTAAACCAATTAGAATAATTACGTTCATGGAAAAAAAGAGAAACCTGCAGCTCCCACTGATACTGCAAATTACTCAAATTTGGAGTATTAAAATTATGAATTTCTCTTAAATGCCTTTTGATATGAAGAAACATCAATGTGCAATTTTGGAACAATAAAGCAGGTAAGTACAAGTAGTTAAAAGTGGAGCAAAGAATGCAGTCTAACTGGCAAAGAAAATGTCCCAAACCCAACTTATTTTTTAAATATTATAGAGTACCTTTTCTGCAGTGACCAAGAGAAAAATATAATGTTCTCTACATGTATTTTAATCCCAAGCCCGAGCAAAGTATTTCTCACTTTTGTTACCTATATTTGAGGCCCAAACTATCGGATGGATTCTAATTTTACTTACCCGTCAGCAAACATGGAATCAAGGTGTAGAAAAGCCACATGATAATACTTGTCCGGAAGCCTTTTAGAACCATTGTGAGGGTCTGTTTGGCAGACTTACTTTGACCTGGAACATTCCTTTTACAATGAAGCATTCTGTCCACTCCAGCCATCTTGCTTCAGATTGCAAATATTGGAGCTGAGGTCTGAGTTGCAGTTTTGTTCTGGAAAGAGGAGTTGGCTCAAACAGCACAGAAGGGCGGGCTGTGCAGCACCCTCCTTTCTACCCAAACCCATATATTGCAGCAAGGGGAGTGGCTTAAAAGAAAGCAACTCTGGGGAGCTTGAGAATCAGCCTAGGGGAAATCTCTGTAGCACAGGATCTGTTAGGTCAGAGAGGGTGTTCCTAGAGGTCAATAAGCAGGCACAATAATCTTCTCCTCATCACATAGCTGTACTTTTCCAAATTTCCTTCAGCGAGTTTATTCAGGCTGGGTACTGATTAGCTTTTTGCTAATATATACCTACTTCCAAAAAAATGGAAAAGTTTTTTTTTTTCTTTTTTTTTTTTTTTTTTTTGGTACTGAGGATCATACTTGGGTCCTTGCACTTGCAAAGCAGGTGCCAGAAACACTGAGCTAAATCCCTGGCCCTTTATTTAAATTTTTTGAGATAAGGTCTCACTGTATAGTCCAGGCTAGCCTCAAACTCGTGGTGATCATCCTGCCTTAGCTTCCAAAGTGCTGGGATTACAGGCATGTGTGCCACTATGTCCTGCAAGACTTTTCAAAAGACTAAGAACAGCTTCATTTTTATGTGCAATTGCCAAAAGAAAACCTAGAAGGAGATATAAGAAACTAACATGATTGTTTACCTTAAGGCAAAGGGAGTGGAACTGGGAAAATGAAAGTGAAAAATGGGAACAAGACTCTTTACTGAATATCTTTTTTATACTGTTTGATTATTGAATTATAGAAATGTGTATTACTTAAATAATTAAAATCAATTTTTAAAATTGGAAGGAAAACCTTATAATTGAGTTTAACCTCTTAAACTCCAGCTCTTCCAGTTTTAGTCTGAGTGGTCCCTCCTGGGTGCTAGCCTTCCTGTGCTGCAGCATAGGCCTTGTTCAAATAAAGACACCGTCTTCTCTCTCTCTCTCTCTCTCTCTCTCTCTCACACACACACACACACACACACACCCAAAGTGAAGGTGGGTTTTAGAGTAGAATATGTTCTGGGTCTAGTATTTGCAGTACAACCTTGGGAAAATTAGTCACATATTTATCCATTTGATAAATATTCTCTGAGGGCCTATTATGTGTTAGATCTTTTAGGGGAAAGGAGTCAGCAGGCAGGGAAGGAACAGAATAAAGCCTTCGTTAGGCTTTCTGGCTAATTCTGACTGAAAAGAATTACAACTTTGCTGGAGGGAGCAATCAAAAGGACAAGGATAGAAAGAAGAAACCAGATAAAGAAAGGCACCAAATGTCATTGGGACTTACATTAAAGGATCAGGAGGACAAAGGGGAAGCCAGGTGCTGGAAACCAAGGTAACCACCCTTCTACCTCAGTAAGATGAAAAGGAGACAAAAGGGGAAGGGGGATACTAACTTAAAGGCAAACTATATAAAAATATACAGTGGTATCTCAGTTTACGAACTTAGTTTGTTTTACTATTATGGGGAAGATGGCTGCATTTGCGTTTGTGTGGCTGTGTGTGTCACCTGATGCAAATTTGCAAATGCAGGCAAAATTATGCCAAATGCTTTTGTGTGTGAACTGAATTGCTTGAAAACAGAAGTGTTTGAAAACGGAGGTATTACTGTATATGTATTCCCACTGTAGGGCACTATATTGCTGCACTAGATAACATACATCCCCTTACTCATAACTTTTAAGTTGCGTTTTTTTTTGTTTTTTGTTTTTTGTTTTTTAGGTTGCCTGTTAGACTAGGTAACCTATAAATCCCAGAGACAAGGCCCTGACAAGGACAAATGGGCAAGGAGAAATCAAAGTCTACCAAAGGAATGTGCACATAGACCCTGTTGCCTGGGTTAGAGTCCTATAGCCTGAGATCAGATCTATCCATGACAGTCCAAAGAGACAATCTGGTTGTGACAAGTTCTAGGTACCTACCTGGGAGGGAGGCTCTTATCACCAGATAAGCTGGGGGCAAAGCCCACAGAAATCAATCTTTCTGGAACCCCCTTACCCCACCTTCAGGGCAGCTTTCCGTCTTCTACTTTCTCCTTTTTACAAATAAAGTGTCTTCCTTTTTTAAAACTCCATTCCTTGATTCATTATTTGTGCTGAGTTTATGATTCCAGTTGGCGGCTCGTTTCAGCAAAAAGTAGTGCTCACCCCCAGAAGCAACAATCCTGAGTATTCAACTGTTTTTGCTCCCCTGAAAAGAATTTCCTAATTACTGGAGAAGAAGCACATGGAAATAATCATAAATCAATGTTAAAAATTCAGTGACAGAAATATTCACGAGGGAATACAGAAGCACTCAGAAATGTAAGAGTCAGCCTGTGGGATAACAGAAGGCCTCCCGGAGGAGGAGTTGTCTTTATGGTTGAGTTAAACTAAAAAAAAATCAGCCAGGCATTGTGTTTATGATACCGTAAGAAATTTGTGGAAGGAGAGATGGGACTGTAAGACAGCTGCACAATTCCAAAGGGCTTTCAAAGTCTTGTGGAGGGGCTTTGAGTTTAACCTAAGAACAATGGTCAAAGGAAGGGTTTAAAAACTCAAATTGAAAAAAATAAATAGAAATAAAATCTCAATTGATCAGGTATTCCCTACATCTGGTTCTTAAAAGTTTAAGACTAGGTGGAGAATAGTAAAGGAAGCCACAGTTGGCAGGCATGGGGGAAGGAGGGATGACTGTGGCAGGCATCTAGGCCACAGATACTGTTGGTCTACACTAGGTTGTCCATGACTGAGAGATGTGACCACATTTAAGATATAGGAGGTAGATGGACAGCTTCTGAATATTGAGTGCATTGGGAGATGCCAGGAGAAGAGGAGCCAAACATGACTTTCAGGTTCTGGGTTTGGGTAAGTGGGTGGATGGCAGCAACTCAACGGAAATAAGAGGAGCAAGATGGGGTGGGGTCAGAATGGGCAGGGTTGGGTGGTTCAGATAAAGATTCATGTATTCAGCTTGATACACTTGAGTTTGAGATGCTCACACAGGTAAGGGAATTCTCTAGTACATAAATAACCTTTGTCTTGATGGCTGTCAATGGCATGGTTCCCCCTCCACTGCCTGCAGTATTTCACTGGTGATGATAAGATCATCCAAGGAGAACATGAGAAGGGCTATGACTATGTCCCTGAAGGAGACTCACAATTACAGACCAGGACAAAGAAAACAAACGGGGAAGTAGGGCCAATAGGTAGGTCAGAGAAGTGGTCCTAGAAATAATGAAGAGTAAAGTGATTATCCCAGTAGAGTGCAGAGGAGAGGACCGCTGAAAAACATGAGTTTGATCACTGAAGTTGATCACTGAAAAACATCCTCTGGATTTAGTAACTGGAATCACCTGTAAACTCAGCAAGAAGTTTCAGTGGAGGCCTTGGATCAAAAGCTAGATGACTGTGGATTGAGGAGATGCAAAAAGTAATTTTGCATTTTTTTTTTTTTTTTTTTTGTACCAAAGATGAAACTCAGGACCTCACTCTTGCCAGGCAGGCACTGTGCCGCTGAGCTACATCCCTGGCAAAAAGTCATGCTTTTTTTTGGGTGGGGGTGTACTTGCAAGACAGGCAGGCGGCATCACTGAGCTCAACAGTTATGCTCTTTTGATGCAAAGCAGGAGAAAACAACTCTGTGAGCCTCATGATTTTTATCTATTTCGTAAATACAATAATGCCTTGCATAATGGTTATAGGAACTGAAGAATGCAGACAAAGCACATTAGCATACTGCCAGACACGTAAGTCTTTACCAATGGAATAGTCTGTTAACCATTTGTTATATTTCTAGTAATAACAAAAAGTTAGAGACTTGTTTGCTTTAAATGCCTGGCCCTTTGCTGGCTTCCTATCTTCTGGTTTTCATCTAAAACAATAAAGACCTCCAGTTAAAGGTATCCACTAGAAGATAGTTAAAAGGATGAGCCAGACTGCCTAACCTCCACTTACTATTTGTTTCTGTAACCAAGTCATTTAAACTGCCTGCCTTAATACCCTCATAATTGGGGACAATTATAGTATCACTGAACTTATAGGACTGCTGTGAGGACTGAATGAGACAGTACACTTATAACAGTATCCGGCACAAAATAAATTTCGGCTGCATTTTTTTAAACTGCACGATGGTGAAAAAAACACTTGGTGCTCTGGGTGTGGTGGCACGTGTCTGTAAACCCAGCATTTGGGAGGCTGAGGCAGGAGATCACTTGAGTTTGAGGCCAGCTTGGACTACATAACAAGATGTCTTTAAGATGTAGTCAACAAAACACTTGGTGCACATTCTTCCTGATCCCAGTACTAAATGGTTACATCTGTGTTCACTCGCTGCATGCACAGCATCACATGTCATCTGGCATCTAACCCTGACCTTGCCTCATAGTGTAGCTTCATACATGGCTTCAACATCTGTCTCCACTCTATGTTCTTCTCCCAGTCCTCGTTTCCTGATTTCTCTACTAAATCCACTTATGTGCAGGTCGAACACTAACAATACAAGCTAACATGAAATGTAAGACTTAAAGTCTCACTTCCACTCCACGGAGCGTGAACAGCCGAAAAGGCCTCCATAATGCTGGGTCCTAACACCCAGCGAGGCTCCAGGAGCTCAACGGAGAAACCCAGGAGGGAACACACCAGGCTAGATGGTAAATAGACCTTTAGTAGTCTGGCCAGACGCCACTCCCGGAGCCAGGTAGCTCAGAGAGGCCACTGCTCAGGGGCTGAGGTCCTTTTTATAGGGTTTTTCTAAACAAAAAGTCAGGGAATTCACAAAACTACCAGAGGACAAGATTCCAAAACGCATTGCTTATCTCGTGCAGGAAATGTTCTATGGTCACCTTTTGTCATACCATTTGCCCCTGGGCGGGCTGTTAGCCAAGTTAGCAATTAGCATATGAAGAAGCACAGACTCTGGCCTATTAGCATGGAGTCACTTTAGCTTATTCAAGTCTTATTAGAGAATTAGATATCTGCAATCTGCCAGGAACTGTCCTATAGGCCTGGAAAACACATTATACACATTTCCCAATATTTAAATATTCAATAATTTTTTGGTAACATCATGCACCTCATAAAAGACTTAAAAGAGACCTGATTCTCTATCAAATTATTGCACAGAGTTCAGAAAAACTGGCTTACTAGATCTAGTTTCACTAGATCACAAGCCAGCCAGAGATGAAGACAAGAAATCCAAACCAAGTTCTTTTCCCATACCTTCTCTGCCTCCCAGTTAGCACCAATGGTGTGCTCACAGTGTGGCTGAGAGGTACAGTGGAGTGAATGGCCCGAGATTTTAGCAAAGGCTGAGAATAGACAGACCTCAATGCAGGGTTCCAAAGATGTTCGTTCCTCTTTAGATTTGAGAAGTGGAAGTAAAAGTGAGTCCTCTGCTTAGCATTCTTACTGTGAGAATGTAATGATCAAAGCCCAGGGGTGGGAAGTTTAAGGGAATACACACTGAATCAGAAGATGAAAAGGGAAAGGTAAACAGAAGAAACAAAGAGTAAGATTTATTTTGCAATGCAGGGGGGGTTCGCTGAACCTTTAAGTCTTTAAAAGAGATGGATACTCTACCTGGGCCTGCATCCTGACGGAGGCAACCTTGACCAGCAGGCACTGCTGTACTCTAAGCAGTCCTGTCAGTCTTTCACAAGCTACTACAAGGAGTCTCTGTCCTAGGCTCAGAATACCTAAAGAGACACTAAAGGAAAATGTTGCCCGCCTTTTTCGTCTCTCAATCTGAGTCAGGGTCTTGGCTGGTCTAGGACTTGCAATCCTCCTGCCTCAGCCTCCTGCTGGGATGACAGGCATGTCTGGCTCTATCATAATTAACTTTCAGCCTTTTGAGGAGTTACAGGATCCTCCATGTTTGAGGGTGAATCACTGGAAGAATGGGCCTACTTATCATAAGCAGGTACAGTCTAGAAATGGGATGTTTTATACTATTTGCAACTTAAATTTTTTATATTTAGTTATGAAAGGAAATGTAAGCAGATAAAGGTATTTACTGGGAAGGTAAAAAGAAACCATAGGGAGGGAGAAGTTTGACAGCAAAAGAAGCGATTCCTAAATCCTCTGTGCCCTACAGGGACCAGACTAGAATGGAGAGAGGGAAGACTCTAGAATACCAAATTGGAGTCCACCCAGTACAGTCCTTGGTGCCCAGGGCCAGACTAGATGGTCAGTTACTCTATTTCCATAACCTTCCCTCAACCTTCTTAACACAAAGTAGTTACTTCCCTTTGCACCAAGATTCCTAAATACTTATGTTTGGTTTTAGCACATCTGACATTTAGTTGTAATTTCACCTTGGGGGAGGGGGTAGCAACATGGAATTTAAACAGTGAAATTCCTTTTAAGACTCTTCTACTTCTACCAAGTCTGCTCCAAGTGTATTTCTACTCACAGTCAAGCTCCAATTTTCTGAGCTTCCACATCTTTTTACTTCTCTGAACATACTTTTAGTTTTCCAATTTCGTTCTCAATATTTGGTGATCAAGAAATTAACCTCTCTTGACCTCAGTTCTTTATTAGATTAAAACCCTTACTTAATGCTGCCAAACTGTGGTCCTTCTGTAGTTATATTTTCTTCTCTATAACTTCCCTAAGTAACTCTTAAGGTGGAGAATCAGGGTTTACTCAAATAGCCCTTTGTTAAAAGTTCTGTATTTAAATAAAACAAATATCATTTTTATCAATTTTAAAATTTGAAAACCAAAAACAATGCTCTATAATAACAAAAATCTACATAATTTTCAAATGATTTTGGCTGCTTTCATTTAATCACTAGTTCTGTTAATTAGAGCACACAATATTCTGAGGTCAATTTCACCCATGATCTCCTTTGATTATGCTATATAAACACCCTCAACCTTACTCTGGAATGATGAATTTACTCTTCGAGGCCCTTCTCCAGTAGGCATTGCACCACTATAGCAGGCTGATGAAATCTTTGTCCATTTTCCTTACACCTGCACCTGAGCAATAGAATATTTGAAGTTGGATAAGTATCTCCAACAGCTATTTAAACATGCAGATATACAATGACAGAACAGCTGTGCTGGTTAGCTTTCTGTTACTTGGACAAAAATACCTAAATACCTCAGAGAATCAATTTAAAAGAAGGAAAGGTTTTTGGCTCACAGCTTCAAAAGATTTCGGCCCAATCACTTGGCCTGGGCATTTTGAGCCTGTGGTGGGACAGTACATCACAGCAGGAACATACAGAGTCCAGCAAGCAGAGAGGAGAGAGGAGGGAAACAAGTAACAATAGCTCCTCCAAGGGCATGCCCCCAGTGACTTAACTTCCTTCTATTAGATGGCCACTTCCTAAAGGTTCCACCACAATGGAGAAGTGCTACAGGCTGGGGACTAAGCCTTCAACAAGAGGCCTTTGAGCACATTCAAGATCTAAACTACAACAGTTCAAAATTTTTTTTCATTTTGACACCAAGTAATTATCATATCCCCAGATGAAATTAGTGTGTTTTCTATAACATACCTCGGGTCTATCTGTAATCCAGAAAACATATCAAAACAAGTTTGTTTGACATGACTTTCTCTGCAAATTTTAGTACTCAGGGAATGCTAACTTCCTAAATGCTTGAAAATACAAATAACTATTCCTGTCTTTAACACCTGGCAGTCCCTTTCTAGAGACATTTCTCCATAGTCTAAGATGTACATTATCTGAACCTAAAGTTTACTTAAAGCAACAAAATACATTAACTTTTATATCTGTTTTAAAGTAGCTACTAATAACATTTGCCTGTTTGAAAGTCACTTATTCCACGAGGAACAAAACAAAAATACTGAAAGAGGGAACTGAGTACTGTGCCTATTATAATTACAAATAAAAATTGCAACATTATTCCAAAATAACCGAGACCAGCTATCCACGTGCTTTAAGTAATTTGAATGGAAACATTTAAAAATCAGTCAATTCTGCAGGTAACTTAAATGTTTGTGCTAAGCCACTGTAGGCATCAGGCAGGCCAATTCTGAAATATGTGATATAAGGAAATTACTCTAGACAGCAAACTATTCTCAAAGACACTTTGGTTTAAAACACATCTGTGAACATGGCTAATGATAACCTAAACTTTTCTTCTTGCTTTTCAAAACAGCAATCCATTTGTTCTACTCATTAGACAAGTCTTACAACATGTACACTTTCAAACCAAGAGGACCTCATAAGTAAACTAGAAATATACATTTCAATTCTTGTCAGCTAGATCATGTAACAGCAAGAAATCAGGGTGTGGAGCGTGCATATTTTGCTTGTCTTGTCAGTTTAGAATATGGCAGTATTGAGTCACACAAACCTGCTAAATACCAACAGAATCAGCTTATCAGGAGCAAGCCAACCTTTCCTACCAATAAACCAAACAATGCCCATCAGTAATCTCCCATTAAGTCCACAGAATGCTGTTCAAAACACAAAAGAAGGCTATTATCTATCCTATCCTCAACGTCCCTTAGGAAAGTGTCCACAGTTGTGAATTTGAAACTACTAAAAGATCGATCTATGCAAGATTACAAAGGACTCCCCTACTTCCTAGCAAAGATTTGTGATGGAAAAGTTGAAGCATGTTATAAAGCTACATTCCTAATTGGTTGATTTGGATAACGCATCTTGTTTCTGAAAAGTGAGAATTAGCAGCTTCCAAGCCAAAAATGCTCCATGTAACAGGACGGGGAATAACTCCATTAGAGACATAAACTAGGGGATGCTATAAGGGTTGGGAGACAGACTGTATGATACTGTAAATTTTTGCAGCAGGTACATTGGTAAAAATAGTTATCATCTGTATTAGGTCCATCTGATAGCTAACTTACAGGAATTCGCTTTTAGTGTTACCAGCTTCTCGTTTTTAAAAGAAAACCACAACTGAATTTTATGTGAAATTTCCCCAACTTTAAAATGTTAACTTTTTTTTTAATGGGTTTTAACCATGTTGCTCAGGCTGGCCTGAACTTCTGGGTTCAAAGGATCCTCTTGCCTCAGCCTCTTGAGTATCTTGGACTATAGGCACTACCACCACCACACTAAGCTTCAGCACTGCATAGGTTGCACAGTATTCCCGTGTAAGGCCATTGTTTGGTTGTAACCTGAACAAAGAACCTGCCAAGAGGTGGGGCTGTAAATTTCAGACTTCTTGGAAAAAAGTGCTAGGTCTGCCAGAAGGAACACGTTTTTCCCTAATTTTCAGAAAGGTACTGTAGTACACACTGACCTTGCTTCTTTGCTATTGCTGGATTACGTGATAAGGCATTACAACAGCTAGAAATAATCTACATGCCATTTATGTATAAGGATGACCTTATTCTAAAACAAGCTTTCCTATTCTAGCAATGGCAATGGCTTTCCTATTTTGTTTAATGACCTGTGAAAGCTTTTAGAGGTGTTAGGTGCTTGTGCTAAACTGTATATAGTATGCTTTGTGTCATAAATTTGTGACTATATTGTCTGAACCTTAAGGATTTATGGTCAAATAAGGGTTATCATAGTAATTGCTTTTGTTATTAAATATATACATATGTTTATGCATATATTCTAAAAAATTTCAAAGATTTTGGACATGTTATTTGTAGAAGTGGCTGGGAGGGATTACATGTGCTATGTACACTTAAATTTGGTAACTAAGCCCCTTATATGCAGTAAACTTCTGTGATACTTTTTCCAGGACCTTCCTAGTCTTAAGACTAGCACACACAGAGCAATAATGTCATGATATACACACCAGAATGGGAATGTAAGTCCTACTACTACCTAGCTATGTAGCTATTCTATAAAGTTGTTCCAATTCTGAACAAAACTGCTTCAAATAACATACATGCTTATAAAAATAGCCATTAGTTTAAGAACTGGTTTAACGCTTAAAAAAAATGCTTAAGTACAAAGTAGTTCCCACTAAGGTTTTTATTCCACAAATGAGAAGATAATAGATATTAACACATATCTGGAACTCTACAGCTACAATAGTTTGTTTTTTTGAAACAGCTTACTATGTAGTTCAGGCTGGGCTTGAACTCACTATAGAGCCATGTAGCCCAGGCTGGCAATGAACTCAGCGATATTCCTGGCTCTGCCTAAGTGCTGGGGTTATAGGTGTGCCACCAGACTGACTCTACAATAAATCTCATTATTGCACAGGAACATGCATTCTGCTTCCAGCGCTACACTATTCCTAGCTACTTTCTCAAATTTCTGCTTTATTAATATCAGCTCAGCAAGGGTTTGCTATAAATAGCTCACTTTTGTGACATGAGGTAATAATTGCTCCTTTTAGATATTTTTTTTCAGAAAGAAGATTGGGGAACCACAAAGAGAAAATAAAAAGAAACCATACCATCATCATCAAATATATGTTAAAAATAAAAAGTTGCTTACCAATCATTCTACAATCACTTTTAAACTGTTTTCTTCTGTATTCATATGACTTTTGCAGCAACAAGGTAAGATATGTAACGTTTATTTCCTGAAAGTTATCTAATAATTACCGTACTAAACAAAGGAATACTCAGATACTGAAATATGAACTAAAAAGCTTTAAAAGCAGATGCTATAAAGGTGAAATTTGTTACACCAAATGTCTTATTTGCTAACTCCTGTTGTTTACTGGGAGAAGGGAGGACTGCCACCCAGTGGTAACTTTAGTCTTTTAATGATTTAAGATTTAAATAATAAAAATTAAAATGATAAAAAAAAACCTTCATAAACCACACATTAAATTTTATAATCAGTAGTTCTGGTGAATTAAATGTCTTTACGCAAAGAGTACAAATATTTACATGCTTGGGCAGCACTGGGGATATTTTTGAAAATATATGATTTTCCATTGTTTACTAATTATATGGTTTTAATACTTAAGTAAAATATTGATGATTTCTTTGTGTAAATTTAAATTTCCAAATTAATGAAAAGTGTGACCATAAAATATAACTAGTTTTCTTCTGTGGCCTGTAGAAGTAGCCTCAATTCTCTCATTCATACACTAAAACTCCTACTTGGTAAACAAAAATATGACTTTTTAAATAATTCAATTTTATCTAATCATAGGCAAATTTCCTTTTTCCATTAGGCACATATATTAATTTTAGTGTCCCAATCAACAAAACAAAACTAAAATAAGGAGGGGCTAGGAATGTAGCTCATGGCAGAGTGTTTGCCAGGCTTCAATCCCCCACATCTTTAAAAAAAAGCTGAAAGAGGGAAATGGAAATAGGAAATATCATTATCGCTTACAATGACTGATGTATGTTTGGGAGGGGGAAAAAATTCATATACCCCATTGCCTAATTCCCCAAAACTTGGCCATAACTTTTTTCACACTGACATAAACATAACATGTACAAATACAAGAAACTCTGGTAAAATAACACTTGAGGAAAAAGCACTACAGTATCCCTTACTGTTTGTTTTAAAAGTTCAGTGTCTCAAAAACTCTCTTGAACAATGAGATGCAAAAAAAGCACCAAAGAAAATATTTAAGAATTTAGAGATTTTTGTTTCAACTATAAATAAAATTGTATAACATGTTTTCTAACTTATGTCCCATTTGTTTTGTAGTACACTGCAGACAATGAAGACATTTTTTAAAAATGGCATATACAACCTATTTGGTTATTTACAATGGGTGGTGACAAAAACAATAACCTGAAAATAATTTCTAATTTTCCATTTATTATTGCTATTTAGTCACAGAAAAGATAACACTTTCCAAGAAATTTACTTTAGCATATGTCATATATAGATATAATTTTATATGAAGAGAAACTATGGCAGAACTAGCAGGGGTCTTTATAAGGAAATACAAGGAAGGCAATAGAGGAATTCTTCCATACAGATTTCTGATCTGCATTATTTGATTTTTTTTTCTCAAAATATAAAACCTTAATATTAGAAGCAAAGAGAAAAACAGCAAAGAAAAGAATAAAAGACCAAGGATAAGAAATTGTTCTACGCTGAGGCATTGCTTATATATATATATATATATATGTGTGTGTATGGGCTGAATGATAACAAAAATATTTATGTATTATGATCAATTCTCATACAGAGTTAGAAACAGCAATTTCCAATCAAGCAGGATTGGACCAACATTTTCTCAGTCTTCAATGACATGAGGAATAAGCTGTATTAACAGTCACTTCTGATTAGCAGTATCATGATAAATGTTTGACAAGATATAACTTTTCTCCTTGTTCACTTGTAAAAATTGGTGCCTTTTTGTAATGTTCTACAAGTTCTTCCATGGTGCTGAATTTACGCTGCCCAATGCAGTAGAAGGTCTCTTTTAGCTGGACTTTAAAATGCTTGTTTTTCCCTTGTGCTTTTAGTGATACTGAAAAATCATTTGGCTAAAAGAGAAAAAAAAAAAAAAATGACAGTAAACATTTTGAAAGCCATAAACATTTGAAAGCATTTTTATATTAAACTGATAACTGTTAGAATCTGAGTACTAAATACTAGGCACTATGCTAAATTATTTACAGATTAACTCCTTCATCCCTCAAAACAAACCTTTTTTACAGTTGCAAAAACTCAGGCTCAAAGAAACTAACTAGTCCAGTATCATCCATCTAGTTAACAACAAAGGCAGGATTCAAACCTGCATTAATACATATATTTAAAGAGTTTCTTAACACCCGTACTGGCCACAGCACAACTACAGCAAATCCTTTAATATCTAAGGAACAAAAGTTTTCTTCTCTCCAGGCAGACTACTGAACACCTGAGAAAATACCAGTCATTCATACTACTCCCCTTCAATTTGCAGCTAACAGTATCTGACTTAGAAATAGTACTCTGAATTATCAAATATAAAGGATACACAAGTAAGAATCTAAACTCTAATAGTGGTTCACAAACTCAAATACCAACAAGAACCAAAAGAATAATGTAAATAGGACAGAGGGGTTGACAGTGTATGGCCAATCTAAAGAAACTGAACACTTTTCATTTGTGAATGTTGCCTTGCAGAAACAGGATTTCATACTGGCAGCAGTTCTTTCAATTTTAAAAGAGAAATCTGAAGTCTGGACATAAGCCTCTTTTTATTTATTTACTCAAAGTTTCAAACAACAATACTCTTCCCTATTACTAACCACCTGCCATTCTGAGGAGTTAGCTACAGGCCCCATCTCCCCAAGATTCCTATCAGGACATTAATCTCAATCTGTCTTGCTATAATTTTTGACTTTCAATCTTTTGTGTAATACATATTCATTTTTGTACAACTACATTCACATAAAGACAGTACTAATCATGACAAGTGAAAAAGTACAGTGTGGCAATATTTATCAAAGGCAATTTTTAAGGGAAATAAGTAGCATCAAATTTCAGTATCCTAGACAATACTCAAGACACCAGCTATATTATTCATTTTTCACGGTTTTAGTTTATTAGCACTGCAATGTAATTTACCTCTCACTACAACTCGATTTCAAACACAGTATTAAAAAGGTTTTTTGTTTTTGTCTTTTTGGAACCAGGGATCGAACTCAGGACATTGCACTTGCAAGGCAGCCAGAGGAAACACTGAGCTAAATCCGGCCCTAAAATAGGTTTCTGAAGTATATAATTAAAGTGTATTTCAACTTCCAAACAACCAATTTAAGAAGAAACTTGAATATAAATTTTTTAATTTAGGGATTCCCTGTAAGAACTACAGTGATTATCTTTTATATATATATCATCTAATAACAATTTAAGACATGTTTTCCTAATTTAATCTACTGCATTATTCTATTTTTAATAAAGAAGCCAACTTCCATTTTCTCCATTTTTCAGCTTACTGGAACAGAAAATATTCAAGGAAAGCAAAATCAAGATAATTGGGTAAGGCCAAATATCCCAGTATGGTATCACTGCTCGTTATGGTTGCAACTTAAAATGTCCAAAAGTCTCATGTGTTCAGGCTTTTGGAAGGTGACTGGCTAATGGGAATGCTATACTGATCAGTGGATTAATTCAATGATCAGTTCCTAGCTGAATATGTTCCTAGGAGCTGGGGCCTGACTGGAGGTGGAACGCGGGGGGGCATGCCTCTGAAGAGTCTCTCTTCCCTCTGGTTCTTCCTCTGTCTCTGCTTCCTAGCAGCCATGGGTAGGGCAGCTTTCTTTTACTACACCCTTCCACCATGCTGCTTCTATCTTGGAGCCAGCCAACCACGAAGGGAACCCTCTGAAACCATGAGAGAAAAAAATAAACCTCTTAAGTTGTGTATATGAGGTTTTTTATCCCAGAGTTGAGAATGTGACCAATACACCATGGCAGCCATCTTTTACTTAAAGTAGATACACTTATAAAGAACACTGACTTTAACTTCAGAACATTCATGCGTATGTTCCAGCTTACAACTTGGCTAACTTCAAGGAAGGCATTTAACCTCTCCAATCTTTTTTTTTTTTTTTTTTTTTTTTTTTTTCGGGTTAAAACAATTTTTTTTACCTTGTGCTTATAAGGCAGGCACAGTGCCACTGAGCTAACCTCTGGCCATCCAATCTGCTTTTTTTTTTTTTTGTACCAGAGATCAAACTTGGGTCCTTGTGCTTGCAAAGTAGGTGGCAGAACCACTGAGCTAAATCCCTGGCCCCCAATCTTCTCTTTAATACCCATTAAAATCTTCTCCAATCTTCTTTTTAATTTACCTTTGAAGATCAACTTACCGAAGATTCGCTATCACGGATGAGAAAATCTCCTTCATGTCCCCTTTCATTTAATGCCATTTCTGCTTGATGTCTGGTAACTTTGCCATAATACCAAGGATTGCCAGCAAATTTTCCAGTAAGTGAAGGCCTAATATAATCACATTGCGGAGGTGGTGGTTCAAAACTTGAAGTTAATGAGTTATTCTGCATAATGGTAACGTAGTTTTTTGGCACCAGACCAACCATACCATTGATCTTCCTGCATTTCCACCACTCCGGGTCATTTTCTGGCTTTTCAATAACATCCATTACGTCGCCTTTCTCAAAATTAAGTTCTTCATCATTGGATGAACTGAATGGGTAAAGAGCCTGTACCACATGCAACACTTGCCCAGTATTTAGGTTACTGACAACCGCTGCTAATTTCTCTGACAGTGATCCCACATGGTCACCCAAAGGACTGTCACCTTCTTCAGTTACATAGTTTGAAGGGAACCATCCAATTTGTCCATTGTAGCTACCCCGCCACCACCCATCACTGCATTTCTCCATGACAATCACTTTTGTTCCTTTTATCAATGATAATTCATCTTCTCTCTCAGCCATGTAGTTAAATTTCACATAGGCAGGCATGTTGAGGTCATAAAGACGTTCTCCTGGGTCAACAAAACTGTCATCAGCAGGAGACGCAGAATCTGGAACACTAGGTTTTCTTTTCACTTTTCCAATGCCTGTTTAAATAAAAATAAGGCAATCATAATACAAAACAATGAACTAGACCCTGTTGCTAAACCCCAGCAAGTAATCATATCCTAGGCAGGGTTAAACCCCCAGTAAAACTGCCATATTGCACATGTCTTAATGAAGTTTGAATGTTAAATAAATTGTATATTCACTAAAAAAAAGAGAATACAAAAACAATGAGTATAAACACAGAAAACCTAATTTCTATTATACAAAGATCTTCTAGTCTATATAGTTTAAGCCTTTACATGTAGATAACAAATTTATGTCTGCAACCATCTTTTTGGAAACAGACACAAATTCTTTTTCCATAATCAAATAAAGATTTTCAGTTATATGAGACTTTACCTTCACAACTTTTCTCTGGACAAACACCTTGAAATAACTAACTACAAAATGGCCTTAAACTGATTTTCTCTTAAATGTTAATATATATTATTTATCTCATAGCTACAATATTAAGTACACAAAGCTTCCAACAAAACCACATCTGCCTTGGTCATAGTTTATTAATCTATATAAAAAATAAAACTGACTTAAATTAGAAGTACATATGCAATATAAAATTATAGTTACATCTGGGTTATCTTCTCATTTACTTTTTCACTTTCTAGACCCAAATAGCTCTATTTATATGTTTATGTATTTATTTTTAATTTTAGTTATTTTTTTTCCTACTGGGGATCACACTCAGGACCTTGTGCTTGCAAGGCCAAGCGGTAGAACCACTGAGCTAAATCCCTGCCTCTCATATGTTTATTTTAAAATAATTTAGTTATTTGTCTCTCTTGATGCCATTCACATATAACCTCCACAAGGGCTGAGAATTTCGCTTACTTTGTCCACAGACATAATCCCAAGGACCCTATGCAGTGCTTAGTATACAGAAAATGCTTAATATGTACTGGTTAAAAGAGATGAATAAATTATCAAACAGTACTATCATCACAAATGTATGCTACCTGAAGTTCAGTCATGTATTTTCAAGACTGCCAATGACTTAGCATGTTGATTCTGTTTTGCTTTACCTGGAAAACTAAGACTTTTCCTGGTTAAACTTCTCAAGCTCCTCCTATCTCAAAATTTTTTCTCATTAATCTCATTCTCTTTCTTTAGGCAGCTCAGTCCTCAAACCCTGATCTTTCTAGGTTTTTAGAATCATCTTTTCTGACTCTTTCAGGACTGTTCACTATCTTTGTTTTTCTCCTATTTAGTCCTGTCAGTGTCTGACATGAGAACAGAGAAAAACACATGAGAACCTCTTCTACTCCAAAATAAACTGGCTTTAACTTTGCTATTCTTTTTAAGATATATCAGTTTTTTAAAAGTTGTCTTCTCAGGTCAGGGATTTAGCACAGTGGCCCTGCACCTAAAGTTGTCTTCTCCTTTTTCAATTTTTTTGCCACTCCCTCTATAATCTGATTTTCTATCTCAACTACTCAACTAAAACCTACCTTATGAAAATTGTACTGCCCTCTTACTGCCAAAGTAGTATGTTTCAGAGACCTCAGCCTTCTCATTATTTTCACATGGTAACCAAGGCCCCAGACCACTACTCCATTCATTATGTTTTCTCCTTCTCTGACTTCTATGCCTCCTGTTTTCTATTTAAATATTCTTATATACTTATGTCTGGATTTCTGTACACCCTTTTATTATAAAAGGGCACTGCACTTGTTTACTTGGCTGTTTTCCTTAATATAAAAATAAACTTACTGAGGACAGACAACTAGTTTTTTTTCTATTTCCAGTGCTTACTTAGCATTAATACCAAGTACATTTGTAGTAGGAACACAGTCTCTGAATATATAAGTGAATGTTTTCTTAATTAATTTTTTTTTGAGACAGGGTCTTAATATGTAGTTGAGACTAATCTGGAACTCACTATGTAGCCCAGACTGGTCTCGAACTCAGAGCGATCCTCCTCCTGCCTCAGCCTCCCGAGTGTTGGGATTACAGGCATGAGCCATCACGCCCAACTGAATGTTTTCTTAATTAAAAGTGTTTCCAAACTGCCTACTTAGCTTTCACCTCTCAAGAAAAAAAAAATTGTTCCCCCCAGGACTGGGGATCTTATCTTTCAAGAAATTCTTTTTTTTGTTTGTTTTTTTGGTACCAGGGATCAAACTTGGGTCCTCGCACTTGCGAGGCAGGCCACCGAACCACTGAGCTAAATCCCTGGCCCCTTTCAAGAAATTCTTAATTTTCATTCTAACATCTATATACAAATTTCTCAGATTTCTTTGTAGCTCTAAGCTCATTCTGGAATTCAAGCACCAGAATTCCAACCGTTACTAAACACTAACAGAATGTATCATTAAGACCTTAGCCCCAACAATCATGTCCAAACAAAATAATGCTTCCTGTACTCAAAAATCAACATTCCCTCTTCCACCTTTCTTATTTCTAGCTAACAGTATCATTCTGAAAAATCACAACCTCAGGAGCGACAACACCAAAAATGGCAGCATAGGGAACTCCAAAAAAAGCAATTAATGTGCTGATAAATACTGTTAGAATCAATTACACTACAGAAAAAAACATAAAGCCAGGGATTTAGCTCAGTGGTTTTGCCGCCTGCCTTGCAAGCACAAGGACCCGAGTTCAATCCCTTGTATCCGCCCACAAAAAGTTTGAAAATAATTTTGGAACTGGGGATTTAGCTCAGTGGTTCCGCTGCCTGCTTTTTAAGAGCCAGGTCCTGAGTTTGATCTCCAATACAAAAAAAAAAAAAAA
>NW_022900949.1:50129189-50188941 GCF_012274545.1 Fukomys damarensis | reverse complement strand
CCAAAAAAAAAAAAAAAAAAAAAGTAGACACGGCTTGGTGAAGAAAAGGTCACACTATGTATTTCAGGCTTGCCTAGAACTCACAGCAGTTCTCTTGCCTTATCTTTCCCAGTGCTGAGATTACAGGCATGTGCCACCATGCCTGGGCACTATGTCATTTAAATTGCCAGTCTACCATTTGCCCCAAGTCAGTGATGCCCCAAGTACAGAAGGTAGAAACTTCGACTCCTAATCCCTAAGGGAGCCATTTACAAACTTTATTCTTCAAGAATTGTAATTTGTGGGTTTCAATTTGTCTGTCAGTTCTCTGGTAGCAATGGCTTGCTTTGGGCTTACCTGGCTTGGAACATCCCCAGGGCTAAGGTATCTTTGTGGGTGGCTTTTCCTAAATCATTTGATTGATAACAGCAGCCTGGGCAAAGAAAAACAATTGGGACATAGAACAGACAGACCAAAAATTCTGAGAAGGAAGATAATGGGAAATGATATACAGGTACATGAGATAGTAAGGGATTTTAAAAGTTCCTGTGTAGGCAATGAAATTGAAGCAGTGATAAAAACCTACCAACTAAGAAATGCCTAGGGTCCTGATGGATTCACTGGTAAATTCTTTGAACTTCAGAGATCTAACATCAATAATCCTAAAACTCTTTCATAAAATCACAAGGGAAGGAATAGGCTCAAAGTCATTCCTGGAAGCTAGCATTATATTGACTGTAAAACCAGACAAGAATCTAACCAAAAAAGAACTACAGGCCAATCATTTTAATGAACACAGATGCAAAAATCTTCAATAAGATACTGGCAAACAAAATGCAATAAATCATCAAAGATCATAAATCATGACCAAGTAGGCTTCATCCCAAGGATGCAAGGATGATGGTTCAACATATGCAAATCAATAATGTAACATATCACATAAACATAAGGACAAAAATCACATGATCATCTCAACAGATGCAGAAAAAGCCTTTCACAAAATCTAACATCCATTCATAATAACAATTCTGTGAAGAATATAAATATAAAAGGACTTATCTCAATCTGATAAAAGCCATTTATGACAAATGTACCGCCAACATCATATTAAATGGGGGAAAACTGACAGGTTTCCCTGCAAAAGCAGGAACAAGACAAGGATGTCCACTATCACCATGCTTGTTCAATACAGTATAGCAAGTCTTCAACTTACACACTTTTAAGCTGTGAACTTTCACATGTAGGAATGGACCTTGCATTTTGAACATTGTAGCTGTGAACAAATCATGGAAGTAGCTCATATGTCTGCCAGACATTGTCACAGTTGTGCTGGTGTGTGCTTACTACACTTGATCTTAGGCAAAAGGCCAAGAAGCAATGCTGTGTGCTCACTGTATTGTGCTATAGTATATAGTAGTACAGTGCTCAAACACAGCCCAGGATGTTCAGAATCAAAAGGAAAAGCAGTGGTGACATGGAAGTGACTGCTAGGAGGCGCAAAAGTAATATACATTGTACATCTGTGTCAAAGGTATGTAAGACTCACAAAAAGACTTACAAACAAATCCAACTTACATATGTTCTCCATGTTCTCCCAGAACAGTACTCACTTGTAAATCAGGGAATTACTGTCCTGAAAACATTACCCTGAGCAATCAGGCAAGAGAAAGAAATAAGGGATTTGTATAGGAAGACAAATTATCATTGTGTGCAGATGATATAGAAGACAGCTACACAGAAGACCCCAAAAAGTTCCTTCAAAAAACTCCTAGAAAATGGGGCTGGGGATTTAGCTCAGTGTCGCCACACCTCCCTCGCAAATGCAAGGTCCTGAGTTCAATTCCTGGTACAAAAAACAAAAAATAGAACAAAACAAACAAAAACAAAAAACATGTAATTCAGCAAGGCAGACGGATATAAAATCAGCAAACAAAAATCAATAGCATTTCTCCACCCCAATGATGAACTCACGGAGAAAGAAATTAAGAAAACAATATCATTCAAAATAGCTTTAAGAAAAATTATATACTGAGGAATTAACCTAAAAAGAAAGTGAAATACCTCTATAATGAAAACTATCGTACTCTGAAAAGGAGACAGAAGACATTAGAAAACAGAAAGATATCCCCTGTTCCTGGTTAGACAGAAGCAATTTAAAATGGTCACACTTCTTAAACCGATAAACAGATTTAACAAAATCCTAATCAAACTATCAACAGCATTCCTCACAGAACTAGAGAAAACAATCCTGAAATTTATATTGAACTAGAATAGCAAAAGAAATCCTCAGCAACAAGAATGAAGCAAGAAGCATGCCTGTGAAATCAGAATCCAGGATTTCAAGTTGTATTATAAAGCTACAGTAATAAAAACAGCATGATACTGCAAAAAAAAGGACATGCGGATCAATGGAACAGAATAGTGGATAGACAACCCCAGGCACATTTAGCTATCTGATCTTTGACAAAGAAGCCAAAAACATACACTGGAGAAATGATAGGCTCTTTAATAAATGATGCTGGGAAAACTGCCTATCTACATGCAGAAGATTAAGTATAGATCCATATACCATACCATGTGCTAAACTAAAATGGAATGAATCTAAAGCTAAAACAAACAACCTGCTAGAAGTTAAATTAAGTAAAACTCTTGAAGACACAGGCATAGGCAAGGACTTTCTGAACAGAACCTAATGGCACAAGAAATAGTACCAAAAATCAACAAAAATGATTATATCAAATAAAATGCCCAACCAAGGAAATACCAGATTGAAGAGACAACCTATAGAATGGGGAAAATATTTTGCCAGGTATTCCTCAGATAGAGGACCAATATGTAGAATACACAAAGGACTTAAAAAATTAGACCTCCCCCCAAATAAAAGATCCAATCAAAAAATGGACAACTGAAATAGACAATTCTCAGAAGCAGAAGTACAAATAGACAATAAATATATGAAAAAATGTTCAACATCTCTGGCCATTAGAGAAACGCAAATTAAAACACTCCGTATTAATCCAGAAAGAATGGTTATCAATAAGAAATTAAATAATAATAGATGCTAAAAAAGATGTAGGGAAAAAGGAACCTTTCTACAATGTTGATGGGAATGTAAACTAGTACAACCACCATGGAAATCATTATGGAGATTCCTCAAAAAACTAAAACTAGAAATTCCATTTGACCCAGCTAGTCCTCTCTTAGGAATCATCCCAAAAGACTTAAAGATAGCATATTACAGTGATTCAAGCATATTCATGTTTATAGCAGTACAATTCATAATAGCTAAATCTTGGAAGTGGCCTGTATGTCCAGTTGCAGATGAATGGACCAAAAAAATGTGGTTTTTATACACAATGGACTACTACACTGCCACAAAGGATAAACTTGTATCGTTTGTAGAAAAACTGATGCACTTTGAGACCACAATGTTATATGAAATAAATCAGACACAAAAGCTTACATACTGCATGGTTTCTCTTAAATGATAAACCCAAAACGTAAATAAAAATAAAAATAAAAGATCACAGGAAGTACAGAGATATATCTTTTTCAAACAGGAAGGGGATCAAGAGATGGAGGGAGGGGAAAAGGTTGAAAAAGAATTGAGATGAGTTATATATATGTACCAACTCCTTACCAAGAACTGTACTAATACATTCTGGGTAGCAGAAACATGGCAGGGGCTATCACAATTCCCAACTTGAAACTATACTACAAAGCCACTGTGATAAAAACAGCATGGTACTGGAAAAAAAAAACAGACTCAAGGATCAATGGAATAGATCAGAAGATGCAGAAACAACACCAAACATACTCAGCTACCTCATCTTTTACAAAAAAGCCAATCATCCTCACTGGAGGAAAGATAGCCTCTTTAATAAATGCTGTTATGGCTGGGCATGGTGGCACACGCCTGTAATCCCAGCACTCGGGAGGCTGAGGCAGGAGGATCACTGTGAGTTTGAGACCAGCTGGGCCACACAGTGAGTTCCAGGTCAGTCTCAATTACATAGTGAGACCTTGTCTCAAAAAACAAAACAAAACAAAATGAAAAAAATGCTCTTGGAAAAACTGGCCTTCAACTTGCCAAAGATTAAAACAAGATTCCTATCTTTCACCGTGCAGTAAACTAAAATCCAAGTGCATTAAAGATCTAAATATCAAAACAGAAACACTAAACTTATTGGAAAGTAAAATAGGTAGAACTCTTCAAGACTTTGGCATAGGAGAAGACTTTATGAATAAATCCACAGCAGCACGAGAACTCACACAAAGAATCAACAATTGACATCTCACTGTATTAAAAGTTTTTGCAGTGCCAGAGAAATCACCAACAGAGCTAACCTACAATGTGGGAAAACATTTTTACCAGCTACTCCTCAGACAAAGGACTACTATCTAGAATATATAAAGGTCTCAAAAAAATAAGACCCACCCAAATACAAAGACCCAATTCAAAAATGGGCATCTGAAATGAACAGACATTTCTCAAAGAAGTAAAAGCAGCAAATAAATATATGAAAAAGTGTTCAATATCACTGAGATTCTACTTTACCCCAGAAAGAATGGCTGCTATCAAGAAATCAACCAATAACAAATGGTGGAGGGACTGTGGGGAGAAAAGAACCCTTCTCCATGGTTGGTAGGAGTGCAGACCGGTGCAACTACTGTAGAAATCAACATGGAGATACCTCAAAGAACTAGGATTAGAGGCTCCATCTGACCCAGCTATCCCTCTGCCGGGTATCTTACCAAAGGAATTATATACCACAGTGATATATGTGTACCCATGTTTATAGCGGCACAGTTCATAATAGGTAAAACTTGGAAACAGCCCAATTGCCCATCAATTGGAGACTAGATAAAAAAAGATATGATTTTTCTATAAAATGGAGTACTACTCAACCACAAAGAATAAAAAAACTAGAAACATTCATAGCTAAATGGATATACATTGAAGCTATACTCTTAAATAAAACAATAGGACACATTTGAGTAAATACCGAATAGTTTCTCTGGTGTGAAAAACTAAAAGTGTAAATAAGGTTCAAATGGTATAATTGAGAGTGTGAAATAAGAATAAAATGGCTAAAGGGGAAGTGGAAAAGGGAGGAGAAAGGAAAAAAGGGAAAAGAAAAAATGTGAAAAAAGGAAAAAATGGAAACGAAGCCTTTGTAAATAGGGAAGGGTGAAGGGGGTGAAGGGAGGGCAGGGGTATGGGAAAAAACAAGAACCAAGACATATCACATAAAGGTACAAGATCCCAATGATGAATTTAACTGTATTGTTTGCTTTAAATGTACCAATAAACTTAAGGGGGGGGGAGTACTAATAAAAGGCTGGGAACTTAGCTTAATGGTGCCGCTGCCTGCCTTGCAAGACCAAGGCCCCAAGTTTGATTACCAGTACCAAAAAAAAGTGTCTCCTTTTCTACTATAAATCCACACACATATCCAAGGCTAGACACATGCTTAAGAAAAGCTAGAAAAGATTCTGTGTTTTAGCTTCTGACTGACCTACAGGCTTTGAGAAAAAAAGAGTGTGAAGGTTAAGTTAGTATTGTAAAGGGCATGGCTAAGTGGAAGAGTACACTAATACAGAACCAATGTGTAAAAATGAGAACTTGTTTTGTTTTCCCTTTTGCTTTCTTTTGTTTGGAGGCAAGGTCTGACCATTCTGTTTAGTCTGGCCTTGAACTCACTGTAATCATCCTGACTCAGCCTCCTGGGTGCTGGGATTACAGGCATGTACCACCCAGCTCTGTTTTTCCTTTTTCTTTTAGCCCCAGGTATCTAAGGAAATAATGCCATCATACTATTGATGAGGTAGATAAAACACTTCAGTAGCCCAATGATTATACAGACTTATATAAAAGTAGTTTAAAAAAGTCAAACAGTCCTTCAAAAATGAAGGAGAAATAAGTCATTACCAGAAAAATAAAAACTGAAGGAATACATCATTACTAGATGACCTATGCTATAAGAAATGCCAAAGATAGTCCTCCAGGTAGAAATGCAAGGAAAACAAACAGAAATCTGAAGTCATATGAAAAACTAAGTAGTAATGATAAAGATTAGCTATATGGGTAAATACCAAAGTCAGAAATATTTTATCTTTCCCGTATTAGTCTGTATTTTTTTTCTCCTGTATGATTTAAAATATAGATGTATAAAAAAGTAACTTCATGCCAGGCATGACAGCGCTTACCTGTAATTCCAGCATTTGGGAGGCTGAGGCAGGTGAATCACAACATTGTGATTAACACACCACAGCCTTGAATACCAAGCTCCTTAAGGTTACATAAAGTTATTTCTCACAGTTCTGGAGGCCAGAAGTCCAAACTTAAGGCACTGGCAGACTGGCCTGTTTCTCACAAAGGGCATCTTGCTGAGTCCTCACATCATGTAAAGGACAAACAAAATCCCCTTGAGCTTCTTTTATAAGGACAATGACCTCACTTTCATTGAGGCCCTGTCTTCAACAACCTAGCTATCTTCCCCAAACCTCACTTCTTAAAAATTGATGGTTAATTTCAACCTATAAAGATGTGTGGGGAGGCACAGCTGGGTACGCTAGTGCACACCCTTATAGTCCCTGCTACCAGAGAAGCTAAGGCAGAAAGATTACTTAAGCCCAGGACTTTAAAGTGAGCCTGATCAACACAGAAAGACGATGTTCTCTTAAAAAGGGGGCAAGGGTGGACACAAAAATTCAGATTTGAACATTTCCTGACCTCCCAGTTCACTACAATCTTCCTAATGTCAGTAGGTCCGTTTTACAGCAAATCTTTCTAATGAATTGCTTACCTATTTCTCTACTCTTAAATTAACAAGTCCAATAAAAATTTTCAGCAAAAGAGATATAAATTTAAACTTTAGTCCTATGTAATCCTGGTCATTATTATTTTTTTTCTTTTTTTTTTCAGCTTTGAGTTTATTGGTACATTTTAGGGATACAGTACAGTTACATTCATTGTTGGGATCTTGTACCTCTACATGACAAGTCTTGATTCTCATTTTTTCCCCTCACCTCTTCCTGGTCATTATTTAATCATCTTTAAATTTCAATTTCATTATCTGTGAAATGGTGGTGTTAAGTATCTATATCATAAAATTTTTATAAAGTGTTTTAAAGTGTATGTAAAGTACACAGCACAAGACACTCCACATAGCAGGTACTCAAATGAATGGTAGTTAATACTTTCCTACTTACTAATGTGTCTGGTATTTAACTTTTCAAAATTATGTAAACCTTTATTGTTGAACTACATAGTTGGATCTGGCTAGGGTTGGGAAGAAAATGCTAAGATCTAAGCATGAAAGAGACACACAACATTAAGGCAATCATTTTTATTGGTACCTTTGCTTAAAAACAAAAAGTATATATGCATACTCATGTTTATAACGGCACAGTTTGTAACAGCTAAAACTTGGAAACAGTCCAATTGCCCACCAGCTGGAGACTGGATAAAGAAGATGTGTGTTTTTTGTTTTGTTTTGTTTCAAATAAAATGGAGTATTACTCAGCCATAAAGAACAAGAAACTAGAGACATTTATAGCTAAATGGATGCACACTGAGGCCATACTCTTAAGTGAAATAAATAGGACACGTGTATAAATACTGAGTAGTTTTCTCTGGCGTGAAAAACTGAAAGTGTAAATTAGGTTCAAATTGTATAATTGATAATGTGAAACAGGAAAAAACTGCTAAAGGTGTAGGGGAAGTGGGAAGGGTAGGGGAAAGGCAAAAAGGGAAAAGAAAAAATGGAAACAAAGTCTTTGTAAATAGGGAAGGGTGGAGGGAGTGTAGGGAGGGCAGGTGTATGGGGAAAAAAAAGGACCAAGATACATCATGTAAAGGTACAAGATCCCAATGATGACTATAACTGCACTGTATACCTAAAAAGTACCAATAAACTTAATGGAAAAAAAAAAGTGTGAGCAGAACTTCCAATCTTCCTCAGTACTATGTACGAATTTTACTTCTCTGTTCCTACAGAATGTTTCTTGACCAGAACAATGCATTATAAGATCCTCAGAAGTTTTTCAAGAACCTGGTTAAGCATTGTAAAACAGTTCATCTTTATGTGATACCTATCTTCTTCGTGAGGCAAATCTTAATATCAATAACTTCCTTATATAATCTGCTTTCCAAATCCTTCTACTGGATGGCACTATTTGGGACTGTCAGTTTCTCAATAGCGTGATGAAAGCACCCAAAGTGGAGAACCTACATTATGTTTTAATTAGCCAGCATACATAAAAAGGACTATTGCATCCCTTCACCTACATTACTCCAGCAGCTCTTAGTAGATCATTTACTCATGTAAGTTGTTATCAGACTAGGTTCTTAGCAGGCTTTTCAGTTGTTTGTTTTGTGTTACTGGGGATCAAACTCAGGAGTGTTCTACCACTGAGCTACATTTCTAGCCCTTTTAATTTTTATTTTGAGATGGGTCTCACTAAGTTGCCCACTTAACCTTGTGATTCCTCCTCTCTCAGCTTCCCTCAACACTGGCATTACAGTGTTGTGGTGTGCCAAGGCAACGGACTTGGTTTCTTTTATTAGGTACTACTTCCAGTATGAGGTCTTCCTTACTTTAAACAATGTCATTCTTGCCAGGTGCGGTACGGCACACCTATAATCCCAGCACTCAGGAGGTTGAGGCAGGAGGATCGCTGGGAAGGGAGACCAACCTGGGCTACATAGTGAGTTCCAGGACAGTTTCACCTACATAGTGAGACCCTGTCTCAAAAACAAAACAAAACAAGAATGTCATTCTTGAACTCAGTGGTGCTGCACCTGCCTTGCAAGCACAAGGTCCTGAATTTGATTCCTGGGAAGAATGTCATTCTTCCTTCTCAAGGGATCCAAAGGAAATACTACTGCTTTTTCTAATTCCTTAGTGAACCATCATTCTGTCCTTATGTTAATTCTTCAAAACTAATTTCTGATGGATTTCCCCTGATTTGTATGACTACTTAGTTATTTATCATGACTATATGACTTTTAGAGTTAGAAGGGACTTCCCAAGATCATTAGTCTTGCCTAATGATCTTGCCACTCTCCTACATAAACAACAAGAACAAAAAAGGAATTCAGGCAAGTTTAGTTCTATATCCTAGGCCCTAAAGTTAGTAAATGGTTTATGTGGGAGCAGTATAGAATTCTAAATACAAATTTATAGTGTTCTATTACAGTTTTTATTTAAGCTTTTATGTTTTCATCTAAATGAAATATATCATTTGTTCTATATAAAATACAATTTTTGTTTGCAGGGGTATTCTGGCTACAACAAAAAGAGCACATATCCTATTTTCTCTACTTTTAAAATCCATTCAGGGAAAAGGGGAATCAGTAGCCTGTTCTACTCCAAATAAGCTGCTTGGCAAAATAAATATATTGAGGTGATACAGGGATTTAGGGAAGGAATATTTTGGTTATAAATCTCAAATCCTGGCCTTCAGATTACACATGTAGTTAAGATTAACGACTTCTTAAGACTTCGTAGAGAGAGAATAATTTTATCATTCTAATGATTAATGATATATACTGAATCACTGTTATCAACAATACTATATATTCTTTTTATATCATTTCTGGTTAATTTACAGTTAATATTACTTATGACCATACCTTGATATGAAATCCATTATATTATTAACAGATAACAAATATTATCTACTTTGGCACCAGAATGTAAATTTGGTCAAGAGTTAATAATACTTTTTCAATCTTAATAATTTTTGCCTGGCTTATAGTAAGCTCTCAATAATATGTTGATAAGTAAATTTTTAAAGTCTCTAAGAAGGAAAGTAACCCAAAAAGTGGAAATGCAAGAAGTTTTAAATATATTAACATTCCAAACAGTAAGCCCAAGTTACCAGGCACACTGGAAAGATTCATTTATCTATCAAAGCTAACTAAAGAAACAAATGTGTCTTCATATTACTATTAAAACATTTTTTCAACAAAGTGCTTATTCCCCTCCTGTTCTGCCCTATTCCCTGGACTTTCTGGACAGGTTACTCTTTGCTCCTTGGGCTTAATAATACTAAATCAAATTTACTATTATAGGATCATGAAAAGGACATCAGCAGACACAGATCAGGCTCTTGCAAGTCAGTATTAGTTTTTTTACTAACACTTTCATTATGATATCCTTGTACTCTTTCTATAAAATCTAAGTAAAAAGTAGTAAAATGGTATCTTATTAACTCATAGGTTGAAGATAAAAGAATTTGTTCACCTAATTCTTTTTCTCTAATGTTTTGTTTTCAGTACCAGGAACTGAACTTGGGACCTTGAGCTTGCGAGGCAGGCGGTGGCACCACTAAGCTAAATTCTTGGCTCTAATATTTTTAATATATATACTGATTTATACTGTGCTAAATTAAAAATTACTGAATTTGAATTAACTACATCAAATGCAAGAGATTAATATCCTTTCCCTATTTGTTATTTAAACAATCAAGTTAAAAGTTTTAAATGATTTTATTTAGTAAGTCAAAACAGCATTTGATGTATCAGCAATCAATTAGCTTGTATTACATAAACAACATAAAATACCAGCTTATAGTGAATCACCAAGTTCTCTCCAAATAGCTTCCCTTTAAATTCAGAAATTACTTCAAAAGCTACAACAAAACTATAGATTTAATAAAAAGAATAACTTACTGAAAAAGTCTTTAAGGGCATTTAACCAATCCATTTTGAGTAAAATGTGTTCTCTTTCAAAGTTTGTTAACACTGCGCACGATAATTCCCAGTAAGCTTCCTGGTCTGTTCTGTAACACTGAAACTTCCCACACCCAATCCATGTGACCTGGCCCACACCCAAGCAACAGAAAAAGTTTTTCTGAGGCTTTTCTCCAAAACCATTTTTCCCCTAAACTATAAAAGAACCTGTAAAAGAAGTAAATCATGATGGCCAAAAAATGTGACCTTATTATTCACTAATTTTGGAAGAAACAAAGTATATACACTTTTAGTAGTTAAAAATACATACATACATTCATCCTTTCTTTGGTTTCTTCCTCCTTAATCTTCAAATAATGTCTCTAACAGCACAATCATCACAAAACAAATCCATTAATTAAATGGACATTTAAATTACCAAAAAAGAGTACAGAAATTTTGAGGAAAAAGGCTGACCAATGCAAAAGCTGAATTTACATCATTGCACACAATAATTGTAGATGACCCTGGAATATAGGTGGTAAAAACTGTAACACTGTAATATAGTTATCAAGTTTCTTAAGAATGAAATAGAGATAAAAAGTTATCTGGGCAGTTAAATGTAATTGTGATTAGATCTATTTAAATTATCTTTAGAACACTAGAAATATGTAGCTCAAAAACATATCCTAATGCCTTAAGGAATTTTTTATATTACACTATATTTTTATCTTTTGCTGTCTTAGAAACATTAATCATGTATTCTATTGCTGATAAAAAACACTCTAGAATAACAGTATCATTGATCAAGAAATGAAAACTAATAGAAGGTCGTAAGTAAAAAATATTTCATACTATATTGTCAATTGTGCTACAGTGGTCTCTAACTTTCCAAGAAGAAATTTTCATTTTTTCTACCCCTGCACAAAGAACAATTAAGTGGCAGTATGTCTGCCTGAATATCAAAATTAATTTCTGTCCCTCCCAATTCCTTCCTGTCAGCTAAGGAGTGTTTAATTAAAGGGAAGGGAGCAGTGTTTCCTTCCTATTAGCTTAGACAAGACCAATGAAAGGTGCAACTGTCTCTGGCCCTACTGGAAGACCAGTAAAAGTTAATCACAAGCAAACAAAATTCATAGTTAGAGGAACAAAAGGGGGGGCGCAAGAAAAGAGAAAGTAGAAAAGTGATTAGCCCTGTAGATGCTAATGTACAATAATAATACTTCAAGACTTCTATCAAATAGAATAAAATGAGTTTGTTTTTCAAAGTGAAGTTCAAAATGTTAAGCCATTAGATATTAAAATTTAGTAATGTACCATGTAAAATAAATTGCCTTGATGCCCAAGGAGGCAACTCGACATCTTAACTCACTTTTCCCCTATTAAATTAGAGAGAATTTCTTCTAAGTCTAAACTGAACAGGCACTCATGATTCAAGCAGCTCCTGCTAGAAGGTGAGAGTTCTGCTCATTAGCACCATTTTATCTTTGAATTTGGGCCTAGATGTATTACCCTTCAATAGTCTCTTGGCTTAAACACCTGTATGAACCAAACTTACACTGCTTACCTGAAATTCCAGTTCTGGCCTTTTCAAGACAATTCTGTCTACACTGCCAGAACTAGGTTGCAGAATCCATTTTAAAAATATATATAAAAACAACTTACCTAAGGTATCCTTTAGGTTTTTTACAATAGATGCTTTTCGAGCACTGTTTTTCCTTTCCACATAGTTAGAAGGCACAAAACCTGTTTTATTCATGGAATTTCTCACTCGCCACCAGGACTTAGAATCATCCAGAAGCCATAATCTTTCATTCTTCTTGATGTCCAGCTCTTGTTCTTGTTGGGCCACATAATCAAATTTGGCTACTACTACCACTTCTTCTGCCATCTTTCAATAGTTTCAGCACTGTAAAAGACATAAAAAAAAGTATTTTTATATAGTTGAGTGGTAGTTTACATGCTTTTCAAAAGACATACCTAAAACTCTCAGACACTGTTAATAAATATAGGGGGAAAATACTAATTTTAAAAAGTTTTATTTCTGTATTAATATTATATAAATTAACTTCAAGGCAAAAATCTCACTAGCATTAAGCCCGTCGTATAAATGATAAAAAGTTCTCAATATAGTTAAGATCAGAACTTATATATACCAAATAACAGATATTTTTCTGAGCAATGTTTATCCTTTCTACACTGTTAGAAGGCAAAAACCTAAATAAACAGATTGGTAAGAACCACAAGGATAAGTGACAAATCCATTAAGACACAATATGATTTTTTTTTTCTTTTTTTGGAGACAAGATCTTGCTGTGTAGTTCAGGCAGATTGGCCTTGAACTCACAATGATCCTCCTGCCTCAGCCTCCCAAGTGCTGGAATTACAGGTGTTCACCACCATGCGTGGCCCAGAGGATGATTTTTAATGCATTTATCTCAATAAAAAAAGAGGCAAAAATGCTAGTAAGAACTATCACTTGTAAGTTTTATCTAACAGATATATAGAATATTAGGTCCAAACAGAAGAATAAGAATATATACAGAACATACAGAAAAACTGACCAAATGCCAAGCCATAAAGTCTCAACAACTTTCATTTAACTAGTATACTATAATCGTATTCTCTAACAATCATAACAAAGAGTTTTTAAAAATACATGTTTGCAAAATTCTAAAAATCTAATGAGTCTAAGAAATCATACAGAATTTTGAAAATAAGGGGCCGGAGATTTAGCTCAATGGTTTTTGCCACATGCCTGGCAAGCACAAGGTCCTGAGTTTGATCCCCCATACGAAAAAAAAAAAAAGAATACTTAAAATAGAAGAGAGATATAAAAAGACTAAACTTGTAAATGTAGCAAAAGTACTATGCAGAGGCAGACTTTTACTTTTAAATAATTACATCAGAAAAAAAAGAAGATCGGGCTGGGGATTTAGCTCAGTGGTTCTGCCACCTGCCTTGCAAGTGCAAAGTCCAGAGTTCAATCCCCAGTACCAAAAGAAAAAAACCCACAAAATTAATGCTACAAAAAAAGATGATGATGCTGTGTCCAATGAACAATGATGAGCAACAAAACCAGAAAAACGTATTGGTATATATGCACTTTTCTGCTTGAAATTACTTCAAAATAATTTCATCCAAGTTGAAATAATTACTAGTATATGATGTTAAAAAAAAAAAAAAGTTAACACTAACAAGCAATAAACTTTCTGAGACACTAGAAAACTAAAAGCAAATGTTTCCCAAGGATACCTGGGCAGTGACTGAGATTCTTTCCTAATGTCCCACCACCACACAGGTGATCCCTAAATTTAATGAAATTCTAGGTCCCAGTGGAAGCTACTCAGAAACTTGATAAACTGGTTTGAAAAATTTATCTACAAAAGTAAACATGTAAAACTGGCAACAAATACTTAGAAAAATAAGAACTGGTATATGGACATAACAGGTTACATTCAGCAATCAATGTTTCTTTTCCGAACAGTATCCCAACTATCTTTTCTACTAGCACCTCTATTCTATCCATGCTACATAGGGAACTGACCCTGGTTTCAAGGATAATTCTGGATTAATCAAAGCCCCACCTGCATAATGGAATTACTTACAAAACTTTTAAAATATACAGGCATGGGCCAGGGATTTAGCTCAGTGGTGCCGCTGCCTACCTCAAAAGCACAAGGTCCTGAGTTTGATCCCCAACACCAAAAACAAAGAGGCATGTGGGCCTGTACTTCAGAGGTACTACTCGGTCTAAAGAATCAATCAGGTATTAGTATTTTTAAAACCTGCCCAAATGACTCTATTAGCCAGGAATAAGAACCTATACAAGCAGATCAATGACAATCTTTCCCTTGCTAGGTTTAATCCAATTAAGGCCAAAAGGATGCAAGGAAAAGCATGTTAGAGACTTCAGGGAAAAGCTGACTAGCTCCTAAAATCACAGAGACTAAGCCGGGCATGGTGGCACATGCCTATAATCCCAGTACTCGGGAGGCTGAGGCAGGACAATCGTGGTGAGTTCGAGACCAGCCTGGGCCACATAGTGAGTTCCAGGTCAGTCTCAACCACATAGTGAGACCCTGTCTTAAACTGCCCCCCCAAAAAAACATAGAGACAGCTTCAGGATTTTGTCATAGAGAGAAATGAGGTAGGGAACTACTACGGCCCTCTTGTTATTAAGAGGAAGATGAAACTGATAAGCAAGGGAAAAGAGAACTGATAGGAAAGAGAGCTAGAGTTGTTATTAAAAAAAAACCAAAAAAACAAAAACGAAAGTCTGCCCTTTACTTTGAACATTTACTTCCTTTAGACAGTAAATTTCTTTATGGTGCAAGTCAGTTTTATTTAGATTTTCTCTTATTTTCTAAAGTTTACACTACAGGAAAAGTTATCCCATTGGATATCAAAATGCGCTGAAAATGCTGAAGTAACTTAAAATAATTGTACAAAAACAAACAGACCAAAAGAATACTGAATGAGATCCAGGAAACTCTGACACAGATGTGGTTTTAGACGTTCTTTGGCCTAATGTACAAGTTTAGGCCTTTTAAGAGTAAAGTACTATTATACTTCAAAAGTCTGAATATAGAAGACGTTCTGGGGCACATCCCCCCAAATATTTTGCTATCTCACCTGGACCTAATTCAAAAATCAAGTAATTTTTTACAATAATTTTCACTGATAAGTCTTTCTAAAGTAATCAAATTTGTTTTCACTAAATTAACTCTTTAGTACTATTTTTTTATTATTATTATATATAAGTATTAACTAGAAGCAGCCCTAGAAGAAGTCTTACATCCAAATCCTGGCAAGTAGATTCAGTCTAATTGGTAGGAATGGAAAAGTGTCAAGAACATCAAGTTATTATGCTTCATTACGCAAATGGAAGGAGTCCATCAGGCAAGTCTGTTAAGTAACTTCTATTCCATATAAAAACGCAAATATATGAGAATTTCTTATATGAGGAGTGGCATTTGAAATTACAGAAGAATACATTATTCAATAACTAATATTAGGACAGCTGGCTACATAAATGGGGAAACAAAGTCCTACCTCATTAAACATGCAAAATTTAAAAAAAAAAGAAAAAGAAACTAGACAGAGGAGTTGCGCTTCTGGGAGGACAAAATAGGTTGTCCTTTCCCTATTCCTTTAGTTAATTATAAATGACGTTCCTAAAAATTACATATAAAACACAACTCTAAAAGGTGAAGAGAAGACAACTAGAGACCTCAGAACTCAAAGAATAACACAGTGATAGAGTCCCTAGATTTTTTTTTTTTTGAGATTTGAAGGTGAAGGTCAGCAAAATAGACACACAAATGGGCACAGAACATCATGTGTGTTCCATATAATGGACCCAAAATGAGATTGTCTGGCAAAAGAGAAATCTTTTAGACAATAACTATTCTAACTCCATTCAAACACTACAGAAAAAGTTGTGTACTAACCTACACCAGCAAAGTCCAAGTGGGAAACCTACACTGCTACCACTCCAGAGGAGATTAGAGACATTCCAATTTTTCTGGTGAGTAAAGTCCAAAGTGCCCAAACCAAAGTGCCAAACCCCAAAGTGACAGAAAAGAGCTGAACATAATAGAAAATCAGCAAAGATTTGAAAGACATATTCAACAAACAGAATCTAATCAACATTTATAGAACTATCCACAAGAAAGAGTAAAATATACATGATTTCAAAGCACTCAGTGAACAAATAACACCAAGATAAACCAGAGAATTGGCCATAAACCTCAACAAATTAAAAAATATTGAAGTCATACAGTGTGTCCTCTAACCACAATGGAATCAAACTAGAAATCTGTTAACAGAAAGTCCTACAGTCTGGATGTAGTTTGTCCCTCAAAGATTAAGGTGTTGAACATTTAGTCCCCATCCAGAAGAGTCTTTGCCAAGTAGAGAACTCAAAACACAGCACAGAAAGAAAAAATAATCCAAGTAAGGCACAGTGGTACACTCTGGTAATCCTAGCACTCGAAACAGGAGGGCTGCCACAAATTAGAGGCCAGCCTGAGCTACACAGTGAGTTCAAGGCCAGCCAGAACTCCACAGTGAGACCCTTAAAAAAAATCCAATTAATAAACAGGCAAATAAACTTAAAAGACACTTCTAAAGAAAAGTGCAAGTGGCCAAGTATATAAAATAGTTTAACATCTTTAGCTATCAAGGAAATACACATCAAAATTACACTGAGATTCCACCTCACCCAAGTCATAATGGCTACAATCAAAAATTAAAAATAAAAAAAAAAAAAAAAAAAAAAAAAAAAAAAAAACAAAACTAGGAAAATGTTGGGGGAAAGGAACACTTATGCACTGTTGGTGGAATGTAAATTAGTTTGGCCACTATTAAATCAGTATGGATTTTTGTCAAAAGATTAAAACAGAGCCAGGGATTTGGCTCAATGGTTCCACCACCTGCCTCACAAGCAAAAGGACCCAAGTTCAATCCCCCGTACCCCCCAAAAAAGAATTAAAGTAGTATTATCATATGATTCAGCTATACCACTCCTTGGCATATACCTGAAAGAGTAGCAGCATACCTGCATTCCCATGTTTATCACAGCACACTTCATAATAGCCAAGTTATGCAATCAGTCTAGATGCCTGTCAATGGATGAATAAAGAAAACATAAATACTGCACATGCACAATGGAGAATTATTCAGCTACAAAGAACAAAATCACATCATTTATAGGAAAATGGATAAAATCAGAGATCATAATACCACACAAAATAAGCCACACTCAGAAATACAAGTATCTCAATTTTTCCTCACATGAGAAATTTTGGAGAAAAAAGATAAACGTGAAAATAAAAGGAAGACTACATAAGTCCCTAATTTGAGAATGAGTTCTGTCTGGGGAGAACATTTGTACACATTCATAAGCCCAACGAACTGAGTACTATACACCTTTGACACAAATATACTGTACAGGCATGAGGATTTAAACTCAGTGACGCCACGCCTGCCTGGCATGCTCAAGCTCCTGAGGTCAACTCTTGGTTAAAAAACCAACCAACCAACCAAACATGCAGTACAATGTATATTGCTTTGTGCTTCCTAGCAGTACTGCTTTTCCTCTTGTTTCTGGACATCCTGGGCTCTGACTGAACACTGTATGACTGTATACTATCATGCTTTACAGTAAGTACACAGCATCAACACTGTGACAATGTCCAGCAGACATGTGAGCTACTTCCTCGATTTAATGGAATCTAAAAATGCTTATAATGTGAGGTCTGTTCCTAACTGTGAAAGTTTGCAACTTGAATGTTTAAGTTGGGGATTTACTGTCCTGAATGAGAGAAAGGGAACTGGAAGAAAGAACAGGGAAAGGTAAGGGAGAATAACAAGAGGTCCAGATATGATCGAAGTTACATGTATATATGAAAATGCCACAATGAAACCCAATATTCAGTATAATTAATATGCACTAATAATAACATACACTGTGTGTGGGGGGATCAATGGAACAACTAATTCTTTTAAAAGATAAGTAAGATTGACAGTTTTAGCAAGAAATAAGAAACCAAAGCAACAAATTCAAAATGATGTAAGAGCTATCATTACAAACTCTAAAGGATAAAAATGATAATAAGGGAATGACACAAACAACTCAGACCAATTCAAATTTGAAAATTCAGAGAAGCCTGACCAATTCCACAAAACTAGAAATTACTGTAGCCCATTCAGTATGAGTAAAATTACTTGAATAACCCTACAACCATTAATAACATTAAATCCATAAAAACACCCTCCAGAAAGGTGCTCCCAGTTCCAAATACTTGCACTGAGGAATTATACCAAGTATTTTTAAAAAATTATATCAAATTCTACACAATTTCTAATGATCAGAAGTGGAGAAAAATCTTTTCAATTAATCTTGGAGGTTAATGTTAACATAATGTCAAAAGAATAAAGATAGTACAAGAAAGGAAACTATTAATATCCTTTAGATATATAGATGCAAAAATTCTTAATAAAATATTAGCAAATTAAATTCAGTAGTAGGTAGATATTTAACACTCCATAACTAAGTGTGAGTTTTTTTCAGGGATGCAAACCTGGTTCAATATTTAAAGATTAACATAATCCATACTATTAACACACTGATTTATAAAACTATGAGCACATTAACTGGTATCAAAAAAAGCATCTGAAAAAATTTAAACACCAATTCATGATAAAAAAATTTCTAAAAAATTGGAACAGAAGGTAAATTTCTTACCTTCTCACCTACAAAAAACATCATACTTAATGGTGAAAGAGTATTTTTATTTCTTCCTAAAATGAGAAAGGATGTTCACTCCCATCCCTCCTGTTCATCACAGTGCTAGAAGTTCTATTCCATTCAGTAAGCCAAGAAAAGAAAATAAGGCTGAGCATAGTGATGCATGTCTATAATTCCAGCACTCTGGGAGGCTGAGGCAGAAGCCAAAAGTCAAGAGACCTAACTGGGCAATTTAATGCCATAATGAGACATAGTCTGAAAAATTTACAAGAAATTTTAAAGGGATGGGGATGTAGATCAATGCAAAAGCCCTGGAGTTTGGGGGGCTCAATCATAGGGTTGGGAAAGTAAAGAGTATAGACTAGAAAGGAGGAAATAAAAATCATCCTTATTTGTACAGAGTATGACTGACAACACAGAAAATTCCAAGAAATCTACCTAAACAAAACACAACTCCTAGTACTATTAAAATAATCATTAACCAGTAAGCCATTAACCAGGTGGCCCTAAAGCCCTGAGTACCTATGTAAGTAAAAGGAAATCTAACTCAAAATTTGTTTTGTTTGTTTGGTTTTTTTTTTTTTTGGTACCAAGGATCAAAGTCAAGACCTTGTAATTGTGAGGCAGGTGCGGTGCCATTGAGCTAAGTCCCTGGCCTGCTAACTCAGAATTTAAACAAAAATGAAACTAGCTTCAATGGGGGGGAGAGGGAGAGAGACACGGAAAGAAAGAAAAGAGGGAAGGAGAGGGAGAGAGAAGGAAGGGAGGGGCAGAAAGAAAGAAAGAGAGAGGGAGGGAGGGGGAAGGGAAGAAGAGGGGGGAGAGAAAGGGAAAGAAAAAAGAGGGAGGGAGGGGGAGAGAGGAGAGAACAGGAAGGAAGGAAGGGAGGGAGAGAAGGAAAAGAAAAGAGAAAAGAAAGAGGCTCAACCAATCATAGCCAGCAAATGGGACATTAGCTATACAGCATTGAGTTTCCCACTGGGATGATCCCAATCACCTATGTTAAAACTTCAACCAATTCTTTTTTTCTTTTATAGAGACAGGTATGTTGTAGTACATTCTGGCCAAAAGATTCTGGGCTCAAGCAATATTTGCCTCAATCTCCAGAGTAGCTCAGTCTATATCATGCTACCATGCCTAGCAAAACAAATAATAAACCAAGTGTGGTGGCACACACCAGTTATCCTGGCACTCAGGAAGCTAATGCAGAACAGACTGGGACAAGAAATCTATCTAAACAAGGTAGCCTGGCCAGCCTGGCCTACACAGTGACTTCAAGGCCAGCCTGAACTGTATACATAGTGAGATGCTGTCTCTGGAAAAAAAAAAAAAAACAGAAAGAAAGGGAATTAATTCTGCAAGTACACAGGACAGAAAATGAAACTAGAAAAAGCAACTGAATTTCTATATACTAGCAATGAACATATGATCAACAAAGCACACATAACTTAAATCTCAGAAAAATGTTTGTATGTATAAAAAAATTAATCCACAGTTTATATGTATAAAAAAATTAATCCACAGTTTATATGGAAAGGCTAACGAGAACAGATAAAATAATTGTAAAAAGAAGAATAAAGCAAGAAAATTCAGGTTCCAAATTTTAAGACTACTTAAAATTTAGTAGTGAAAATTATGGGGTAATGGCAAAGAGATGGAGATATAGAACAATAGGAGAGAACAGAGTACCCAGAAACAGACCCACACCAATAATGGCCAAGTGAATTTTGACAAAGGTGCAAAAATAATTTAATCAAAGAGACTAGCCTTTTCAATAAATGTTGCTAGCCAGGGATGTACTCAGTGGTACAGTGTCTTCCTGGCAAGTGTGAGGCCCAGAGTTTGATTCCTGGTATCAAAAACATAAAAAATGTTGCTGAAGCAATTTATACAACAGCCCCCCAAACGCCAAAAAGGAAAGGTACTGGACTTAATCTCATGCCTTATACACACTAACTCCAAATAGACCACAGAATTAAATGTAAAATTATAAAACTTTTAGAAAAATGTCAAGAGAAAATCTTTGCTAGGCAAAGACTTTACACCAAAACCAAGATCCATAAAAGAAAAACTCAATAGTAGAAAAAACAAATTTAACCTATACAAAAAATAAAACATATAAAGATACATTCACTGACACGTACAGTGCCATTAAGAAAATGTAGGGTCAGGGATTTAGCTCAGTGGTTCTGCCACCTGACCTTGACCTTCGCAAGCACAAGGTCCTGAGTTTCATCCCCAGTACCAAACCCCCCCTCCAAAATCAAACCAAAAAATGTAAATTATACTACACCAAGATGTCAATATATACACCTATCAGGATGGCTAAAAATAAGAGCAATGATACCAAATGCTGACAAGGGTATTTTGAAACGGAATCATCATATAACACTGACAAAAATGTGAAGTAGTACAGCCGGGCATGGTGGCACACACCTGTAATCCCAGCACTGGGGAGGCTGAGGCAGGAGAATCACTGTGAGTTTGAGACCAGCCTGGGCTACATCGTGAGTTCCAGGTCAGTGTCAACTACATAGTGAGACCCTATCTCAAAAAATAAAAAATAAATTTAATTTTAAAAAAATAAAGTAGTACAAATACTCTGGAAAAATTTGGCAGTTTTCCATAAAATCAAACATGCAAAAACTATACAACCCCACAAACTGCACTCCTGTGTATTTATACCAAAGAAATGAAAGTCTCTATTCTATAAAAACTTATACATATTTATAACTTTGTGAGTAACAGTGTAAAATGAGAAACCATCCAGATGTGTTTCAACATATAAATGATTAAACAAAAACTAGTCTATCCATACCAAAAAAGGAATGATACTGACAGACAAAACAACCTGACTGAATTTCTGAGGATTATGCTGGATGAAAAAAAACCAATCTCAATGGTTACTGAATGATTCCATTTAAATAACATCCTCAAAATGACAAAAAAAAAAAAATATGATCAATGATTCTGGGGTTAAAGAGAAGGAGCAAGTGTATATTAGGGCTGTTGCTGATCAGTTTTCCAATACAGAAACAAAGCACTGTAATAAACTTACAGAGATACAAGGTTTACAGTATGGTGGCACACATTTTGGAGTATTGGTTCATAATCAGTTGACCCACATGCTTTGAGACTGTGGCAGCAAATGATGACAGAATCATGTCCAGGAACAAAACCAGTCACCTCAAAGCCAGAAGAGAAAGGGGCTAGAAATCTACATTCCCCTTCAAGGCATACCTCCCAGTGACCCAAATACTTCCCACTAGGGCCTGTCTCTACTTCGTCCCAATAGCACCATGGACTTTTTTTTTTTTTTTTTTGAGGGATACTTATCAAAAGCATAGTAGCTATAAAAGGGCAATATGAATTCTCAGGCTGACAGAAATGTTCTACATTTTTACTGTATCAATATTAATATCCTGGTTGCAATCATTTTATTACATTCTTGCCAGATATTACCACTGGGAGAACTATGCAATACTTTGCATCTCAGTAAGTTCTAAGATTTCTTTTAACTACATGTGGATCTATAATTATCTCAAAATATTTAAACTATAAAGTGAAAAAAAGGGTTAAGCAGACATTCATTCTATACTTCAATGGGCATTAGAACCAACTGCTGCTGTAGCAAGTTACAACAAATTTAGTGACTTAAAAACAACACAAATTTATTATCTTACAGTTCTGCAGGCCAGAAGTGTAAAATGAATCCTATGGACTAAAATCAAAGAGTCAGTAATATTGTGTGGCTTCTGAAGTATGTAGAAAAAAATATATTCCTTGTTCTTTCCAATTGCCAGAAGTTGCCCACATTCTTCAGCTCATGGCTGTATCATTCTCCTTTTCTCACTTTAATTTGTACACCTCTCTCTAATCAGAACCTTTATAATTACATTGGGGCAATAAAGATAATCCTGGATAGTGTCTCCCAGAATACTCAATTACAACTGTAAAATTCTTTAACTACATTAGGTAATACATTCATTAGGTTCTGGGGGAACAGAACATGTACAATTTTAGGTAGCTATTTTTGTACCTACTCCTAATATCAAAAGACAAAATCAAAGCCAAGCACACTGATGCACAACTTACAATCCTAATACTCAAGAGAGGCTGAGGCAAGAGGACTGCAAGTTTGAGCTAAGCCTGAGCAACTTAGTTACTTAGTGAAGCCCTCCAAAAAAAAAAGCCTAAAAGGGGGAGAACTAGGGACACAGCTGAGTGGAAAGGTCCCTGGGTTCAATTCCCAATTAAAAAAAAAAAAAGTTAAAAGTCTTAACAAACTTTGGGAAACCATTTGTTATGTTGAAAAAATTTAATATACATCATACAGTTCATGTTCATATAAAAGATTTGATAAAGTTTAAAAATTGGCAAAGGATAAGAAGGAATTATGAGAGAAGATACATTTCTAAAAAGTATCCTAAAAGATCCTCAATGTTTTCATAATTTAAAAAATGAAAACAAGTGAAATACTATTCACCTATCAGACTAACAAAAACAATATATTACTTCGTAAGTAGTCCCTACAATGTACAATACAAAAATGGGCATTCTACTAACATTACTGGTATAATGACTAAAAATTTGTGCAAAGCTGTGTTAGCTTTCTCTCACTGTGACAAAATACCTGAGAAAAATCAATTTATAAGGAGGTAAGGTTTATTCTAGCTCACAGTTTTAGAAGTTTGAGCCCATGGTAGCTTGGGCCTGTTGCTTTGGATCTGTATGAGCATATGGCATAGGAGCTGATCCCTTCACAGTGGCCAGAAAGCAAAAAATAAAATAAAGGCGGTGGAGGTACCAGGGTCCCAATATTGCCTTCAAGGATATACTTACAATGACCTAACTTTAATTTCCATCAGGCCCCACCTCTAAAGAAGCTTAAAAGGGTTCTGCAATCTCCCATTAGTGCCTGAGAGTAAGGACAAGATTGAACACAAGGACCTGTGGGAGACATTCAAGATCCAAATTATACATGCACTTAACAAAAGCAAAAGAACCAAACTATAGTAAAAACTTTAAAGTCTACTCTGGGAATTTTCAATATAAACAACAAAAGTAGAGAATACTAGTACAAAGAATCCTAACCAACTTTAATATTATGCCTTTGTGGTCACAAAGGCATAATATTCCTTCAACTTTTAGTGGGAGAAATAAAATCCTATCATTTATAAAGACTGACAGACAATAGCCTTCAAAAATTATCAACAAATCAATGATTCTCAACCTGCTTTTTGCCATGGGCTCTTGGCTCCTTTTGGTAGTCTGATGAAATCTGTAACTCCTTGTCATAATGTTTTAAAATGCATACAAACACATGTCTAGAAATAAAATCAGTTATATTGAAATTTAGTTATAAATAGATAGACATATCTTTCTGGTACTGGGAATCGTACCCAGCAAACTCATGTACATTTAGGTGAACACTATCACTAAGTTACATTCCAAGTTTGTCAAAGTATCTTTTAAAAACTGTCTCTTTATTAAAGTTAAGAATGCTAGTAACATTTATTTCATTTCAGACATCTTTTTTATAGCTAGTATGAACAAGGGCCCAAATAGTCTTCACATTACAATTTTTGGCTCCTATGTTTTCAGTGTCTTCAAATCTATCACTATTCTTTCCCCACTCTTCCATGCATTTAGTTGACATACAGCCTGTCTCATATGGATTTGGCTGGTGTATATCCTTGTGATATTCCTTGATCTCCCTTTAGCAAACTGGTAATTATTTCTAGAGGCTTAAATTATCTTCCAATTTCTTGTTGTTGGTTGTTAAAAGAAGACAAGTATTCTTGAGTATTTACTGACATATATTAGGAGACACATTATGGATGAACCTTTTGCAGTTGAGACTGAATGGAAGATTTAGTGATATTAAACTAATTAATCAATTATAAAATTCCCCATCAAATCTTCACTTTGAAGATGGAGGGACAGAAGGGAAAGGAGGGGGAGGGAAAAAGGATCTAGATGCCATAAGTATATGTACCAATTCCCAATGATGAAAATATTTATTACGTATCATAAGCATACACAAATAAATTTTTTAGAAAACAAGTCAAATGGGAGCACCAACCCACTTAAAAACAAAAACAACAAAACAAACCTTCACCTAGTGGTTTTATAAGCCATCAATGATCACTGTCTGAATTTATTATTGCCAAAATAATTATTTGCTAACTCTACCTGCTTTCAGAAACTGAGTTTTCTAGAAAGAACTTTGCCTAATGATTTAATTATGCTAGTATACAGATCCTACAAGAAAGAATATATGCTCCTACGTGGTTTTGACAGTTTGGCTACTGTTACATTTGTTTCCATTTTTTGGCCTTTATGAATTATAATTGTTTCATAATTACATAAAGCATTTAGCTAGTTCTAAAACTATCAAACACTGCTGGGGATTTAGCTCAGTGGTTCTGCTGCCTGCCTTGCAAGCGCAAGGACCCGAGTTCAATCCCTGGTACCAAAAAAAAGTCTTCTTAAAACTATCAAACAAAATATATTCAGAGTTCTGCTTCTACTGAGCATGGTGTCACTCTGGAAGGCTGAGGCAAGAGGATCACAAGTTCAAGCCCAGCCTGGGGAAGGAACTTACAGAGACCCTGTCTTAAAAAAGGGTTGGAGATGTGGCTCAATGCAAAAGCCCTGAGTTCAATTGCAAGTAATGCAGATGAAATAAGAGTTTTGCTTTCTCTCCCTCCCCTCTCCAGTACACCATTTTGAATTGTATTGTTTTATATCTTTTTTTTATTTTAATGCTTAAGTACAGAAAAATATATAAATTAGAAATTCTAATGTTCATACCCCTAATGCATATGTACACATACAGAAGCAAACTATATACACTGTCTGAACCTTTTTGTTTAACAATTTTTCTTGAAGATTATGCCATAACTTAATATGAGGTCTATTTACTAATATAACTACAACTTCTAACAACTACATCATACTTCATTATTATAGAAGTATTGGTTTCTTCAACTAGACCTTACTGAGGGAGAGTGAGTTGTTTCCAATTTTCTGGTACTAAACAGTACTGCAATTAATAGTCTCATAGATACAATCTTTTGTTTTTCTACTAGTGTACCTTTGGGTTAATCATAGAAAAATGCTGAATTAAAGATTTAAGGTTTATATAATTTTGTGAGAGACTACCAAATTTCCTATCCATAGAATCTGTATTCTTTGCACTTCTAACAATGTTATCATTGATTATTTCAATCTTTTTAATTTTTTGCCAATCTGATAGGTGAGAAATGGTATTTGAGTAGTTTTTTACCTATATACTCATTACAGTAAGACTAAAGACAATTTTCCATATTTAAGGGATATTTGCATTTGCCTTACTATATAAACTTTTATCTTCTGCCCATTTTTCTGTAGGTTTTTTTTAAAGAGCCTATTATAGAATAAAGTATTTGCCCTTTCTCATATCTGCTGTAGTTTTTTCCCAGTTAGTTATTTGTCCTTAATTTGCATTTTTTAGGTACAAATTTTTGAAGAACAATTTGACAGTAGTTATAGTAGCTTTCACAGTGACAAAAGTACCTGAAATAGAACAGTTTTAATGAGGAAACATTTATTTTAACTCATGCTCAGCGTTTTCAGTCATGGTTGGCCAGTTCCATTGCTATGGGCCTATGGTGAGGCAGAGTATCATGGCAGAGGAGGTATGGTACAGTAAAGCTGCTCACTTCATGGAGGTAGTTGGTCACAAAGCAGAGAAAGACAGCCAGAAAGCCCAAGAGGAAAAGTCCAAGGATAAGATACAATCCCAAGAGCACACCCCCCATGACTCACTTCCTTCAACTAGATAACCACCTAAGTCTCCATTATGTCCCAATGATCCCATCAAATTACAAATCCATCAATGGATTAATCCACAGGTGGTGTTAGAGCCCTCATGATCTAATCATCTTCCAAAGTATTACCTGTGAACACATCAACCTTCTGGGAGAAATTCTGGATCCAAACCATAATAGCTATCAAAATTTCAAATGTGTAGTTTTTTATCTTTTTTTTAAATAGTCCCAGAATGGAAACATTTGTTAACAGTGAAAGGACAGGACTCATAAATTATGGCATAGATATATACTAGAATATTATACAACAATTAAAATATAGGAACAATATAGTTATATGCAATAACAGGTATAAATTTGGCATACATAGCATTGAATGAAGACATGGGGTATGATTGTGTTTATTAAAAAAATTCCAAAGTAGGTGCACCTAGTGCACAGCACTTTGAATGAGAATAAAGCTATTCTTGCGGAAAGAGGAGATGGTAGTGATTTGAAGAACGTACAGACCACATGGTTTGCCATACTAGTCATATTAAAGATGATCAAATTATTTATTTTATTTTATTTTTTTGGTACTGAGGATCAAACTTAGGCCCTTATGCTTGCCAGGCAGGTGGCGGCGGCACCACTGAGCTAAATTTGCTGCCCGCCCAAATGATTTTCTGAGACTAATCATTCCTGAATAAAGCCCTTAGTAACCTAAGAATGAAACTGTATTATCTTAAAATAATAAAATTTATCTCAGCCAACAGTATTTCTGTGAAAGTGTTCCCAAAAGAAATTCAAAGGGTGTCTCCAATTATCTAACCAATGCAATCCAGATAAAATTCATTCTATTTAATCTACCCCAGACTGGTTCAAATGGATGAAAGCCTTACAGTTTTCTCCATGCAACCTCAAACTAATCCAAGTGACTTAAATTGGTCCAAATTATATTTTCACACAAACTATCAATTTAATATCTGACCTTCAAAGTTGATATTATTATTTTCTTTTTACAGATGAAGAATAGCAGATAGATAATATGGGATAAAAAAACAAAAATAGTAATGGCTTTGACATGAGACTGCTCTGCTCTGTCACTCTGAATCTGGACACATTCCTCATCCACTCTAAACATCATCTCAAAAGGGATGTCTTAGATACATTCTCCTTGCTAAGATACAATACTCAATACCCATAACTGTAAGGAGAAAAGGTTTATTTTGGCTCACAGTTTGTAGAGGTTTGAGTCCATAGTCAGCTGGTTCCAAGGCAGAGAAGCATGGCAGAGAAGGATTGCTTATGACCTGGCAGCGGGAAGCAGAATGAGAGCTTAGAGGGGTATGGGGAAGAGATAGACCCAGACCACACCCCTAGTGACCCATCTTCTCCTACCAGCATCACATGACACATTCCAACATCATATTTAGCTATAAACCCCATCAGTGAATTAATCTCAACTGATGTGTCATGGCTCCATGAGCCAATCACCTCCCAAAAGCTCCACCATGAGCACATGGGCTTTGGAAGGACAAGATATAAACCATGAACATTCTGCCCCTGGCACCTAAGACTCATTCACATCCCTTTCTGCAAAATGAATTTAGTCCATCACCAAGAGTTGCCAGTCTTAACAATTTCAGCATTGCTGAAAAGTCCAAATCCAGTCCCCTCTGAAATTTAAGGCAAAGTCTTAGCTGCAAACCTCTGTAAAAATGAAAAGATTAAACACTTTCAATATACAGTGGCACAGGATAAACATCCCCATTACAAAAAGTAGAAATAGGAGGATAGTAAGGAGTGGGACCAAATCAAGACCAAAATCTAGTAGGGCAAAAATTAAATCCCATAGTTCCACATCTAGGACCCAGGGCAACCTGTGGCAAGATGCATACTCTCAAAGGTTGGGCAGTGTAACCCTTTCAGCATTGCTGGTGGCTTCTCTCTTAGGACAGCTTCACACATTCCTTGAAGCTCTACCTAGTCTTTCCATGGCTTTTCCAACATCCTGGAGTCTCCACTGCATGAGCTTCACCCTCCCAGCTTCAAGAACTGCCTTCTCAGGAGTACAGTGCCTTTTGAAATCTGCGTAGAAACCTCCCTGACCTTGCATTAAGGCTTGTGACTAGATAACCACACCCTGAAAAGCCTTATGCAGTCATAGGTGGGGCTTTTCAGAGGTGGCTAGATTTAGATTGTGTGATGCTAGCACTGTGTGTGATTACTAAATTAGTCCACTGATTGGCTTGGCATAGCTCTAAATGTTTATAATCGGAAGGTCCACTCTGGGTGTGAGTGCTACCCACTCAAAAGACATGTGGCCTGGATATACTAAAAGAGACAGAAAGAGGGCTGATGTGGCTGCTTGCTACCTTCCTGCCTTCTGCCTGCCATAAACTGTTTCTCCTCTGCAACTCCCCTCTGCCATGCCACCCTGCCTTGAGGCCTGCCAACTATGAACTGAAACCTCTACTGTGAGCTACAATAAACTTTTCCTCCTTTAACTTTGGGTGTCAGGTATTTTGTCTCAGCAGTGACAAACTCTTGCATTCTGAATGCCTATGAAGCCAATACCACATGGATGATGCCAAGGTCTACTGACAGCTGGAAGAGTAGCTAGGCTTTCCTTTTATCTTGGCCATAGAGGTCAAGTACCCAGATGGCTGAGTAGTATGCAGAGTAGAATGCAGAGACACAAATTCCCAAGGGGGCCATCATTCTGGAACATGGTGCCCTGAGGCTCTCTTCTCAAAGCTAAGTCTTTCACCTTTGCAATTTTGAGCATGGAAAAGGTGGAGCCATGTTTCATCACATTCCTTCAAGACATTTTTCCTACTACCCTGTACCAAAGTACTTAACTTTGTTTTAATGTAAATCTTCCCAGCAATCAAGTTCTCCTCTACTCCATCTTTTCAGGCACCAACTTTACCAGAGCTTCTTTCCTGGTGAAACTTGAAACTTTTTTTTCCTTTGGTACTGGGAATCTAACTTGGGACTGTGCACTTGCAAGGCAGGCAGTGGAACCACTGAGCTAAATCCCCAGCCCAAAACTTCTAACTTTTTAAAATCATTCAGCTGTACCTTTTGGTCTTGATTCTCAAAGTAGGCTGGCTCAAAACCCCAAACAGTAGCCATACCACCATCTCAACTGTAGACTGTATTAAAATTTCTTCCACCTGAATGATTAGTCTACCACCCTGTTATGCCTCCCACAATGTCCCAAAACAGGAGGAAGATGTAGACAAATTTCTGCCAGACACACAAATTTTCTCCACACACACATGGCTTGGAGTCCAATGCAATTCTTGTTCCCAGCTGAAACCTCTTGAGCCTGGTCTTTATTGGCTGCATTTTTATCAGCACCTTGAGCTCTGACCAGCATCTCCCATCAAGTTCATCTTACAGTATTTTAGGGCTGCTTCTCTAGCATCTCCAAACCTTTCCAAATTCCTCCCTTAAAGTCACTTCTCCAAAGGACTCTGAACCATATGGTCAGGTAGCATCACAGCTATGACTCCATTTGTCTGGTACCAAATTTGTCATTATTTTCTCATCACATTTTGGCTCACAGTCTATAGAGGTTTTAGCCCATAGTTGGCTAAAAGTTGTCCAAGGCAAAGACAGCATGACAGATGGGCATGGCAGAGAGGGCCTGCTCATGGCATGGTAGTAGGGAAGCAGGGGTGGGGACCAAATGTATATTTTCTTGAACAAACAACCTATATACTACAGGAAAAAAAAGTATGCAAACTCAAAACCCATACAAAAATGTCTGCTGGAACATCACTAGTAATTATTTAAAAATCAGAAACAAAATGTACACCAAGAATGTCTACACTTGATCTTAGCCTTTGGCTGAGAAGTGATACCAAGAGTGTCTAAATTATAAGGTTGAGGATACCTTTTCTTAAATGCTTCAGACAAGAAAAAGTATCTGATTTTGGACTTTAGATTATTCACATATAAAAATGAGATACCTAAGGGATGGGCACCAAACCTAAAAAATAAATTCATTTGTTTCACAAACACTATATAACACATAGTCTGAAGGTAACTGTATACACTATTTTTTTAGTGTGCCTGCATTTTGACTGTAACACATCACATGAAGTATGGAATCTTCCATTTATAGCATCATGTCAGCACTCAAAATGTTTCAAATTTTGGAACATTTCAGATTTGAGATTTTCAGATTAGGAATGCTCAATCTGTACTCGTATGATAAAATATCTAAGAAATATTATTGGAAAATGCAAATTCCAAAACAGTATGCTTATAACTCCATTCTTTTAAAAAAATCCTATGATTTCATATATGCATTTAGAGATCTAGAAGGATATACATCAAACTACAGAAAGTGGTAGCCTTGGTAAGTGATAAACTGGTATGACTATCACCTCCTATTCCATATATAACGTGTGGTATTAATATTTCACAATAGGTACATATTACTTAATTCTTCTAAAACATTCAATTAAAAGAGAAAACCAACTAACCTGAAAGCTAGCTAATTCTAAGTAGCACTAAAAAAATAAGGCAGAGACAAGGAAACGTGGAGGAGAAGAAAAGGTTCAAAAAAAATGTAATCGAATAAGCCAATAAGGCTACATTTACAGAAGCTACATTTACAGAAGAACCTAAATCTAGTGTATAAAGAAAAACTTTATCATCTAACTTCCCCTTTAATGGTAATTTCAGTAAAGCACCAGAAAAAAGAGCCAACTTGAATCTAAAGTCTATGTAACAGAGGATTACATATATCTTTAAACATAAGAACCACAACTTGCACTTGAAGAGGGACAGCAACTGAGAACATGATGCATCCTGTCTCATGCATGCTCTGAGGCAGACACTGAGAGTAGAATGATGGGTAGAATTTTTGCACAATTTAACTGCCATTTTCTATTTTACTCTTTTAGCCAAGCTTAATTCAATTCACATAAATTAAATACGAAATAACTCCACCATACTTTCATCCAGCCCAGAGTGCTGGTTATCAATTAAGACTACTTTCTCCTACTAAAACTTCAGGCTTTTCTTCTAACTGTACTATATTTGCAGAACTTGGATATTCCTGGGTCTTAACCCTAGTTTCAGGAACTCAATTTCTATCCTTTTGTTTATGTCCATATGCCTGACATGAGAACTGAAGGAGCCTTACCAACCAGTGTCCAAGTGATACCTTACTGGAGACCCCTGCAGTTAGGTTCCCGTTTTCTACCCAATATATGAGCCTCAGTAGGTGATCACTCATAGTTCAGTCCTCCACAATGGGGGCCAACTGCTGGAAACCCCTGCAATTAGGTTCATTTTCTACCCACTACATGAGCCTGAGTAGGCAATCACTCATAGTTCAAGCCTGCACAATAGAGGCCAATTGCTGGAGACCCCTGCAGTCAGGTTCCAATTTCCTGCCCAGTACATAATGCAGGCCTGAGGAAAAACTGAAAGTGAGAACTAAGAGAGACACAAAGCAGGGTGCCAGGACAACCAATGTCTATGCAACCAACAAAGGCACTGCCCAATCCAAGCCACTAATTTTTATTGGTAATCAACTGGGGTAAAAGCGAGCTACTTGAGAGGATGTATAGTCATGCAATTTCTGTGGAAATAAATGTAAGCAAAGCTGATGAGGGGTATAAGATTAAGAGCCTTGGAATGGCTGCTGCCATCCTGATAAATAACTTCCTTCTTCACTTAAAGTTTCCATTTCCTACCTCACACATCACCAGTCGTAAGTAAAACTGGCTCACGAACAAGGCTTGTCCATATAAGGAATGAATATGCAAGAATGACAGAGTGATTGCCCAGGCAAAGGGACCCCAAGCCTTGGCACCCCAATCCTCCCAGCCGACAACTCGTGTCCATTCGCCCAGACGTCTCTATTGTGTCCACCACTCATCAATAGGTAACCAGCCTTTATTTGCCGGTTTGTCGGTCTGGGTTTCAATTCCCACAGCGGAGACTCCGCCTGTGGCAATGACCTCTCCCCCTCCTCTAGGAGACTTGGCGTGTTCCCGGACAACTGTGGCCTCCAACTGAAAACTCCTGAGCTTAGGTCCCAAGTCTCCCCGGCCCTGTGGCCTGGTGTTCCATTCCTGAATGGTGACGACCCGCTCTAGCAGTGCTGTTTTTGCAACTCTCTTGTCCCTCACTCCACGTCTCAGTGAGCAGCGACAGAAATATCCTTTCCCCTCGCCATGGGATCGAAACAGTCCGTTTAGCTGACTCCCCCCTGTGCTGCCTACTCAAAAATCTCATGGTTCTCGGCCTCAGGCCAACTTAAACACCTTATTAGGCTTTCTACCCAAATTTGGCCCCAAAATTTGTTAGATAACCAAAATAAGTGGTCACCTAATGGCTCTTTCGATCCCTCACTTATACAGGATCTTTACAACGTCTGTGAGTGCATGGTAAAAATGGAGTGAGATTCTCTATATTCAGGGTTTTTCCTTCTTAAAAACTATGCCTTCCCTCTATTCTTCTTGTCAGCTTGCTACTAAAACCTTAAGATCTCCCTCTGCCCCTGAAAAATTTGACCCAGCAGATAAGCCTCCTATCACTTTGAGACCTCCATCATCCTGCCCTCCCTCTTCCCCTTCTCCACGTGCCTCTTCCTCTCCTCCCACCTTGTAAACCGCCATCACCATCTAGCGACTCTGACCCTACATCCAACTCCAGGCAGGAACTTTGTTATCATTCCCTCCTCTGGCTAATTGACAAATGTACCTTTCATCTTCAACTTAAAATAATGTTTGACAGTGTTTGGTTTCTAGATGTTTAACTGATGTGTTTAAAACATTTCTTTTAAATTACTAATTCTTAAAATTTAAATTATGGATTAACTTGACCTTCTCTCTACTTTCTGCTTACAGATTTCTGACAATAACTATAACACAAGATTATGTTACTGTTATAAAGCACTTTTTTATTCCTTCTCATCTGAATTACAGGAGATCTCTGTTAATTGACCTGCAAAAGTTTTGACTAGCCTTAATTAAAAGAGATGTTATAATTCAGTTGGCTAAGTACATTTGCGTGCACTCTAGATTCATAAATTGTCTTATATATTTGTCTATTTTTAAAAGTGTTTGTCCAATTATATTTTTTAATCAAAATGATATCAAAGATACAAACTGTTAATTTTTTTTTTTTTTTTTTTTTTTTTTTGTTATTGAACTCGGGTCCTTGTGCTTGTGAGGCAGGCCACCGAACCGCTGAGCTAAATCCCCGGCCCCAAACTGTTAATTTCTACAACCTGGTTTTACAAGTTAAATAAAAACATTGTCAAGATAATTAAATATAAACTTTTAGGTTTGGGTACACTCCTGTTGGTAAATAAAGCAGCTGCTCAGAAAAGTTTATGCTGGTCTTTGTTCACTAATGGGAGCCCAATAATTTTCATAGCCTTACAGGAAGATACGACTTGTTAAATATGTTGTTATAAAATGTTTACATTGGTTATCATCAAAGGGTTGAGTTCTAAATATTTTATCGTGGTATGTTTATAATGGTCATCTTCAAAATATTTTCTGTGAAAAAATAAGGAGTTATTAAAAAAGGATCCTTTTAGTACCAAGCTATATTACAGGACATAAGATTTCATATAACTGCAATAATTATTATTGCTACTTTTCTGGTGTACAAAATGTATTCATGCTGTCGGACCATGAAGGTCTTCCAACATACTGTTTATGGCAATAACCTTTGATCCAGGTATTCGCCTTTCTCTTCTGCTCCACTTATTCATGATTACAGGTACATTTGTAGGCCCATACACTTTCCTTAGATGGCATCCTATCAAAAGGTAATAAGTAAGTTTACTAGGTTGTTTTTGTTTTTATGTATTTTAGAGAAAAATAAATATATTTAACTATGGCTATTTTATACTAAGATACATATCTAAGTTTACTGCAAAGATGTCATGATTATCATGCTAAAATATTATTATTATGTGTAATTCCTGATTACAAGTTTTTTTCTGTTAGTATTCTACAGAAAATCAACCATGACTGATAAAAATAATAGCCCTCTAACTGTATTTTAGATCCCATGGTGCTTGCTATCTAGATAAAGTTATGATAGTTAAGCTCCTACTGTACTACTGATGTCACTGATCTTCTCTTCTGGGTGTTCAACCACCAAAAGGCAAAGACCAACACTGAAAAGTAACTGGACTAAGAAGACCGCCAATATTTCAGCCCAGGCCCTCCAAGGTCATCAAAGATCCAAGGTATGAAGGAACCTTTTCTACAACACCTTACATCTTTGGTAAATCACCCAACCTCCTCAACAGGGAGATTGCTGGACACCAGAGGACAAATGTAATGTGTGCTAAAGGAAGGCCATCAAGAAAAAATCTCCCACGCTTTCACTAAAAGCACCATGATCAAGCAAAGCTAGGACCCATCCTAATAGCTGACACTGATAAAGGAGCTGAGAGGCTCTCTGCATGATTCCAAAATAATGCCTAGAGAGACTTAATTGACCTTGATGGATAGCAAGAGGTTCATATTGATTAACACAGGTCTCATTTTAACTTGGTCTTAAACACCCAGCAGAAAAGAATAACTAAAAGAGGCAATCAATAAACAGGCACTAGTGATAAGACTTTTGAGACCCATTACTCCACCTCCCTATAAAGGGATAGATCTCCAAGTGGTAAACCAGATAACCCAGTCTCAAAACAAGGCTACAATACCTATTTAATACCACCGTCTACTACCTCCCTGTCAATATATCACACTGTTAGATGTTTATGTCTGTTTACCCCCACTCATTCACTCCAATTCCCATCCCCCTAGATTTTAACCTGATTGTCTCAAATACTGGCAATTTATCCACAGTTCTGGGACCCTTCGCTACAGGTCTCCCATTCCCTACATAAACCACTAACCTGACATACACAGGGCAAAACGACATCACTTGCCTCACTTATTCCCTCTTTATCTCAGAAGAGCACCCTGTCTGCCTATCCAATGGCCTACACTTCATATGCAGCCAGGAGGCACTCTAATGCCTCAACTAATCTAAAATTTTCTGTTGCATAGCATTTCTCAGCCACCCTTGACCATCTATATGAAACCCCAGATGTTTAAAAGGATCCTCCCACAGTCAAAGGTCAACAAGAGGGTGGCCCCTTCCTGGTCCCTTTCTTGATGAAAGCAGGGGTCCTCACTGGCATGGCAATGGGTATATCATGTATCTCTACCTCTACACATTTCTATCAGGCATTGTCAATAGAAATCTTAAAAGACATGGACAAAATAAGCCAATCCCTTAACACAGTCCAAGACCAGAAATTTAACCCCCGTCCTAGGGTACAGTACTCAACATCCTGCTTGCCTTTACTTCCTGGGCTTATTTCCTGACTTCTTTGTTTTTCAAATGTACATTCCAAACTGGACCATTTTCCTTTCCTTTCCTGATCTGGTTAACACAAAAACAGGATCTAAGTTCAAACTCAAAAATTAAATCACTTCAACGAATCTCCAAGGACAACATGGAATTTTCTGTTCTAGAGATCTCACAAATTACAACATTCTCTATTAATTCACAAGGAGCAGATTAAGTCAGAGAACACCTACTTCTTTAATTCTGAGGTCTGCATCCTCTCAGACTGTCAAAATATATAATCCAAACAAGGAATATTTATTCAGTGTCCATAATTCAGGTTACTGTCTTAGCATTTCCCTCACAGTAATCCTTTAAAGCACTATCCTCATTTTACAAAGTATGATTTAGAGGTTAAGAAGTTAAATGGTTTTTCAATCTTGGAAAATTGGTGGAAACTTGAAGTCAAATGTATGTATTTCATTTCCCCATGTACTCTGAATCACTATTCTGCCTCTAAAAGAATAGAAAAGTATATAGAAATTTACTAAATCTGTGATCTCAGACATTTTGGTTTCACCCTCTAACACTTAGAAATTACTGAGGATCCCAAAGAGCTTCTAACTATGTGGGTTCTATCAATATTTACCATTACTAGGAATTAAAACACTAAACCTAAGTATAGGAATTAAATTACAGATAATATTTAATCTAATGCATGTTAATGTTTTGAAAATAATTATGTTTTCTTAAAGACGATGAGTGAAAAGAATTGAAACTGGAGATTAGGGCACAGCCAGCCAGCTGGGCAAGTGGGTGTGACCTGTCAGTCCAGAGATCAGGAGACATGTGCCCAAGCCCTGCATCTGGAAACCCTCAGAAAATGCTATCTTTAATTCTTCTAGTAAGCGCTAAAGCAGATTTTTAACAGGTGGACATAGACCCAACATGGGAGATACAAAAGACCGCTGCTATTAAACTGGTAGCTACAGTTACCTCTTTCAGTGGCCACTCTGCAGGATGTAGTTCCTTTTCCCAGAACGTATTTTTCCCCTACCTTTAATATCTTTAATAAACATAAAACCTCTCTACCTTTTTTTTTTTTTCAGGTACTGGGAATCAAACTGAAGATCTTTCTCTTGCCAGGCAAGCATGGAGCCATTAAGCTAAATCCCCAGCCCTCACTACACTTTTTGCTTGTCTTGACAAATTTATTGTTCAGGAGAAAGAAAGCACCTCTAGAAGAAGACTCCAGAACCACACAGCCTGGTAATGAATGACATTCATTTTCTGCACATTGTTTAAATGTCTGGTTTAATTCAAACCAGGAAGATTTTTATACCTGTTCCTACATTTAATGTGCTGCAGTATGTTCTGGCTAAAGTATATGAAGAAAACTTGATCTTATACCGATAGGTAGTTTTAAAAAAAAGTATTTTAAAAATATTTTTGGATAACTGGGTTTTTTAAAACTTTACTTTACTTACTACTCCAAAAACATTAAGTTGGGGCATTCTGGTTCTGAGGCAAGACAGAAGTGGAGACAGGTAGAAAGGAGAAAAGGAAAATCAGAAGCTTGGAATTATATTTCTGGGGAAAACTGCAGCTTCAGGTTACAAAAGTTGCTTAAGCCTTTTTCTCTTCCAGGACCCCCCACCCCCAAAAAAATCCCTAAGATTCTAAGGACATAATAACCCTGTAAATTGGGCTTTTCACCTGTAAATTATATTTCTTGCCATAGATCTCTACCTCAACCCTCAAGGAAGAATATTGGTGAGCAGTATATCTCAACTTCATGTAAACAGTTTGCATTCTGACACAGCCCAGCAGATGGGTAGCATAACACAGTAGGGGTACACATCTTAGATCACCCATCTTGAAGATGTCTCCAAGCTCCATAGATATACCCGGCTCAAGATCATAAGGCACCTCTCTCAAGGGCCCAAACTCTATTTCCTTTAGTGTCTACTTTTAAAATTTGTCTATTCCTGCATCCCCACACACACAGAAAAGAAATATATAAGTCTCATATTTTCGCAATTTTGATTTCTTTTTTTTGTTTTTGTTTTATTTTTTTGGGACAGGGTCTCACTATGTAGTTGAGACTGACCTGGAACTCACTATTTAGCCCAGGCTGGTCTCAAACTCACAGCGATCCTCCTTCCTTAGCCACCATGCCTGGCTGTGCAATTTTGATTTCTAAACATAGCTCAAAACAAACTTTCACACAACCCAAGGTAACATAAACAAAGATATTTACTATGATATTGCTTGATGTAACTGAAATTAATTCAAATATCCTTCAATTGGGGGAGTAATAATTCTGATGCATGCATGTTTATGGTACACTTGATACGATTTTGAAAATGGTAAACTAATGCGATTATGATTTAATTATGACACATCTATATAGCACTCATTGGTCTGAAAACAAATACAACTTAAAATGAGAGGAACAAAATAAGTTTTAGAATTATAGTTTTCTAATATATTATTTTCTTTTTTAATACCCGAGAGTAAATAAAAACCAAGCAATGATACTAGTTTTCTTTCTATACACATGTATACTATATACATGTGTTTTAGAGATTTAAATGCATGGACCAGAAGAATATATACCAAAGTTATGACTGTGTCTACCTCTGTAATCACAGAACTGGGCAAGAGAATAAAGGCTGTAATCCTGTATTAGCTTAAATTTTTTTTGTACTGGGGATCAAACTCAGGTCCTTGCACTTTCGAGACAGGCAGCAGAACCACTGAACTAAATCCCCAGCCCATGTTAGCTTAAATTTTGAATTAAAAATAAAAACATTTTTTAATTCTCAAAAAAATTTAAGGAGTCAACCATCCTCACTGGAGGGAAGATAGCCTCTTTAATAAATGGTATTGGAAAAACTGGATTTCAACTTGCCAAAGATTAAAACTAGATCCCTATCTTTCACCATGTACTAAACTAAAATCCAGGTGGATTAAAGGACAAAATATTAAAACAGAAAACACTGAACTTGCTGGAAGGTAAATTAAGTAGAACTCTTGAAGACACTGGCATAGGAAAAGACTCAGTAGCACGGGAACTAGCAAAAATAATCAACAATTGGGATCTCATCTTTGATAAAAGCTTCTGCGCTGCAAGAGAAATCACCAACAGAGCTAAGAGACAACCTATAATGTGGGAAAACATTTTTATCAGCTGTTCCTCAAACAAAGGTCTACTATCTAGACTATATAAACAATTCAAAAAGATCAGACCCCTCCCAAATAAAGACCCAATTAAAAAACAGACATCTGAAATGAGCAATATTTCTCAGACAACTAAGTAAAAGCAGCAAATAACACACCACTGGTCATTCAAGAGATGCAGATGAAAACAACACTGAGATTCCACCTCACCCCACACAAAGAATGGCTGCTATCAAGAAATCAAACAATAACAAATGTTGGTGGGGCTGTGGAAGAAAGGAACCCTTCACTGTTGGTGAGAGTGCAGACTGGTGCAACCACTGTGGAAATCAATATGGAGACACCTCAAACAACTAGGATTAGAAGTCCCATTTGATCCAGCTATTCTTCTGCTGGGTATCTTCCCAAAAAAATTTAAAGAATCATACCACAGTGATATATGCTCATCCATGTTTATAGCAGCAATTTGTAACAGCTAAAACTTGGAAACAGCCCAACTGCCTATCACTGGAGACCGGATTAAGAAGATATGACTTTTTCATAAAATGGAGTAATACTCAACCATAAAGAATGAGAAACTAGAGACATATAGAGCTAACTGGATGCACATTGAGGCCATACTCAGTGAAATTAGTTAAGACACGTGTAAATATGGGAGTTTCTCTGGTATGAAAAACTAAAAATGTAAATAAGGATCAAAATGTATAATTGATATTGTGTAATAGGAAGAAAAGGTCTAAAAGAGTAGGGGAAGTGGGAGGGGTAGGGAAAAAAGGTAAGAAGGCAAAAGAAAAAATATGTGAAAAGGAAAAACATGGAAACAATATCTTTGTAAACTGGGAAGGGTGTGAAGGGAGGGCTTAGAAAAGGGGAAAAAATAAGAACCAAGATGTCATGTAAAGATGCAAGATCCCTGATGAATGTAACTGTATTATATACCTAAAATGTACCAATTATCTAAAAAGAGATAGCAAAAGTAAACAAAAAAATTTTTTAAATTTAAGATTATCTACACATATCCACTCCCTATGATGAATATAATCATTATACACTGCAAAGATGTAAAGTACTAATAAAAATTATAAAAAACTTGTCTAATCCATTTGTCTCTTACTGACATGTCCCAAAAATTCTATTCCCATGGTAGGAATCCATGAGCCTGCAATTTAATTCTACAGGTAGGGTAGGTTTAGGAACTTCCTAGGACACTCTCCACAGTGACAATGCTTGTTTAATTTTGGGGATGGCTAGTTCAAACCCAAGGCCTCACATATATTAGGCACAGGTAGCTTCCTAAATAACGATTTCCAGAGTGAAACCCAAAACTATCAATGAACCTCTCATATTGACTGTGTTAAGACTCATTGGCAGTGAGGCACAGAGACACACACCTCTAATCCCAGCACCTAGGAGACTGAAGTAGGAGAATTGCCATAAATCTGTGGCCAGCCTGGACTACATAGTGATAAAAAAAAAAAAAAAAAAAAAAAAAAAAAAATCACTGGCTTAAGTATTTTTATTTCCAGAGAAGATGGAAATAAACCCACTGTATCTAATTGTTTACAATTAAAATTTCCAGAAAAAAAATACAAAGAACAGCCACTAAGGACTCCAAAGAAAAGGTAAATTAATAGCAAGCAGGTTAGGGAGAGAAATCAATTAGAAAAAAACACCAAAATAGCAGCAATACACATCCTTATGATTCCCTCTACCACCACCATTACCATTACCACCACTACCACCACCACCACCACCCCACTTTATTTCCTGGCTTTGACCAGAAAATAGGCAGGCAGAATAAAGAATTGTATAGCAGGTGCAGTCAGAAGAAAAACAAACTTAATATGCTCCTTAAGAGGATATTTGCCCAAAAGATGGAGGAAAGGGCTCTTAAAAAGTCAGAAGGTACTGGTGTTAAATCTCTGGAGTTTTCCTTTCCTTTCCTTTTTCCCTTTCCCAGCCTTGTCTCAAGGCCAGCCTCGGGAAAGGATTTACACTGCTTTCACAATGATGGAAGGTGGCACATTATTAAGACCTCAAGAGAAAAACTTGCTCCTCTTGATAAATGAAGAACAAAATGAGACTGAGTGGTAGCAAAAGGTGAGGGAGGTACTCTTTTCTTTATTTTCTCTCTCCTATCACCACCTTACCTGAATGTAGGTGCAGCAAAGCCTAGAAATGGGCAACAACAGGGGAGACAAAAATTCTAAAAGAACCTAATCTTTCTAGCCAGAGGAACCAAGCAAGGGATCAAAAGGAGCCAGCAAACACTGAAAAAAGTCTCAGACCTCAACATTAGTCTGTATTATAAAAATTAAAGACTCCAAAGAGCATGACAGAATTCCGGGAGGCTAAGGGAAGGGAGGAAGATGACAAATTCAAGCCTAGCCTGGGTAATTCAGCAACTCAGTGAGACCTTGTCTCTAAATAAAAAATTAAAAGGGGGTTGGATATATAACTCAGTACAAAGGTCCTGGGTTCAATCCTTAGTACTGCAAAACAGAAACAAAAACACGACAGACAGAAAAATTGCTATTGTCTCACTTTCCCCACCTTACCCTATTACCAGAAAGAGATTTTAAAAACACACTAGCATAGTATCTAACAACTCAATTAGATATCTTAGGAAATCTAATCTTAGGAAGATGTGTCTAGCCCCCTCAAAGTTCCTTGCCTGAGAAAACTCAATACTGGCATTACATGCCTGTAATCCCAGCACTTGAAGAGGTTGAGGCAGGTGTTAGGCCTGCCCTAAATCAAAAGGGAAAATAAACAGGCTGCTTTTAACAAATACCAGCAGCTTCCCAGTAAGTGATGTAAATGGAGTAAAAGAATATGCTTACAACTCCCTGGTGTGAAAGCCCAGTAATCGTATACATATCTATCCAGACCATCCTTGGGCAGCTAAGTCATAAATGTCACCGGAGATTCCGCAGCCCCTTTAATACCAATATATGCCTAATTCCTTTCCCAGTTAAGTGCTAATATCTCTCTCCCCCGGTGTTAGCCCATCCACTCAGGGATGAAATCTCTCCCAGTGAACTGCCACTCTCTCTCTCTCCCTTCCCATGCTAGCCATTAGAATCCCCTTGACCTTAGTCCCTGTCCCTGTACACTGGAATAAACTTTTCTTTTTCTCACAATGGCGAGCCTTCTTTTATTGACAAGTGTATTCTGTATAACAGCAGGAGCATTACAGATTCAAGCTTAGCCTGGGCAACTCAGCAATTTAGAAAGACCTTGTCTCAAAATAAAAAATAAAAAAAAACTATGAAATGGGCTGGGGAACCAGGGATTAGTTCAGTGATGCTGCCACCTATCTTGCAAGTGCAAGGTCCTGAGTTCGATCTCCGGTACCAAAAAAAAAATAGAAAGAAAAAGAAAAATGAGGTGGATATGTAGCTCAGTGCACAAGCCCTGGGTTCAAGGCACAGTCCCACAAAAATAATAGTGAGTTTGTTCCCTCCAGGTAAACGCCAATTCACAAACCGTAGTCTGTGAATTTGTGATCTATTCACATTGACCAACCTTCCATCATATCATTCAATGCCTTTCTTATAGCAAGCTTTAAAAAAAAAGACCCTTTGTTTTGGCAAAGACAAGATCAGTTTACACTGAATTAATTTTAAGTTATTAAATAAAAGCTATTTTACTACTTTAATGTCTAGCTTTTAACTGTTTATCTTTGACATCTACATTGCAGTTATGAACTCACACAGGTACTGTTCTAGACTTCCTCAAGTTGAACATATATAATATACCTGAAGAAGCATTACAAAGGCACTAAGGACTGAACTGAAGAATAAACACTACCCAAGCCCGAGGTTATTCCTGAGTAGTACATATGCCAAGAGATGTAACAGCACAGCAAACATTTAGAAAATGAAAATGATTTTGAAATTCATTCTAAATTGAAAATACTATCAGTAAAACAATGAATTTGATACACCTAACCTGCTAAACATCATAGCTTAGCAAAATAGTTTACTATTGGTCATTCTGTGCCTGAGTAGTGGTTTGCTATTGCTGCTCAGCATTACAAGAGAGTACCAGTATGTATCACTAGCTAAGGGTAGGAAAATATCAAAAGTCAAAGTACTATTTCTATCTAATGCCTATCGCTTTTACACAATCTTAAGGTTGAAAGATTGAGGGCTGGGGATTTAGCTCAGTGGTGCTGCCGCCTGCCTTGCAAGCGTAAGGTCCTGAGTTCAATCCCCAGTATTAAAAAAAAAAGATTGCAAGTCAAACCATCATCAATTAGAAGCCATGTGAATTAAATCTCTAAAGCAATCACTAAAAATACAGAATTAAAGCCAGGTGTGCTGGTGCATGTCTGTAGTCCATTATTCAAAAGGCTAGCCAAGGCAAGTTGGAGATTGCATGAGCCCATGAGTTTCAGACTTGCTGGACAACACAGCAACCTATCTCAAAAAATTAATTTTTAATGTAAAAACTTAAAATAGAAAAAATATATATAGCCAAAACCCAGTAATTACAATGGATACTTTTTAAAAAGTCAGATGTGGTAGCGCATGGTTCTAATCCCAGCTATTTAGAAGGCAGAAGAACCCCAAGTTTGAGGCCAATATGGACTACTTAGCAAGATTCTTTGCCAAATAAATTTTTTAAAAGGACTGGATATGAACTCAATCCAAGAGATAACAAGAATAAAAGTCACAAGTAGCACACAGATAACAAATAATACCATAGACTAAATAGCAAACATATCAATAACTACTATTATGGTTTATAACTGGCTGTCATGCCCCTCCAAGAACCTTCTAGGCATGGCTTTTGGAATGTGACTGGGTTATGGGAATTTATAGATGATTTGTTAGGAAGTGGGGTCTGGTCAGAACCTCGGTTACCAGGGGCATGGTCTGGAAGGTTCTCTTTCCCAGGCTTCTTTCACACTCTCTCTCTCTCTCTCTCTCTCTCTCTCTTTCTCTCTCTCTCTCTCTCTCTGCTTGTCTGCCAAGCTGTGAGCAGTTTTCCTCTGCCATGCTGTCTTGTCTCACTGCCAGTCATTCTCTACTGAAACATGAGCCAAAACAAACCTCTCCTCCTTTAATTTATGGGTGTAGAGTACTGTGTCTCAGTGAAGAAAATTAAAACATTCGTCAAATTAGATTATTAAGAAGATTCAACAGGTATGGTGCTGCACATATATAATCCCAGCACTCACTAGGCTAAAGCAGGAGGATCACTTCAAGTTTGAGGCCAGCCTGGGCTACACAGTGAGTGCAAGACCAGCCTAAACTACACAGCAAGACCCTATCTCAATCAATCAATCAGACTCAACTGTTATTAAAAATCCATTTCAAATGTGATATAGATATACCGAAGGTCAAAGGATCATACAAACACTCATCAAAAGAAAGAAGTGGCTCAAGAGATCAAAGAAAGAAAAAACTGAAAAAGGAAGAAATGTCAGCATATCAGAGAAAAAGTCTGTGTCATGAAACAAAAATAAAAAAGGTATCTCCTTATCAACTATTCATAATACAGAAATGATAGAACTTAAGAAAAAATGAAACAAAAAATTTCAATGGTAGTTGATGACTATAATTCTATGGCTGACGTTAACATAGGTGACCAACATCTAACAGCTACCCTCTACTCAAAAGGCAAGGAAAATTATTATTACATTTATGCACATTGTCTACCAAACAGTATGGAACTTTTTATTCAAAAAGTCATTTACAATTTAGATTAGGTCTAACAGACCAAAAAAATGGAAAAAAAAAAAAAAAACTGGATAGCAAACGCCAAAAAGGAAGGACATCCATCACTGTTGCCTTCACTACTATATATATATTTTTAAATAAAAACAATCCTACAACATTTATTGCCAGAGCAGTAATAACATAAGGGTAATGAAAATATGAAAAAATGTTTCACAAATAATCCCAGGGCAAACCACTTAAAACAGCTACATGTTTCACACGTTATCATAATTGCCACCTCACTTCACTGCTGTCTTAATTCACTGATCATTTCTAGTTGGAGACACTTTGTAGCAGAGCAATATTATTTCCTTTTAGCATGATCCGACCCAGTTGTTTTCTTGACTTTGTTTTAGAATGAATTTCTTCTGCATCATCTAATACAAGATTCACATATTCATCAAAGCCAGTAATACAGCCCTCTATCCGCATATTCACTTACTCATAGAGCCACACCTGAATCCGGGATCTATTGCGCAAGTATCTGAAGATGAGATTGATGGGCTGCACCATCACCTTCTGCACTTTCTGGCCCTGGCCTCAGTACGCCATGGCAAAATCTCACAAAGGATCACTATTATATTTCATGGGTAGACATTTTACTGAAATTATGCCACCCACAGTAAAAAAGGACAGTGTAAAGTGTGTTGTTCAAAGAAAGACAATAATGCAAAAAGAATTTAAAAAGAGAGTAGTTACTACTGTCAAGATTGTAACACTGGTTGTATACTGAATGTTCTAAGATACATAGAAAAATTACTGAACGAATTTGAATTTTTATATTTCCTGCATATTTACTTTATAAAAATTAACAAAAAATATGCGATTTTTGATCATCCTGTATTTAAATAATTGAACTGGTAAGTGTTAACATATTACTATCAGTTTAGCTCTATATACCTTCACAAACTGAAAACAATCCATATGCTCTTTATTGAGTAAATGGGTAAATCAGCTAGTTGATCCACATAATGGAGTACTACTCAGCAACGAAAAAGAATGAAATCCTGACTCACACAAGGGTGAATCACAAATGCATCATGTTAACTGCAAGAACCAGTAATTCAAAGGCTACATACGACTTTCTGGAGGAGGCAAACCTACGTGAAAAGCAGACAAATTAATGACTGTCACAGGCCAAAGCTTGACTACAAAGCATAATAGATTTCTTTTTCCATGAGAGAAATGATGGAACTGTTCTGTATTTATATTGTGGTAGTGAATGCAACTTGTAACAATTGAGTTTTGTGGATCTTCCAAATGTTAAAATCTTATACAGTATTAAATTTCTTTCTACTTCCAGGATCTCCAGAGTGAAAAATTCAACTAATATCCTAGTATTGAAAAAAGTTGGCTTTGTAGACCCCTAACAGATCCACTTCAGGAACATTTAAGAGAGCTACCAATCTTAACATACGAATAATACTAAACAAACCACCTAAAAAAGTTTTCTCAATCTACTTTACAAATTAGGTATAGCTGTACATCAAATACACTAAATTTGTCAAATCATTCAATCCACATATTATATATGAACTGAGGAAGGGTACTGTTTGCTATATATATAATAAATAATAGGACCCTTTTGGCAAGACCATTGTTATTTTCTGAGGAAAAAGGCATCAACTAGTGGTATAAAATTTTTCTGAAGGGAAATCTGTTCTACTAAAAATACAATTTTAAGAGCCTGCTGTACTTTAACACATATCTTAACGATTTCCTGTTTCTGATAAGAATCAGCTAAGTAACAATACCCAAGTGACTCAGTCCGGAAGTTTGGTGGGTTACAAATCAATCAGTAAACAATGAAGGGAGAAAAGTCCCCAAATAGCTAACACCTATATGCCAAAAGTAATACAAAAAGAAGACACGGCAACTCTAAGATGATTTTTATTCTACTCAATTTTCTAAGTTCTATTATCTTGTGATTTAAGTTTTTTGTTATTAAATACTAATCTTAGAATGAAAGAACCAAAAAAATTCATCACTGGGAAAACAGAAAAATCATAGATTTTTCAGAAATAAAGCCAAATTAAAATCAAGTTTTTGTCTTTTCTTTTTTTAAGTATAGGTCAATTAAAATGTCATCTTTGCTGGGGATTTATCTCAGTGGTGTTGCCGCCTGCCTTGCAAGTGCGAGGTCCCAAGTTCGATCCCCTTTACCAAAAAAACAAAAAACAAGGTGGCAAGTCGCCCACTGGAGAGGACAGAAGGGGAAGGGAAGGGGTCTCGGGACTCAGATGAGGCTGGGAGGGAACGCAGAGCTACCGGCCTCAGCTTCAGAGGCTGACAGAGCCTGACAGAGCTGAAAGGCCCGGAACTTGTGTGAGCGAGGGAGCCAGTGACAGTGACACGGGTATCACAGCCAGGCCTGAGTGGTCCGTGCACTCTGCACCAAGTGAGGCAAAGGCATCCTGATGCACAGCCGGTGAGCTTCGCAAGCAGGTTCAGAAGACCTTAGCACCCAGAGGAGGGGAAGCTTTGCCCAAAGACAGAGCAAAGAGCAGCTCAGACCAGCCTTGAGCCCTCAGGAGCCCTGCAAAGGGGAGAACTGATGCTAAAGTGGACAGCAGATTTCACATTTTAAATTTCGAGGCAGATCTCCATCCCCGCCCCCGAGCCCCAAGCTGCCCAGGCTGTTTAACCCCTGGGCACAAAGGATCCTCCTGCCTCAGCCTCCTAGGCAGCTGGGAATCAGGTGAGCCCACCATACCCAGCTGGAGACCTTTCTCGAGGCTCAGGAACTGGAACAACTTCAGAGATTCTCCCCCCAGCAGCTTCCCACTCAGATGAGGGAACTGGGAGCCTGAGGGCTTCGGGTCCTGTGAGGCCACCACAGGAAAGTAAGCGTGGCAGCACTGCCAGCTCCAGGGCCCCTGTCCAGGGAGCAGAGGCACTGTTACAAGAAGATGCTGTGCTTAATATTGAATTTCATACTTGCTGCAGAGAGAAAATAAATTCCATTTCTCCAAAAATAAATAAAACAAAAAGCTTGCTCTCAAAAATAATCACAACTACAATCCTATTTCTTCAACAAAGTTTTATAAAGAAGACATTATTTTCTATATGATTACTTTATCAGACATCACAAAATTTTACTCATTATCCTGTTACAAAAACTGACCCAAAATGACATTAAAAATGTATCACCACTCTACAATCTTAATATTGTAGTTTATATTACTTGAGGTAGAAACTACATTACCACTAAAAAAAGGCAATAAATAATCTTATAAATAATCTTGCTAAATAAGTAAATCTTCCTAAATGGGCAGATAATTACAAAACAATTATTACCACCCATAATGAAAAAGGATAGCATAATGAAGAATGTCATAATTAACACAACAAATATGGAGTACATTAATTGCTCCAACCCTATCTGGTAGGTAGCAATTAAAGATAAGTGGGCTCATAACCAACTGTAATATTTAAAATGTTTTTTAATTGTGATGAAACATTAGACTAACCCCCCCTCAAATTCAGACTTTGAAGTCCTAATTCCCACTACCTCAGAATGTAACTGTATTTGGATATATGACCTTTAAGGAGGTAACTAAGGTAAAATGAGGTCATTTGTGGGCTCTATCTAGTATGACTGACTTTCTTATAAAAGCAAATTAGAGGCTGGGGATTTAGCTCAGTGGTTCGGTGCCTGCCTTGCAAGCGCAAGGACCTGAGTTCAATCCCTGGTACCAAAAAAAAATTAGGACACCAAAAGACATGGAAAAGACAGCCGTCTAAAAGCCCAGAAGAGGAAAAAAATAAAATAAAAAATTTAAAAATAGCTCAGAAGAGGCTTTCAGAAGTCACCAACATTGGTGACACTTTGATGTCAAGACTGCTAATCTCAAAGTATGAGAAAATGAATTTCTATTGTTTAACACCCAAGATGTGGTACTTTATTAATGGCAACCCTAGCAAACTAATAAAATTCACATGAAATTACTCTCTGAATCATTTTTAATTATACAGTGCACTGCATTAAATATACTCGCATTGTTGCGCAACTATTACCATTATCCATCTTCAGAATGATTTCATCTTGCAAAACTCAATCTCTACTCATAATTGTTCTATATAGTCAAACTAGTAATCAAGAATAAACTACTAATCAAGAATAAAAGGATTAAAACACTTCAGACATACATTCTCAAAAACTTTAAATCCAACATTTATTCAGGAAACAAGAGGAGTAAATGCTTCAGCAAAATAAGGGTATAAAAAAGGAAGATATAGGATCTACTCCAACAGGGGAACTAATGACAAAAAAAAGGAAATTTCCAGAATGCCAGCAGAAGAAATTTAATTCTGAAGAGTCTAAATTGGAGTAGGATTGCAAATAAGAAAAACACGCGGGGATTTAACTCAGTGGTTCTGCTGCCTGCCTTGTAAGTACAAGGTCCCGAATTTTGATCCCCAGCACCAAAAAAAAAAAGTTAACACATTACGTGACTGACATGACAGTGTGAAAAATAACACAAATGTGAATCTTCTAAGAAAACTTATCTATAAGTAAAAAGTATTTTTAAATAAAGACTTCATATATTTTAATAAAAATGATGGTATACAAGATAGAAAATGTATGAGGGCAGGAGGCATAGCTCAGTGGTAGAGCACTTGCCTAGTATACAAGGTCCTGGGTTTGATCCCTGTTAAGTTTTAAATTGTTCTATGTCATTAACAACTATATATTCCTAGTACACAAAATATGGTCACTTGAAATCTCACATATATTTAACTTGCAATTAGCCATTAATATTTCAGTGGTTTTCACACTAATTGCTGCATTTTATTACAATTCCCTCATTTTCCATCTACTTATGTAATTTTTATTCAAAAAATAAGGTGAAAGATTTATACGATCTGAAGAGAAACTAGTGTTTTTTATCAAAAGTAGTTTCAGAATTTTTTCACTTAAATCGATTAAAGTTTATTATAGGATGGGAATGTAGTCAATGGTAAATAAAGCACGTGCTTAGACTATGCCAGGCCCAAGGTTCAAACCCCAGCACCCACAAATATACACACACAGAAACAGAAGAGATGTATTTATTGTGCCTCCTTATCCTGCTGACCTATAAGTAAACATGCCCATTAGAGTTACAGGGAAACAATCTATCTACTTAGAAATCCAGGCTACAAGAATGCAAATTCTACAGTACTACTCCACAGGCATCTCCATATACCTTGCCTACACACTTTCTGCTTCTGTGTTCCATATCACAGGAAATGGTATAACCATTAATCCAATTAAATCAACTCCCACAGCTTAAATCATGTCTTTTACCTTTTTCTTTGTGTGTGGTTAATTGGGATTGAACCTAGGGACTTATGCGTGCCAAGCAAGCATTTTACTGAGCTTACTTACACCCTTTTATTTTTCTAAGACAAGGTTTCGCTGCCCTGGCTCACTTTGAACTTGTAATCCTCCCCGCTCAGCCTCCCAGACTACTGGGATTACAGATGTGTGCCATCACATTCGGCCTTTTACTTTCTTAAAAGGACATGATATCTCATTCTCACTACCATTACCTTAGTAAGGAAGCTGACCAGCTGTAAGTGGTTTTGCTGTTTCCAGACTTAACTGTTCGAAGTATTTCACTGTGATACTGGGGAGGAGGAAAAAAAAATTTTCTTTTGCATCTGCAAGGCAGGCAGTGGAACCACGGAGTCAAATCCCCAGCCCTGGGGAGAAAAATCTTAAAAGATCTGAAATACGAATTCCTCCTTCAAATGCTTGCTAACTGGAACAGAAAACTAAATTAGAGATTCCGTATGTATTTGATCCGAGTTACAATAAACTTACTATTAGTCTTGAGTCCCTCAAAATCAAGGAAGAAAAAAATAAGAATTCTTTACTCTAACAAAATTTTGAAAGCAAACAAAGAATTCTGGGAAGATATAGCAAAATAGGAAGCAACAAGAATCTGTCTCCTGACCTACACAACAATTCTACTAACTAACATAACCTGTCTGATTTAATTATTTTGGAATTCTGGTCTACCCTGAGGTAAGTTTCAGGAGGTTTGGAAATAAACTGCTGTTAATTTCAACTTCAGCTATCAGATGGGCAGTGACTATCTACTGCCCAATATCTAGGCTGTCATGCACATGTTGCACAGCTTATGATAGCTAGAGCAGGCAATATAGATCCTGTCCTCCAATACCAGGGATCTGTGCTCCAATCACTGAATTTTTTTGTTTTTTTTTTTTTGTTGTTGTTGTTGTTCTCACCACTGGGGTACAGACACAGGGACAGGAAGGACTATCTTACTCCCACCCTGATTGTCTTTAAGTGCTACCCCATCGGTGTTCTGTTTTTCCCCTGGAAGCCAGAGATGAAAGAACAAGAGCTTCAAAAGCAACTTCAATGCCCAGAAAAAGGTGCAGGCAGGCTCAGAAAAGACAAACAGGCCTTAAGTTTACACCTCTGGTTGATTCTCAGCACAGAGATCACCTATAACAATAAACAATATTTTTAAGAAAGGCCAGAAGATAAGCAAGCAAATAACAAAACAATGAACTCTGAAGAGAATGAATCTGACTCTCAGAGTTACCACATTATTAGTTTCAAATGTGTATCTAATTTACAACAAGTTGGGCACAGTGGCAAATGCCTATAATCCCAGCATTCTGGGAGACTAAGGCAGGACTACAAATTTGAGTCCAGTCCGCGCTACTTGGCAACTCAGTGTGACTGTCTCAAAATAACTTGTTAATTTTTAAAGAGCATGGGAGATACAGCACAGTAGGAAGGCTATGGGGTTCAATCCCTAGTACTGTACTTAATCAACATGCCAGAGATAAGAAACAGTAAAATACGGCTTATCCAAAAGAAAAAAGCCAAGAAAAAGAATCAGATTATCAACTTACTTACTAGACAAAGACTTTTAAACATCGGTCTTAAAAGATGATCCAATTAAGAGGAAAACATGGAGAAGGGCAAGAAAATGATGCATAAACAAAATAGGAATACTAGTGAAGAGAAAATAAAAAGGAAACTAGAACTTCAGAAGCTGAAAATGTTAATAACTAAAGTGAAGAACTCACTAGGGAATGTAAAAGCAGATTTGAACAGGTGGAAGGAAGAAATGCAAATGTCAGGCTAGGATAAATGACATTGACACTGAAAATAGAAAAAAAGATTGAGGAAAAGTGAACAGAGGCCAACTTTGCTCACTCGTTACCACTTTCCTCAGATGATCCGTTTCTGGCTTGTCCAACCTCCTGGGGTATCCACTGCACCTTTGACTTCACACTCAAGAGCTTCACACTGCCTGGCCTCCCAGGCCTTCTTCAGAAATGTGGATGCAAGCCTTCCTGACTCCACAACTCTTGGGTTAAACACATACCTAAAACCAGCACCTTGGATGTCAAGGTCCGCCAGCAACTGGAATAATAGCCTGACTTCCTTTTCTCTTGGCTGTAAAGGTTGAATGCCTGGACTGCTGGGCACTAAGAATCCAATCCCAAGGAAAAATTCTTCCAGGCTGCTGCCATCCAAGAATATGGTGCTCTGCAACTCTATTCTCAAAGCAGTCTTTCAACTTTACAATTCACAGGCTACAAGAATGGAGTTCTGCTGGTTCTTGTGAAGTCCTCAGGTCATCTTTTGTATTGTCCTCTTCCTGAGGCCAGGCAGAGTGCCTGAAGGTTCAACATCAAGGAGCAAACAAAGGTGGCCCAAAAGAGAATTCCTGAAAGCTGCTGCTTCACTGCCTTCTGCCTGCCATGAACTATTTTGTTTCACCTCTATGCTGCCCCTCTGCCATGTCACTCTGCTCTGCAGCCAGCCAATTATGAAATGAAACTACAATATACCTTTCCTCCTTTAACTTTGGGTGTCAGGTGTTTTGTCTCAGCAATGAGAAAATTAAGATTTTGGAATCAAGAGTGTGGTTACTCGCTGCTGCAGTTGCGTCTGTTGCTGCTGCTTGTCTTCTGCTTCCTCCCGCTTGCTCTGCAATGATTCTCTGCCAAGCCACACTGCCTTGGAGCCAGCCAACTATGGACTGAAATCCTTACAAACTGTAAGTCGAAATAATCCTCTCCTCATTCAACTTTGGGTGTTGGGTATTTTGTCTTAGCAGTGAGAAAACTAAGACATCAAGAAAACAATCCAATTTTAAAATGGGCAAAGGCTTCAAGTCAGTCAGTGTGCAGTATACCCTGGTGGGCAAGACCAAGTGTTTTGAGCAGAAGAGGTTCTACCTGGTGGCCATGAAGTTCCTTCAGGCATCCTAGGACCACTAGAAGCAGCACTATATTGACCCAGAAGATCACTCTTTCTTTCCTGGGCTGGTGAAATAGTATAAGAACTGTGGTGGCCATGGTCGGGGAGAGACTGAAATGTGGTGAAGACAGGCCAAGTGATACTTGGGAAGAGTGATCCTGCTGATTCTAAGTCAGGCACTATGCTGAGGAACTTTTACATTCAAGCTAGCAGGAATATCATTCAAGACAGTGACTCAGTAAAAAATGCTGAAAAAGAAATCAGTCCGTGGTGTACTCCTGAAAAACTGGTTGACTTCAAGTCCAATGCTCAAGACTGGATTTATTATAATAGAAGTGGACAAAACAAGGGTTCTCTTCAACATTACTTGATGAGTTCTTGGACACAGCTCTTCATTCTAATGACTTAAAAGTGCCTACTTACCAATAAAGCCTTTGGAATTGGGAGAAAATAAAAAATGGACAAAAGACTTGAGAAGACATTTCTCAAAAGAAATGCAAATTAAAATTACAATGATATCATCTCACATCAGCATACCTTTTGTCAAAAAATGAGACAGATAGTATTAGCAAGAATGCAGAGAAAATAATACTGTTTACTGCTGATGGGAAAGTAAATTAGTACAACCATGGAAAACAGTATGGATGTTTCTCAAATAAACAAAACTAGAACTATTACATGATCTAGCAATCTCACTTCTGGGTATTCTAAACAACTGAAATCAATGTAACACAGAAATATCTGCATTCCCACAGTATTTGCAGCATTGTTCACAATAGCTAAGATACACAATCGACATAAGTGTCAATCAATGGACAATGAAAACGTAGTAAATATAAACAATAAAGTTTAGTCATTTACAACAATATGGATAAACCTGGAGGACACTATATTAAATAAATACAGAGACAAACATTACACAATCTCAGTTACATGTGGAAACTAAAAGAGAGGTGAACTCACAGACACAGAGAACAGAATGGCAGTTACCAGAGACTTGGCAGTAAGGGATGGGGGAGAGTAAAGTAATGAGGTAAAAACATACCTAGAAAAATATTATAAATTAATGACAGATTCAACATAGCAATAAGGAATAAACATTTACAATGTAATAAGACTATCAAATATATGAAAAACAATTAAAAGTAGAAATAGTTCTACAATAATGAACAAAACAATCAAAAGTAGGGAAATCGGAGCACTTAATATCGTAACTCAAATGTAGCAAAGAACAGTTTACACAACACATTCTTAAGTGCATATAGAACATTTATTTTATTAAGCACTCAACATCATACCAATGAAACTGTTTCAATAGTTATGTGGGCATGATGGCACACATCTGTAATCCCAGTACTCAGGAGGCTGAGGCAGGAGGACTGGGATGAGTTCAAGGTCAGCTAGGGCTACAAACTGAGTTCCAGGCCAGCCTGAACTAAATAGCAAGACCCAGTATCAAAAAAACAAAATACTGTAACACATCAAGCTCTTAGTAAAAATTTAGACAGTCTCACTTCATTTTGTATCACTGGCACCTCAACAATATATCACAAATATGCTAATTAAATATGACTTTTAGTTCCCTTTAAGTGGTATTTCAATCTTCTGTGAAGTATGCCTCTCCTCCCTCAGCAAACTCCTGCAGTCCTTTTTCTTGTAGTGGTGGTGGTAGTGCTGGTGAATGAACCTAGGGTCTCATGCATTTTCAACTTACAATATTTTCAACTTAGGGGTATATCAGAACATAACCCAATGGAAGTCAATAAACATCTGTAAAAAATATATTTTAATTCTTTCAGAATTCACCACATAAGTAGCAGTCAGTTACAATTAGCCGTATTTTATTAACAAGTGGGACAACCTATCCCTGTTTTTTCATGCCTCTGGTCTACAGCTTTAGTGTGAGTCTGTCCCTTTGATTTCACATGACATGAATTTAGAACACCGTCAATCCTATTTCCATATCCAAATCTTGACACATGAATTTAATCGCATTTTGCAAGTTGTACTTTTTTTTGGGGGGGGTACTGGGGATTGAATTAAGGGCCTTGTGCCTGCAAGACAGGTGTGGTGCCACTGAGCTAAATCTAATCTAGAAATTTAGCTCACTTTTTAGCAAGGCTCTTTATTTTAAAAACTATCTTACATATATCATTATTTTGTATTTAGAGTAATAATACATTATAAACTCTAATATTCTTATTTTTCTATATTTGTTGATTTAATTATCAAAACTACAAGGACCTCTTATAGATGTTGCTAAAGAAATGTCAATACGGCAAAGTGATATGGTTATATAAAATATATGTACCTCTCATAAACCATGTGACTGTTAATCATAATATGCCAACTTGACTGAATTAAGAAACACTCAGGAAACTAGTTAAGCACACATTAGTAACCTTTCTATCACTGGGACAAAATACCTGACACCAAAAACTTAAATAAGGTGTTTATTTGGCTCATTTTCCAGTTTTTGTGGTTGGTTGGCTCCAAAGCAGAAATGGCATAGCAGTAAAGCATGGTGGAAGAAAGCTGCTCATCCCACGACAGCCAGGAGGTAGAGAGGAGGGAGAAGCCAGGGACAAAAATACACCTTTCTATCCTCAGAAACCGACTTCTCCAGCCAGGCCCTATCTCCTAACAGCATATGAACTACTGAATTCACCAGTAAATGAATCCACTAGTGAGTATAGCACACCTATGATCCAACTGCCTTCCAAGCACAAGAGACTTTTGGAAGAGCATGTTTGATCCCCACCAAAGCCCTTCTATCACAATGTTTTTGCCTTAAAACCAACTGAACACAGTCACCTGAAACTGTAAGCCAAATTAAACTTCTCCACCCTTAATTTGTGAGTGATGGGTCCTGTGTTCCAGTAATGGGAAAGTCACACAGAAAATCAATACCAGGAACATGGCTGTTGCTGCAACTGTCCCTGAGCATGTCTTTTAGAATCCTGGGAGGAGTTTGGAGGCAGAGATTAGAAAAACCTGAGAATACAGTAAGCAGAGTCTGACGGGTGACTCTGGTTAGAGCTCAGAATATCAGAATGCCAGTAAGAACGGGGCTAGTAACAGCTAGGTTCAGAAAACTTCAGATGGGAAACAAGATATTCATTGGCAACTGGACTAGAGGTCATGTGTATAATGCTCTGGTCAAAAAAAAAAAAAAAAGTTTTGCCCATGTCCTAACACTTTGCAGGAGACTGAAACTAAAAGTGGCAGACCAGGGCTGGGGGTGTAGGTCAGCAGTACCATGCCTGCAAGCACAAGGGCCTGAGTTTAATTCCCAGAACCAAAAAAAAAAAAAAAAAAAAGGTAGCAGACAACTGTTATGTCCAAGAAAATTTCAAGACTGTCCAAAATTCAGGATGTAAAATCCATAATGCTGACTCCCTTTTAGCCACTTATAGTGAGAATAAAGGAGCAGAAAGCACAGCAGAAAATTTTGAAATTTTAAAGTTTGGCCCTAAAAGAAACCAAACAAAGTTGGGGCTAAAGGAGGTAGGTTGCTGAAGAGATCAGTCCCATTAAAAAGAAACCAACTATTTTGTACAGGGACAAAAAGAATGATGTCATGTGAGCATCTCAGTAATCAGCAGGACAGACCCAGTATAGGCTGAAAGCTTCAAAAATGTTAAATTTTCATTTGAGAAGAATCCCTGGGATGGCTAGCTGCTCAGGAAGGGTCTCCTAGAGAATTGGCTCTCCAAGATTCATTTCACTCTGCTCAGCCATCCAGAGACTTAGAGACCTTGCTATATCACCTCAAACTCAACAGTCCCAACTCTTATCTCCAAATTCTAGTCCTATCCTTTTCACCACTCTGTTCCTTACAAATTACCATCTTCTTATATACCCAGCCTCACCTTAAGTCACACATCAATTTCTGTGGGTATAACCTTTGAAATGTCCCTCAACCATCCTTTTCTGTTTCATTGAACTGCCATCCCTAAAATTCAGCCCTTTAGCAATTTGTGTAAATTACCATATGAGCCTTTGGTTATACTGCATTTTCTCCACTTCAGTGTGTTCTGTATAGTAGTCACTCATTCCTACAACACACATACTGAATGACTACTCCAGACTAAGTACTGTACTAGTTGGGTGCTGCCAGGATACAACAATGAGCAAGACAGACATCTCTTTCTAGCAGAGGACACATTTAAGAAAACAATTTTTTCAAATAAAATAATTATAGATTGTGATAAATGCCTTAACAGAGAGACATAATGCAATCATAAAGGATAATCATAAATGTTACTTTAGTCAAGTCTTTTAGTTAAAGATGAAATTTAAGCTGACATTGGAAGGCTGAATAAGAGATAGTCATGTAAATATGTGAAGTATAGTGCTCCAAGCAAAGGAAACTAAAAGCACACTAGGAGGAAAAAACTTCACACATTATCAAAACTGACCTAATCAAATGTGAGCGAAGAACATTAGAGAGAAAGTGGTACAACATTAGGACTAAGCAATAGATGTACACCAATTTTATTCTATGAGTAATAAGAAACCACTAAAGGGTTTTAAGCCAGTAAATTATAATTCAGTATACACTGTGACAAAACTGCTAGTGCTAATATTTGTGTTCTAGTCTCCATCAAAATACCCTATATTAATTTCCCAATCACCCAGAAGTTAGGTTGGATCATATGACTCAGTGGTGACCAAAAGAATGGGGTTGAAAATGACATGTGCCACAGCCAGCCTGGACCCTAAAATTTTCCTCCACACACTCTTCCCCTTTCAAACCAAGTTCAGAAGCCACATGCTGATTATGGCACTGACATAAGGAGAGGAGCCTGTTACCCTAAGTGACTACATGAAGCAAAGGTGCCCCAAAACATTCACTGATACTTGAAAGTAATACAAACTTCCATCGTGACACTGAGGTAGGAAGACAGGTAGAAAGGAGACAAAGAAAACTAATTTTAAAATTGCCCTTTTCAGAAAAACTGCAGCCTGGCTCCAGGACGTATCTCAGTGGTGCCACACCTGTCTGGCAAACACAAGGTCCTGAGTTCAATCCCTGGTACTGGAAAAAACAAAAAGAAAAACTGCAACTTCAGGACACCAAAGTTTAACTTTTTCCCTTCCACAAAACTCACACCTAAATCCTTACCTTAAAACAAATAGATCTTGTGCTTTTTTTCCTGCAAGAGCTTTTCACCTGCAAACACTCTTCCCTTTACCTGTGAATAACCTTTCACCTACCCCCTTTCAGCTGCAGAATGAACCTTTAACCCATAAATAGGCCAATACACTGCAAGCTTTATATAAATTCACAAATTCCAGATTTATAAAATCTCGCCCCCCAAAAAAAGATTAAAAAAGGGCAAAAAATTCAGTACGTTTGTCCAAATTATAGAAATGATTACCCAACTACAATCATCAACCCATGGCCACTCAGCCAGCCTATCTATATTCCCACCCATTCTCCTCCTGCACTGAATTACTGACCTCAATGGATTAATAGCTAACAAATACATTAAATGATGTTTATCATTAGGGATGTGAAAATCAAAAGCACAAAGAAGTATCTCTTCATACCCATTTTATGGTTACTATTAAAAAAGAATATTAAGTGCTGATGAGGATATGGTGAAAATGGAACCCTTGTGAATACTGGTAGTTACACTGAATTGTACAGTAGCTACAAAAACCAGAAAAGTGTTTCCTCAGAAAGTTAAAGTATAACTACTACATGATCTAGCAATTCCACTTATGAATATGTATCTACAAGTGAAAGCAGAAACTTGAACAGATATTTGTACTTCCATGACCACAGCAACATTTATTCATAAAAGCTGAAAGGCCAGGCATGGTGGTGCATACCTGTAATCCCAGCACTCAGGAGGCTGAGGCAGGAGGATCGCTATGAGTTCAAGACCAACCTGGGCTACAGAGTGAGTTCCAGGGCAGTCTCAACTACATAGTGAGACCCTGTCTCAAAAAACAAAAACAAAACAAACTCATAAAAGCTGAAAGGTGGAAGCACCCCATGTCCACTGACCAATGAAGCAAATACATACAATGGGATAGTAAGCCTTAAAAAGGGAGATCTTTATATATGATACAGCCTGGATAAATATAAAGACAGAAAACTAAATAAAGTAATCCAGTCACAAATACATACACTATATGATTCCCCTTATATACTGAGTGACTGCCAGGGGCTGAGAGGAAGAGAGAACAGAGACCTGTTGAGTGGGTATGGAGTTTTCATTTTGCAAGATGAAAAAGTTCTAGAGACTGGTTGCCCAACAGTATGAATGTACTTACTGACACTGACACTGAACTGTACATTTAAAAATGATTAAGATGGTAAATTGTGTGTTATGTTGTTCACCATAATAAAAGAAAAAAATCAGTTAAACTATCAGTCTAAGCAAAGTAATGAAGTAGATTGGACTTGAAGTATATGTTGTTGTGAACAAAGAGTAAAAGAATTGAAGATGGGGCCAGGGATTTATTTAGCTCAGTGATTCTGCTGCCTGCCTCACAAATGAGTTCAATCCCCATACCAAAAAAAAAAAAAAAAAAAAAAAAAAA
>NW_022900949.1:50119939-50129168 GCF_012274545.1 Fukomys damarensis | reverse complement strand
AAAAAATAAGACTTGCTGATGGAGAGGAAGCGTGTGAGGACAGGAGTGAAAAAAGTATGATCCTTGGCTTCTAGCAACTGGATGAAAATACCACAAAATGACATGAAATGAAACTGAGGAATGGACAATATGGGGTAAGGGAAGAGAATCCAATACAGTTTAAGAATGGGGAAATAAAAGAGTTTGTTTTGACTAGCTTAAGTCCAAGCAAGACACTCCTGAGATACCCAAGTGGCAATATCAAGGAAACAGCTCACCAAATATTACCATATGGAGAAAATTTTAAAAAGCTATCTTCATTTAAGCCCTAACCAAATTGCAGATCCATGAGCAAGAACACTGTAGTTTTAAACCTTCAACTGGAGCTGGAGATGTAGTTTCATGGTAAAACATTTGCCAGGCATACAGGAGGACCTGGGTCCCATCCCCACCACTGCAAAACCTCTCAGGTGTGGAACGGTTTTACACAGAAAAAAGGTAACTGATGATCCAACCTGGAAAAAAAAATGTGATCGGCCACTTAATACTATTTTTAAAATCATACGAATGAACAGTATCGCCTAAGGAAAAGTACAAAAATGAACTTCAAAGCTGGACATGGTAGTACACACTTGTAATCCCAGCACTCTGGGAAGCTGAGGCAGGACTGCTGTGAGTTCTAGGCTAGCCTGGGCTACACAGCAAGACCCTCCAAAAAAAAAAAAAAAATCCTGCAAAATACAAACTTCAAGGCCAGAGATTTAGCTCAGTGGTTCTGCTGCCTAATTCACAAGTGCAAGGTCTTGAGTTCTATCCCCAGTACCAAAAAAAAAAAAAAAAAAAAAGTAACAACAAAACTCGTATTTAATAACTAAGCAAATAAAAGACATCACTAACTCAACTCCAAATTCTGAAATTTCCTGTCAGATATTCTAAACTTGTCATAAAACTTTAGCAGAATCGTCTCACCTGCTCAATCTACACTCTCTTTGGCAGTAACTTAACATTCAGGGAATTCTCTTTTCTATCACAGTAGGGATTATTTTTGTCTCTCTAGAATTTGGCCTCCTGTTCTCTCATCCTTCCTTTGGTAGCAATAACACAACAGCTTTCTGAAAAAGTGAGAACAATATGTGGAGACTATCTTCATTCTACAGTTATGCATATTTAATAGTCTGGTGAAGAATTACAGCCTAGGAATTATGTTCATCATAAAGATTTTGAGGACTGTTCAAACTGTCCTCTATTTTGTGAGCACACTGAATCTCTGTAATATAACCTCCCCAGAAGTTTATACAATCCTCTTTGTCCCATATTCCAAAATTTCAGTAATATTTTGTGTGTGTGTGTATGATGGCTTCAAAGCTACTGTTCCCCTAAACTTTAACACTACTCGTTTTTCCTGGCATTACCAGAGTTGATCTCATCAAATCTCCTAGGATACCTTTCCTTCAGGACAGTCAGTCAGTAATTGCTCTTCAGATGTTTGAGGTTTAGCCCCTCTGGACCATTCTACAAACTTCTAAATTCTACGAATACCAAACTCTTTGTGCTTTCAGCCCTAGGACTAGTAATTATATTACCTGTATTTTGTGTGTGATACTTCAATGTTCCTTAATTGACTTTCAGTTTTCCAGTTTTATTAGTTTTCCAGGCTACTCTATCATAAGAACAAAAGAAAATTTATTTCTTGGTTCTGGAGGCCAGGCATCCAAAACTTAAGTATTTGCAAAGCCATACTTCCTCAGAAGATGCTGGGAAGGATCTAATCCAGACTCCTTCCTAGCTTCTGGTAGAAGGTAATCTTTTCCCTGATCTTCTGTGTTCAAATTTCCTTTAAAAAAAAAAACCACCACCAGCTGGGCATGGCAGCATATGACTATACTGCCAGGTGGCACATGGCTGCCTCACTCTGGGAAAGTGAGACAGGATCACAAGTTTGAGACCAACCTAGGCAACTTCACAAGATTCTGTCTCAAAATTCAAGGAGCTGGGAATGTATGAGTGTGAAGGCCCTGGGTTTAATCCCCAGTACCATTAAAAAAAATAACAGCAGGGGCCGGTGATTTAGTTCAATAGTGCCACCACCTGCCACACAAGCATAAGGTCCTGAGTTCAATCCCCAGTACTGCAAAATAATAACAATAATAATAATAATAATAATAATAATAATAATAATAATACCACCACCACCACCACCAGTCATACTGGATTAGGGCCTGGAAAATCTGTGTGAAGACTCCTATTTCCAAATAAACTCACATTCTAAGTGCTGAGGATTGGGACTTCACCATACTTTTTTAAGGCACACAATCTAAACCACAATATCTAGCTAAATACTTCTTTGTATTAGACTGTAAGTAGTTTGGTTCTCATGTTCCTGACTAGACTCTAAAGTAAATACCAGAGTACTTGCCTAGCATATGTGAGACCCCAGGTTCAATCCCAAGCTCTACCCAGCCCCCAAAAAGTACATATTTATTTTCATTCATTTTTCCACAGCATTCAAGGAAGCCTCTCAATCTACAATATGTTCCTCAATTTAGGGAATTTTCCTTGAATACTGTACCAATAATTTACTTCTTTTATTTGGAAGCTTAGACTGATAATTTACCTTTTCTCATCTATATATTTTCTACCTTGTACTTTATGAAAAATCGCTATTTTAACTTTCATCCTTTCATTCAATGCTTTGTTCTTGCTCCTGTAATCTAATTTTGAAAGGCTCTTGTTCTAAATGCTCAATATTCTTTTTTTCACTTGCTCTGGTTTCTTAAATGAAATGCTTTCCTCATGTGGCTGGTGATCCGAGACAGTCTGCTCTATTTAAAGGAGAGATCTAAATGCTGTTGTGAATGACTTATTTCTTTGTGAGCTAGCAAGAGAAGCATCCTCTTAATTCCCATTAACTGCATGGATTCTAGAAGCAAAACAGGAAAAGTCTCAATTGAGCACTTTCATATACTTCAAGTATCTTGTATTGGAAAGCTGGCCTTCAATTATGTCTGTTGCCATCTTCTCTGTGACACAAACTTTATTCTTTGCAGGATATATTTTTAGTCTTCTACTAAGGCATCAAAGGTAGCGATCACAGATGGGTGTGGTGACATATATCTTTAATCTTAGCACTCTGGGAGGCTAAGTCAGAGAGAATACAAATGCAAGCCTAGCCTTCTTGTATTGGAAAGCTGGCCTTCAATTATGTCTGTTGCCATCTTCTCTGTGACACAAACTTTATTCTTTGCAGGATATATTTTTAGTCTTCTACTAAGGCATCAAAGGTAGCGATCACAGATGGGTGTGGTGACATATATCTTTAATCTTAGCACTCTGGGAGGCTAAGTCAGAGAGAATACAAATGCAAGCCTAGCCTGGGCAACTTAATTTCTTAGCAAGACCCTGTCTCAAAAAATTAAAAAAAAAAAAAAAAAGGCTAGGGATGTAATTCAGTGCAAAGGCCCTGGATTTAATCCTCAGGACAACAATGACCACAACAACAAAGAAGGAGGGGGAAGACAGAGAAAAGGAGAAAAAAGGTAGGGGCAAGAGGAAGAATGCAGCAATCAGCTACACAAACTAATAGAATGGAGTCAAGCTACTTTTTTGGTTAATAGTTTATTAATATATAATTTACCCACCATACAACTCACCCATTTAAAGTGTACAGCAAAATGGTTTTTAGTATATTCATAGAGCTGTATAACCATCACCACATTTTTTAAAGCCCATACTCTTTTCTTTTTGTTTTTTTGAGGCAGGGTCTCACTATGTAGCTGAGACTGACCTGGAACTCACTATGTAGCCTAGGCTGGTCTCGAAATCACAGTAATCCTCCTGCCTCAGCCTCCCGAGAGCTGGGATTACAGGCATGTGCCACCAAGCCCAGCTTAAAGGCCCATACGCTTGAGCAGCCAATTTCCATTTCCCTTTAACCTCCCTGACTTCCAGCCCTACATAGTTACTAATTTACTGCCTTTACAGGTTTACATTTTTTAAACATTGCAGACAATGAGAATCATATATTATGTGAGCCTTTTATATACTTATGTTTTCAAGGTTTACTCATGATATATCATACAACACCACGGTCTTCTGTGACTGAATTCTTTCACAGCATAGTATTTTCAAGGTTCATCCAGGTTATAATGTATGTCAGTATTTCACTCCCCTTTTTTGAGAGAGGGTCTTACTTGAAAGCTGACCTTGAACTCACTGTATAGCCCATTCTGGGTGCAAATTTGTGATTCTGCTGCCTCAGTCCCTGTGCTGAGATTACAGGCAAGTGCTACCATACCCAACCTTTTACAACTTTTTATTGAATAATATTCCATTGTGTGAATATTTCATCGACTCATTTACCAACTGACAGGCATTTGAGGGTACATGTATGTATGTATGTATGTATGTACGTACGTATGTATGTGTGTGTATATATATATAAGCTTTTGAGTTACTTTTTGCTTGTTTTTTGACAGAAAAAGCTCTTTCTGTACTTCAGGCTGACCCTGAACTCACTATGCAGCCAAGGATCACCTCAAACACACAGCAACCCTCCCCCTCAGCCCAAGTGCTGGAATTACAGTTGTATACCACCACACCTAGGTAGCTATTTTTCTAATTGCAAAAGTAATTGCTTTTGCTTTAAAAAGCTAAAGATTACAGAGAAAACTAAAGCATCCTTTAGCCAATGCTATAATGTTGTAAAAACTCAGAGATTAGTTTGCACAATGTTATCTAGTAGTATTTACCCAGAAAACCTGCCCAATGAAAGACTTCAACTTTTCAAGAAATCTTCCTATTTTGAGTACCATCCACCTACTCCTTTCGAAAAATACCTGATAGTATCCATTCCTGAGCCTGAGAATTTCTGTCTACCTTTGATGCTGCCAGTTTTCAAATGAACTTTTTTTCTTTTGAGACAGACTTTTACCATGTTTCAGACTGGTCTCAAACTGGCTAAGTAGCCCAGTTAGGCTTCAAACTTGCCATCTTCCTGCCTCAGACTCCTACAGTGCTGGGATTATTGGCATTCATCTCCATGCCCAGCCTAGGACCAAACATTTTTACATCTAAATCTACTAAATTTACCATTACTTCACTTACTTCTCAGTGTCCAAATTTTACTGCAATTACCTCTTCCATTATTTTTACCTATGCAATTCACATCTTTCAAGAGTATCTTTTACTATCACCTTCACTGGCTATTAAACCAAGCAAAAGTAAGTGCATCTTTCACTCAGCTATCTTTACTCAGCAATACTTTCAATTATGTTACATCTTTAGTCTAATACATGCATTTTAAGGCTACACACTTTTCTCTAAGCAGTTTTACCTGTCCCGTATTTTCATCATTCAATTCAAAATCGTTTAATTTTTCCTCTAACCCCTGGGTAACTAAGGAGTATATTATTTAAGATCCAAAGATGGTTCAGCTTTTGCAAACTGATAAACTTAATACATCACAAAAAAACAGAATTAAAAAATCACATGATTAGGGGCTGGTGGTATAGCTCAGTGCCCAGTGGTACAGCAGTTGCCTAACATGCTCAAGGCCTAGACTCAAACTCTAAACTAAAAAAAAAAAAAAAAAAAAAAAAAAAAAAAACCAAGCCATTATGATAACCCTCATGATCATATCAATAGACCCAGGGAAAACAAAGCATTTTATAAAATTCAACATCCCTTCATGATTTTGAAAGGAAGAAGGAAGGGGAAAAAAGAAAATTAAAGGACAAAAATATAAAGAAAAGTAAACAACAGCAATAATGTTTCAGAAGCTAAAAATCAGCATGGACAACTGGCAGAACTAACTCATTTAGTATTTCAGAAAAGTGAAAACACCAATTTAAACCACAAATTCTCAAAAGATTCAGGAACTGGCAGCAGATGGTGCTCAAGGAGTTAAATTTGGAAGACTGGATGAAAGAATTCTGAGAAGCAGTTAAATCCTTAGATATTTCTCACTATACCTGATGGTTATCTATCCTAGTCTTACCAGCAGCTATTTATTAGTTTATTCTGTGAAAGGGGTTGTAGAGTCTGTGAACTAGCCAGACCTGGTAGTACACACCTATAGTTCCAGATGCTAAGGTCAGCTGGGCAACTTAGGGGGGAAATTTTAAGAGACAGGGTCTCACTATGTAGTTCAGGCTGGCCCCAAACTTGCACTGATCCTCCTGCCTCATCCTCCTAAGTGCTACTATTACAGGTATGCACCATCACATTTGGTGTGAAAATAAAGTCACTGAACCAGATGCATTGAAAGGTCTCTGTACCTTACCAAATACAGGAGGAAAATGAGAAATCCACTTCAATATTTAAACAAACAAAAATAAACTACATAACTGGTGGCAACCTTCAGACCTCAAAACAAATTTTAATTTTCCCTCATGAACAGGAGCCAAAAGGAAACACTTCCTTCACATCAGGGTTTTTAAATATGGCTCACTTTGAACCACCATACCAAAGTTCAAAGTCAATAAATTTTTTTTTAGAAGTCAATAAATTACAATTAATTTAGGCTTTTTACCTATCCCAGGGCTTATTGAAAACATAAGCCTCAGACATAAATGTTAGAGACCAAAATAAATAAAGAAAAGCCAATTTAGAACAAACACTCTAGAAGCCTGGAGTGGTGGCCCATACCTGTAGTCCCAGCCCTACCGAGGATGAGGCAGGATCACCACAAGTTCAAGGCCAAGATCCTGTCCTCTAAAGAAAATTTTCCAGAGCCTACCACCCCAAAAAAAGTGTAAGGAAAAAGTTTTGTTTTCTGGTAAGTTATTTATGGCCTCCAAAGTTGAGAATTCTGCATCCATGAAAAAGTACAGAATGTTATATAAAAAGGAGCTTAGAACAAAAAAAGAATTCCTTGGAAATCAAAATCTTAAGAGCCAAAATGAAAAACTCAACAGAAAGGAAATAAAATCTTTCAAATAAGATTCTATAGAACAGCCGGGCGTGGTGGCACACGCCTATAATCCCAGTACTCAGGAGGCTGAGGCAGGAGGATCACTGTGAGTTAGACCAGCCTAGGATACATAATGAGTTCCTGGTCAGTCACAATTACATAGTGAGACCCTGTCTCAAAAAACCAAAAAACACACACACACACACATATACACACACACACACACACACACACACACACACAGAGACAGAGAGCAAGCACACGTGCATGCGTGTGCATGAAAGGACTAGATGAACAAATTAGTAATCTAGTGTAAGAGAGCCAAATTAATGACAGAAGAGTTAAAAAAAAAAGTCATAGACTGAAATGTCCTCTTTTCTTTCTCAAATTCGCACTGACACCCTAATCCATAATACAACATCTGGAGACAAGGCCTTTCAGGAGGTAACTAAGATTAAATGCAGTCATATGGGTAAGGCTCTAAACCAAAAATAGGGACAGATCTCTTCCACAAAAAAACCCAGGAAGAGGCTTCAAATGAACCTGATGGCACTTTGATCATGGACTTCTAGTTGCCAAACCCATGAGACAATGGATTTCTCTTATTAACAAGCCAAAGTCTGTGGTGTTTTCACAACAGCCCTAACAGACTAATACAACCATCAATGAAATAAATTTAAGTAAAATTTCCCAGAAATAATGAACATTAATTAATTTACAGATTAAGATATCATACACACCCAGGAAAACACACTAAAAATAGATCCGTACTGGGGCCAGGGATTTAGCTCAGTGGTTCCACTGCCTGCCTCGCAAGTGCAAGGGCCAGAGTTCTAGGCCCAGAACCAAAAAAAAAAAAAAAATAGGTCTGTACTTCTCAGGCATGGTGGCTCACACCTGTAATCTCAGCTACTGGAGAGAAAGAGGCAGAAGGATCACAAATTAGAGGCCAGCCTGGGCAAATTAGCAAGATCCTGTCGCAAAATAAAAAAGGCTAGAGACATGGCTCAGTGGTACAAACAAACAATGTTTTCCAAGTTACATTCTCATGAAATTTTAGAATACAACATACACAAAAGCCCAGAAAGACAAAAAAACATTTTAACAGAGTCAGACTATCAAGTGGGGAGTGGGGTTAAAAAAGAAAAAAGCAAAAACAAAACAAAACAAAAAAACAATCAGAATATGTCTTCTGAATTCTCAAATGCATGACAAGCTAGCAAAACACAGAGCGATGCATTCAGAATTATGAAAGACAACTATCTCCACATAAAATTTATTACCAAACCAAATCAAGTTGAAAGACAAAAAAGACCTCAACTTCTCAGGCTTAAGCCAAAATATAACAGTAATAATGATAGTTTTTAAAAAGACAAAGGGAGTCACTAGTTTTATGGTTTTGAAAAATTACCAGAAAATTGCTACATACCAACTGCAGAGCACTGGTTCAAGTAGGTTCAAAAACTGTTAGATGTGCACATGCGCAATTCTCCTCCCAGGTATAAAGACATGCACTTTCAAAGCATTATTACCCATAATAACTAAACAATAAAATGTCTATCAGTGGTTTAAAAAAATTTTTTATAGTATATTCATTCAATGGAATGCTCCCATCAAAGAAAAAGAACTACTGCTCCATGCAACACCATGGATGAACTTCACAAACACAATGTTGACTAAAAATAACCATCCAGAAAAATACAGTGCTACCTCAATTCACAAACTTAATTCTTTTCATGATTCTGATTACAAACTACATTGGATGAGTATCGAATCATATTTCCCCAGTAAAGTCAACACTAAACCTAAACAATGAATTTCATTTGGCTCTCATTCAATGCAGTTTGTGACCAGAATCATGGAAAGAATTAAGTCCATGAATGAACTGAGGCAGTACCACAATAGCATACAGTTCCATTTATAATGCCCTGCCAGGCCACCGCCATCACTCCAGCGCCAGGAAGGTAGCAGAACACTCCCCCCATTCTCAGACGTCCTGATGTGCCAGTCCTTGGACCCACTCTGCAGAGGCAGAGGTGGTCATAAAGGATATTTTTCTGAGTTCCCAACATTGAACATCCTTTAAAAAAGGGCGTGGGAAACCTGTAGTAGAACTGTGTGGAGTTCCACCATTCAGGAGCTCATGGAACTCAATCTGGGACTTGCAGCCCGAGGTCAGTATGCATCATGGGGTTCTGCCATCAGCTAGCTGAGATCAGGGGTCTTGGTTCTGCACATGGCTGTGCATGTTGTATATTAATTATGACAGGAGAAATATAGTCTGAAAGAGGACCTTAAAATCAATTTTTTTCCTCATTCCACTCTGCAAATTTTTTTTTT
>NW_022900949.1:50108260-50119928 GCF_012274545.1 Fukomys damarensis | reverse complement strand
ACCCAGGATTGAACTCAGGTCCTTGCGCTTGCAAGGCAGGCCACCGAACCACTGAGCTAAATCCCAGGCCCTGCAAATTCTTTCTTTTTTCTGTCCTCTTTCTCCAACTCAGTCTCTTACTCCACCATATTATCTCTCATCTCCCTATTTCTGCTCCTACCCTAACTCAGATTTCTTCTTTTATCATTTTTTCTCTTTTCTTTATGTTCTTTTCTTCTGTCACTCTACCTCACACAGGGGTCAGTGGTTTCAAGGGAAAGTGAGCCCCTATTACTGTTAAGTGGATATATTCTTGTCCTTATACTTCTACTCTGTCTATCCCTTTTGAATTTAACAGTTTCCTGAAGATTATGTGATCATTCTATGTCCTTCGGCTTCACTTAAAACTTTCTCCAATTCTTTTACTTATCTTCTCCTCTCATCCTAGCTCTATTAAGGGGCTATATTCTTGTCCTTATACTTCTACACTGTCTATCCCTTTTGAATTTAACACTTTCCTGAAGATTGTGTGATCATTCCATGTCCTCTGGCTTCACTTGAAATTTTCTCCAATTCTTTTACTTATCTACTCCTCTCGTCCTATCTCTGAGCCCCATCCTAAATGGTAAATATACTACATTGAAAAGTTTATTCACTGCAGACATGTTTTAGACTGCTTCTTGATTTCAATTTAATTCACATGGTTTAAGGGTAATAGACTAGTGACTACCACAGGTGGTCAGTTTCCAAGTCGCGCTTGACCATATTATGTTGCTGAATACATCAGTTGGGATAAAGGATTGTGGTTGATTTGATGAGCTGTTTTCTCTCATGTTATGAAGATGACAATGTCTATGGGTTTTTAGAGACCCAGAAGCTAGGGCACAACTGTATCAGGAAGATTTGGGTGATAAACCAGACAGTAAACCAAGGACACACCAACAACAAAAATAAAAATGAGAAAACACTTAAGCAAGACACAAAGACAGACTTCTAGTTCACCAATGGCAAACAGTAGGGCAAATGAGGATGAAAAGGCCAATAGTGAACCACCAGGACACCCTGAACTCAAAGCACAGGAAGTAACAAAACAGATCAATCAGGCTCTAGAAAAATTCAAAACAGAAATAATTTCCCAGATAACCAGAGATGGTGAGCAAAATGAAAGTCATGATTCAAGACTCTAGAACAGAAACTGACAAAAAAATAGATGAGCTCAGGGCCATGATAGAAGCCATGAAGGCGCAGCATAAGAAATGGAATCAATAAATGCCCAACATAGGAAAGAAATGGAATTCATAAAACGGATTCAAACAGATATCCAGGAGATTAAACACTCCATTGAAAGTGTACACAACAGAATAAAAGAATGTGAAGATAGAATCTCAGATATAGAAGATACGATTGCAGTCAGTGACCATGAAAAGAGAGGTCTCTTAAAAACAGTAAGAGATCATGAGAAATTGATCCAACAACTCCTAGATGATGCAAAGAAGAATAAACATAAGACTGATAGGAATCCATGAAGTAGCAGGAGAAAATACAAATGACTTAAAAAAGCTATTCACAGAATTAATGACAGAAAACTTCCCAGAGGGGAAGAATTTGACATTCAGATAAGTGAGGCATATAGGACCCCAACTAGCCATAACCAGAAAAAAAATCTACATGTAAACATATAATAATCAAGATCCCAGAAACACAACAGAAGAACAAAATAATACAAGCAGTAAGAGAAAAGAAACAAATCACATGCAAAGGAAAGCCCATCAGAATCAAAGCAGACTTTTCAACACAAATCCTTAGGGCAAGGAGAGTCTGGAGTGAGGTATTTCAAGTACTAAAAGAAAACAACCTCCAACCTAGGCTGATGTATCCTGCAAAACACTCTTTCAAAATGGATGGGGAAATAGGATACTTCCACGACAAAGAACACCTGAGAAACTACATGAACACCAATTCAGCACTACAAGCAATCCTAAACAATATCCTAGAAAAAGACAATGAAGGTAACAACACCAACAGAGCAAATCAAATAGGCAAGGCAAGAAACTAAAAGGAGAAGGTGAAAAAGTAAAAGGAGTCAACAAAAGGCCAATAACATGTCAATAACAAGTCAGTACATATCAGTTATAACCATCAATGTCAATGGCCTCAATTCACCAATCAAGAGAAACAGACTGGCAGAATGGATTAAGAAGCAAAATCCAACAATATGTTGTATACAAGAAACACATCTAGTGCAAAAGGAAACCCATAGACTGAAAGTGAAAGGATGAAAAACAATTCTCCATGTGACAGGAGCTCAGAAAAAAGCAGGAGTAGCAGTCTTATTCACAGACAAAGTAAATTTCAAACCAAAACTGATTAAAAGAGACAAAGAAGGCCACTACATCCCTGTAAAGGGAACAATTCAAGAGGAAGAGATGACAATCATAAACATATATGCACCAAATATTAATGCCAACTACATAAAAGAAATATTAAGAAACATGAAAAACCAAATAAGCACTAATACAATTGTAGTGGGAGATCTAAATACCCGACTTTCACAAAAAGACAGATCATCTAGGCAAAATATCAACAACAAAATACTAGAACTGAACCAAGCTTTTGAAAACATGGACTTAATAGACATCTATAGTGTTCCACTGCACAAAATCAGAATATACATTCTCTTTGGCTACACATGAGTCATTCTCCAAGATAGATCACATACTAGCTGAGAGAACAGGTTTGAATAAACGCAAAAGAATCAAAGTTATTCCCTGTATATTATCAGATCATAGTGCAATCAAGTTGGAGATCAATAGCACAAGAAACCATAGGAACTTCACAAACACAAGGAAATTGAACAGTCTCCTGAACAATCAATGGATCACAGAGGAAATTAAAGAAGAAATCAAACAGTTTTTACAAATAAATGAAAATGCCAATACAACATACAGGAATCTATGGGACGCAATGAAAGCAGTTCTACGTGGAAAATTCATAGTACTGAATGCCCACACTAGGAAAAGAGAGCAAGCTCAAATAAACAATCTAATGATGAATCTTAGACTCCTAGAAAAACAAGTGCAAGAAAAACCCAAAGCTCAAACAACAGAGGAAATTATAAAGAGCAGAAATCAATGCAATGGAAACTAAGAAAACAATACAAAAAATAAATGAATTGAAGAGTTGGTTTTTTGAAAGAATAAATAAAATTGATAAACCTTTAGCTAACCTTATCAAAAAAAGGAAAGAAAAGGCTCAGCTCCATGCAAAGAGGAATGAAAAAGGTGAAGTCACAAAAGATCCAACAGAAATCCAGAGGATAATCAATACCTGCTTTGAGAACCTGAACTCTAATAAAATGGAAAACACAGAAGAAATGGACAGATATCTAGATACTTATGAATTACCAAAGTTGAATAAAGAAGATAAAAACATTTTAAACACCCCAATTACAATCAATCAAATTGAAAATGTAATTAAAAATTTACCAACAAAGAAAAGCCCAGGTCCTGATGGATTCACAGCTGAATTTTACAAGACATTTCAGAGAAGAACTACTGTCATTACTCTTCAGACTTTTCAATGAAATTGAAAGGAAAGCAATACTTACAAAATCATTTCTGGAAGCAAGTAGCACTTTGATTCCCAAACCAGGGAAAGATATAACTAAAAAAGAGAACTACAGGCCAATCTCCTTAATGCATATCAATGCAAAAATCCTTAATAAGATACTAGCAAACAGAATACAGAGGATCATCAAGAAGATCATACATCCTGACCAAGTCAGATTTATTCCAGGGATGCAAGGATGGTTCAACACACATTAAATCAATAAATGTAATACACTCAATTAACAGAGTCAAGGACAAAAATCATATGATCCTCTCGATAGATGCAGAAAAAGCATTTGACAAAATTCAACATCCATTCATGATAAAAACCCTGCAAAAAATTGGAATAGATGGTCTATATCTCAATAAAGGCTATCAATAAAAAACCAATAGCCAACATCATATTAAATGGCCAAAAACTGAAAACCTTCATGTTAAAATCAGGAACAAGACAAGGATGCCCATTATCACCACTCCTCTTCAATATAGTTCTGGAAACATTACCCATAGCAATTAAGACAAGAGAAAGAAATTAAAGCAATAAAGACAGGAAAGGAAGAAGTTAAAACTGTCACTATTTGCTGATATGATAATCTACATTGAAGACCCCAAAAAACTCTACCAAAAGACTTCTAGACTTCACTGACACTTTTAGCAGAGTAGATACAAGATCAACACTGAAAAATCAATAGCCTTCTTCTACACAAATAACAGACTCACTGAGAGAGAAATTAGGGAAACAGTTCCTTTCACAATAGCATCCAAAATAATGAAGTATCTGGGAATCAATCTAACAAAAGAAGCAAAAGACCTCTACACTGAAAACTATAGCACTATGAAAAAAGAGATAGAAGAGGATATAAGAAAATGGAAAGATATCCCCTGCTCCTGGGTAGCAAGAATCAACATAGTGAAAATGGCCATACTACCAAAACTGCTATACAGATTCAACGAAATGCCAATTGAAATTCCAACACTATACTTCACAGAACTAGAAAAAAGAATCCAAAAATTCATTTGGAACCATAAGAGACCTAGAATAGCAAAAGTCATCCTAGGCAAAAGACCCATGGCAGCAGGTATAACATTTCCCAACTTCAAACTATACTACAAAGCCACTGTAATAAAAACAGCATGGTACTGGCAAAGAAACAGACCTGAGGATCAGTGGAACAGAGACTGTAAAACACAAAAAAAAACTCCAGATGTACTCAGCTACCTCATCTTTGACAAAGGAGCTGACCATCCCCACTGGAGGAAAGATACCCTCTTTAATAAGTAGTGTTGGAAAAAACTGGATCTCAACCTGCCAAAGATTAAAACTAGACCCTTATCTTTCACCATGTACTAAAGTAAAATCCAAGTGGATTAAAGATCTAAATATTAAAACAGAAATACTAAACTTGCTGGAAGATAAGTTAGGCAGAACTCTTGAAGACACTGGCATAGGAAAAGACTTTATGAACAAATCCTCAGTAGCACGGGAATTAGCACAAAGAATCAACAACTGGGATCTCATCTTATTAAAAAGCTTCTGCACTTCAAAACAAACCATTAACAGAACTAAGAGACAACCTACAATGAGGGAAAAAATTTTTACCAGCTGCTCCTCAGACAAAGGACTACTATCTAGAATATGTAAAGAACTCAAAATAATTATCCCCCAAAAATAAAGACCCAATTCAAAAATGGGTCAAAAAAGACATGAACAGACATTTCTTAGACAAAGAAGTAAAAGCAGCAAGTAAATATATGAAAAAATTTTCCACATCACTGGTCATTCGAAAGATGCAGATGAAAACAACAGAGATTTCACCTCACCCCACAAAGAATGGCTGCTATCAAGAAATCACACAATAACAAATGTTGGCGGGGTTGTGGGGAGAAAGGAACCCTCCTCCATTGTCGGTGGGAGTGCAGACTGTTGCAACCACTATGGAAATCAATATGGATACACCTCAAAGAGATGGGACTAGAGGTTCTATTTGACCCAGCCATCCCTCTGCTGGGTATCTTTCCAAAAGAATTAAAGGACTCATACCACAGTGATATATGCGCACCAATGTTCTTGTTTTGTTGTTGTTGTTGTTGTTGTTTTGTTTTTGGTACCAGGGATCGAACTCAGGTCCTTGTGCTTAAAGGGCAGGTGGCGGAACCACTGAGCTAAATCCCTGGCCCCCACACACCAATGTTTATAGCAGCACAGCTTGTAATAGCTAAAACTTGGAAACAGCCCATTTGCCCATCAGTTGGAAACTGGATAAAGAAGATGCGGTTTTTCTATAAAATGGACTACTACTCAGCCATAAAGAATGAGAAATTAAATTCATTCATAGGAAAATGGATACATATTAAAGATATAATCCTAAGTGAAATAAATAAGATACATATGTAAATACCGAATAATTTTTCTGGTGTGAAAAGCTGTAACAGTACATAAGATCCTAATGAGAAAATGGACCATGTGAAATAGGAAGAAAGGAGCTAAAGGTGTAGGGAAAATGGGAAGGGTAGGGGAAAGGTAATAAGGGAAAAGAAAAAAATATGAGAAAATGAAAAAATGGAAATAAAGTGTTTGTAAATGGGGAGAGGAGGAGGCGGTAAAGGAAGGGCACGGACAAGGGGGAAAAAATGAGAACCAAGACCTGTCATGTAAAGGTACAAGATCCCAATAATGAATGTAATTGTACTGTATACCTAAAATATACCAATAAACTCAATAAAAGAAAAAAAAATTTCCATTTATATTAAGTTCAAGAAGAGCCAAAAATAACAGAAGGTGACAAAGGTCAGGAAAAAGATTAACTTTAGGGAGAGGACAGGGCATCTTTTTATTTATTTATTTATTTATTTATTTATTTATTTTTTAACCAGGGATCGAACTCAGGACTTTGCACTTGTGAGGCAGGCAACAACACCACTGAGCTAAATAGCCAGCCCACAGGGCATCTTTATTGTAAGAATAAGAGAACCTTCTGAAGCACTGGAAACATACACCTTGTTAATGTCTACAAATATAAAAATTCAGTAGGTTATGAGATGCTTCTCTAAACAAGTTCTTAAGAAACTGAAATTTTCTCTTTTTTTTTGGTACCGGGGACCAAACTTCAGACCCTGCGCTTGCGAGATAGGTGGAGGAACCACTGAGCTAAATCCCCGGCCAAAGAAACTCAAATTTTCAAATGGATACAAAAGAAATTTATCAAAAGCAAAAATGTTTAAAGCTTTATACAATCTTTATTTTATAATTATCTAGAAATAGCAAAACACACACAGAAATAATACTGAAAAAATGAACACCATGCCAACTACTGATTACTCTGGTCTAAGAAATTATTATCTAGCATCTTCCTGTTTCTAGCAGCTATATTTAATATTAATTAACCTAATCTAATGGAGCCATCCTAGAGGGATATGTTCACAAGTTCTAAGACAAAACAGACCTAGATTGTTCAAAGCCCAAAGGAGAAAACGGCAAGAGAAGCGGCTATCAGTAGGCAAAAGCCAAATTATGGAAGGCCTTATAGGCCTTTTTTAAGGACATGGACAAGAAATGGAAAAACAAAACAAAACAGAAAAAGCAAATGACACCTTAGGGCAGCAAGCAGAATTACTGCCATGGGGTGGAGTTGTACACTAAATATTCTAAGTATTTCTTGTAAAAATTATTGCTCAATAATATGTAGTCTGGAAGTGATCAAGCATTTCCAAGGAAAAATTTCCAAAGCCCCGTTAAATCAATAAAATTTAACTGGACATGGTGGTGCATGCCTGTTGTCTCAGCACTTTAGAGGCTGAGGTAGGAGGATCACAAACAAGTGTGGGCCCAGCCCGGACAACTTAGCAACTTAACAAAACCTTATCTCAAAATTTAAAAAAAAAATTTAAATGCTAAGTATATAGCCTTGAAATCCCCAGTACCACAAATATCATTATAGGTTTCTGCAATATGTCTGGGATACTTTTATAAAGTGTAGCCTATCAAATTCCTTGTTATACCTATTATTTTATTTTTTTATATCTATTATTTTAATTGCTCTACACAGCAACATGAGTTGGGAAAGACCATGGGTGCTGACAAAAAAATTTGGAGGGGGTATGAGACAGGGTCTCACTGGCCTTGAACTCACCATGTAGCCCGGGCTGGTCTCAAACTCATTGTGATCCTTCTGCTTTCACCTTCCATGTGCTGGCATTATGGGTATGCACCACTACACTCAACTGATGGTAGAAATTTGGAAGAAAAAGCTAATTCTTTAAATTGCAGCAGAAATCATTCATATCATACCCATGTCCTATTTACCAACCCTGAAGTATGATTTTTAGAAAAAAGGAATATTTCAACAATTTTAGCTGGTAACCTATTTAAACAAATAAAAACAAGAAATTATTAACAAATGAAAAGTATCTTCTAACCTGTTTCAGACCAAAAGATGAAACATTCATTCCCTCCAAAGATTTTACCTGTTACATTTCTATACAATCTCACACCATTTAACTCTTAATACCTACATGTAAGAATAACATAATCTTAGCTGCTTCTATTAACAGAAATGTTAAAGTTAGGAGGGAAGAACATGAGAATATGTAAAAGCTTTCTAACTCTCCAAAATGGAACTTTTTTAAAATGTTTTGCTCACTCAGATGTACAGTTGGCTCTTGACATAATCAGGCAAAAAGTAGCAAAATGTTAAACTGTTACTGTTCTAACATTCAGGAAGAGGAAAAAAAAAATTAGATCACTATATTTAGTTCAGTGATAAATCCTCTAGATTTCTTCCAAACCATGACATGGTTTTCCAACTATTTGCAAGACCCCCCCAAGTTCTAGGCTTCATTCAGGATGAAATCCTCACAGACATGCCAGGTATGGCACATGCCTGCAATCACAGATACTAGATAGGCTTAGGCAGGTTGGGCAACTTACCCAGACTCTTATCTAAGAAAATGCCCAGGAATGTAGCTCAGTGCTAATCCCCCCACAAGAAGAGGGAAGGGGAGTAATTCACACAAGCTAAATTTCAACAATAAAACTTGTAAATGGTTTATTCATTTTAATGGGTCATATGACTCTACTGCAGAGATGACAATGTGTACTGTTTTTGTTAATGCTATTAATGCAAGCAAAGAAAAAGATGGTATGGATATTTTAAAAGGTTTATACAGACTTTAAAGTACTGTTCAAAGAATTTATGCACGTTCCCTTGCCCTCAAGAAATTTTCAATCTGTCTTAAATACACAAAGTGCAAAGTAATGTGAAACAAAAGTTGTACTATAAAAGATAAATAGCAATACGGTTTCACAAACAATACACAAAACTTGAAGAAAAAGGTTTGAGTCACAGCTATGCACATGTGTGAATTTCAGTTATTCTATATGGATTTCTCTATTGATAAAACAAAAGGGTAGATTTCAATATTACAGCAATAATATTCTATGATACCATGCTACAAGTTCACATAAATTTTAAAACCAAGAGAATGGCAAAAAAAAAAAAAAAAAAAAAAAAAAAAAAAAAAAAAGTAAAAAAAAAAAAAAAAAAAAAAAAAAAAAAAAAAAAAAAAAAAAGGAACAAGGGTTCAAATAAAAGCAACATTACGGAAAGAAATGTTTGAAAAACATCACGTTAAAGGATCAAAAATGAAACAAACAAAAATTAACTTTGTAATATTTTGGGGGGATTGTGGAGGTTTTGAGACAGGGTCTCACTATGCAGTCCAAACTGGTCTCAAACTCAGAGTGATCCTCTTGTTTCAGCCTCCTAACGGCTGGGATCACAGGCACGTGCCATCACACCCAACCATTTTTGTAATTCAGAGGAAAATTTTTTGTTTTAAATATTGTAGTAGGCTGCTGCAGGGCATAGTGGCACACATTTGTAATCCCAGCATTCTGGGAGGCTGAGGCAGAAGGATCACAAATTCAAGCCCAACCTGTGCAATTTTACAACTTAGTGAGACTATCTCAAAATTTAAAGTATGAAAGCCTGTGGGTTTAGTGCAGTATGAAGGCCCTGGTTCAATTTCCAGTACCACCAAAAAAGGAAAAGTAGGCAACCCATGCACAAATTTTCCACAAATATGATAAAGATAGAAATATACAAAGCATAAATGGTTAGGGTGGTCAGGTCCTGTAGAGAAACAGTGCTGGCATTAGACAGACTTTCACTAGGTGGCTATAACTAGCGAACTATGTACGCTCTCTCCGTGAGAGATGTGTTCAAAGCATTAAGATCTAGCAGCAGGGAGGATTGTTTAGTATTGAAAAGCCAGGTCAAAAAAATCCAGTTAAAGCTAGTGAGTGGTTGAAAGAAAAACTAAGATAAACTCATGGTGGCACACGCCTGTAATTCCAGCACTCTGGGAGGCTGAGGCAGGAGGAATACAAATTCAAGTCCAGCTTGGGCAAGGTGGCAATTTAGCAAGATCCTGTTTCAAAATAAAAAAAAATATAGAAAGGTCACTGGGGATGTTTGCTCAGCATCAAAGGCCCCATACATACTACAAATAAATACATAAATAAGGATACAAAAGAACATACATCTGTAAGAAATTTTTTTAAATGGCCAAAATTTACCAGTGTTATGCGGACAAAGATGAAAACAAGGCTGGGTATGGGTAACTAAAAGCACGCTGTTATATAACATCACCAAAACAAAGTCAGCACTGGACTCAGTTTTGAAGGGAAGACTATAAAATCCATAAATTCTATCTCTAATGTAGGTTAGTGAGAATTACCCAGAACTAACTGATGTCTTAATTTACCTTTAAATACTGTATGTGGCCAACAGTTGTCTTCCTAAGATAGCACGGCAAAGTATTTGGGAAGCATATGCTAAATGACCAGCAATTTGAAGAGTTATCAACTAAATCATTTAATTTTCTGGCATACATAGAAAACATCTGGCATGTTTTTCAAATTCAGGTGAATAAATTTATGAAGTTTTTCTGATATGATTATCAGATCTACTTTGAGCTTTGGAAAATCCTCAAAAAAAAAAAAAAGCATGAACTATCACTAACAAAATATTAGATGCATGTTTCAAATTTTATTTACATAGGCCTGAAAGCACTGGGAAAATCTATAAAGATAATACTTAGAAAAATTAAGCAAACGTTTTAAAATTTAACGAGAAGAACGGCTCAAGTAGATTGGTACATACTGCAAATTGTGCTTATAAAAAGCCAATTCCTACCGACCACAATTTTCTCAAACAAGAAAAATCACAGTGGTCAAGATGAAATGAAAGCAGTATTCACCAGTGCATACTGGAGTTACCCAGGTGAGAACATTATTGACAACTACAAAACAAACAGTACTGTACTTCTTGGTTAATTTCCCCATTTATTTTGTGACCTCCCTGAAAACTGAGGCTTTAAGCAGAATGATTTCCAAGTGCTTAACAAATTGTTGTGGCTGGCTTGCCATAAAACTATAAAAGTAATTTAAAAATAAGTATCTCCTGTAACACCCATTTTGTATGGACACTGAACTTTACTGCTCTGCACCCAAGATGGGCTTAAGAAGCTCTCTTAACCTCATTCTTTCCTTAACTCCTAAGGCTTCTTACCTACTGTAACGGGTAGAATTATTTTCAGATGACTTCAGTTTATCAAATCAACATTAACTGAGCGCCTGTTATGGTGCTCGCTCAGTCTCGGGGGGAAAAAAAGCTTCCCCAGCTTCTCAGGGTGAATTTAACATGTATGAAAACAAGAGTACGAAATCTACACATTTTTTTTTCTAGCCAGACATACTACAATTCGCGTCAAAAGCTCAAACCCCAGGCAACTGCTTACAAACCTAAAGCAGATCCACACGACGACCGTAACGCCCAGATTTGCCCACAAGGCGGCTGGGGTCCGAGGGGGAGGGGAAGAAGGCGCGTTCCGAATCCGTCCACCGTCCGCGGGCACCGTTCGCTCAACCGCCCCCGGGTGGAGAAGGGTGAAAGCGCCCTGCCTGCCCTACCATGTCCCTACCTCCCCAGTTTAGGGTTATGCCACAACTGGGAGCGGGGTTTTTTCGGGAAACACACGGAGCGGCAGAGCGCTGCACACCCGACCTCCCAGCCTCGCAG